>NC_133663.1:69593190-69913190 GCF_037893015.1 Macrotis lagotis
TCATTCCAACTGCTACATAGAATCTCTACTTGAATGTAACATAAATTCAATATGACCAAAGTGAAATTCTTTATCTTTACCCTTAATATACCCTTTGAAATTTCCAGTTGCTGTTGAGGACTTTGCAATCTCTTGACATCAGAGTCAACTCTTCATTTTCCCTGAACCCCCATACCCAAGTACTTGCTGTCAGTTTTGTCTCTATAATATCTGTGGATGCAACAGAGTACAAATATATGAAAACAAGTATAATTATATTTACTAATATTTGTACATGTTGCATCACTCTAGGAGAGCATAAGTTCCTGGAGGGCTGGAACTGTTTTGCTTCTGTCTTTGTGTCACCTGTCAGCATCTGTCACATAATAGATGCTTAGTGGGGGCTTTTTTGAATTTGAATTGAATCCTCTGACTTTGACCTCCCAACAGTCATGTTACTATGATGATGATGATGATTAAGGGCAATGAATAAGGTTTGATAGATGGAAAGAACCTGGCAAAAAATATTCTATGTAATGATCTGGGAAAGTGCCCTGAATTCTGTGTTGGGTCAAATCAGAGTTCATGGGATAAATAAATCTAGAGAGCTAGTTAGGAGTTGCAAGGAAGGTTATAGAAGTGGTCCCAAGTGAAATCTAAAATTTTCTTATTCTTCCTCCTAGGTTCTTTTAAAGAATGTCAGAACTTGGAGAGGTCATAGAGATCATCAACCCCATCATTTTCTGGTTGAAGAAAGGGAGTATCCAAGATGCTCTAGGGGGAATGGGTGAAGAAATTACATGTGATTACAATGATGTTCACTGTAATTGTAGATTAAAATAATTTATTGCATATTATTGTTATTGTTTAGTTGTGTCCTACTCTTTGTGACCCGATTTTCTTGGCAAAGACACTGGAGTGGTTTTGCTGCTCATTTTACAGCTGAGGAAACTAAGGTGAACAGAATTAAGTGACTTTCCCAGGTTCATACAACTATTAAGTGTCTGAAGTCAGATTTGAATAGATTTGAAGACACGTCTTCTTAACTCCAGAACTGGCACTCCATCTACTGGGCCGCCTAGTTGTCCTACTTGCGTGATTAGAGGAATTAAAAAATGATCTCTATGCTTTGACTATTAAAACAACTTTGTTTTGTGATTATTGTTTGCTCTAAGATACCAACAAGTGGTCTCTGTATTCATGGTAAAGTTCACATAACCTTGCTATATGTAAATTAACGTATATCTAGATGGATATCTAGGCACTGTTCCTGCATTCCAGATATGATTTTCAGTAACTGAAAATTTTAAGGTGGAAGAATGTAAAAGACAGGAATATAAGGCAAAGATCATGTCTCAAACATTATTAAATATCTTTGTGAGACTTTTTGAAGTTCTGTGGTAAAAGTTAAATTTTATTTTTCAATGAACAAAAACTGATTTTCTATTTCTCATTTCTCACTGAAAAAATATAACACTTGTAACAAATATAGATAGTAAAGGAAGGCAGCAATTTCATCATTGGTCTTCTGGACATTGTATTGAATATTGTCCTTAAGTCTTTCAAAGTTTAATATAATATGATATAGCATATGCTATAATATATCAGATATAATATCAAACGTGTTATATTATGTCACCATCTCATGGACTGTCATATTATATTATATTCATATTGTTTTCCTTATATAAATTGTTATTTTGGTCACTTCATCCTGCCTGAACTCATACAACTCCAACTGCATTTTATTGAAAATATTTCTTTTATCATTTTTTGTTTATTATTTATTTCACAAAAATAAAGAAGTCATATAAGCAGCAAAATATAAGAGGATTCTTAATATAAAATAATTAATTTCAAATTCAAGAACACCTATATAATAAATATTGCACATTGTATTCAGAATTGTCCTTTTCTTTACTTCTTTGAAGGTTTTTTCTGTTCTCTGCTGTTCATTATTTATGCTTTTTCCCTTCACTTCTTCCCAATACACTTATATACATGCCCACATACACATACCTTTACTTCCATTTCTACTTGCTACCTTGCCTTCCTATTCCTTACCATAATTAAGCAAAGTTACATATATATACATATATAAAAATATAAATATATAGACAAATTATATATATACATTACATACATACTCATACATACACACCCATATATATGAATATATATATGCACATATGCACATGCATACATAGACATATAGGGATAAATACACATATTTATTCATAGATATATATTTGGTTTATGTGTATCTTTCATTTTTATTACATTTCCTCAAAACAACCTCTCCTCCCTCCTCTACTTTTACTTCTACTCCTATTCCTTAATCAATGTCCTGTCAAAGGATCCCCCCTTACATGCCCTTCTATGTCCCTACCCCCATTGATCATTCTATATACCCTCTTATCATATTCTCTTACCCTCTACCTCATTATCTTCCCTATCCCTTCCTAATATTTCTTTTTGATTTTAGGCTTTTATTACCATATATTTGTATATGTATTGTTACTCTTTAGCTCATTCCCATAGAGAATAAGTTTCCAGAACTACCAACTCTCCTTCCCCATCTAATTCCTCTAGAACAATTCTTCCTCTCACTCCATTTGTATAAGTTGGTAACTCTCTTGTTAAAAATCTTTACCTAGTCTATTTTATTTTTAATCCTACTCAACCCTACCCTCATCTTTCCTTCTAATTACCTAATTACTTATAACAATCTTGGACATGTGGTTTTCATTTCCACATATAGATAGCAAACAATTTGACCCTATTGATGCCCTTGTAGTCAGTCTTAGATATTTACCATGTATTTTTATTGGTTCTTATATATCAAATTTTCTATTAAGTTCAGGTCTTTTTGCAACAAAATCTTGAAAATCTGGCATTTCATTGAATGCCCTTTTTGTTTTGTTTCAGGATTATACTTAACTTTGCTGGGTATGATATTTTTGGCCACAACCCCAGTTCTTTTGCTCTTTGATATATGGTGTTCCAAGATCTGCTGTCTTTTAAAATAACTGTTTCTAGAACTTGTGCAATTCTAATTGTAATTCAATATAATTCTTGTTTCTCTTAATATTTTTCTCTTTAACTTGAAGTTTTATTAATTTTGGAATTTAGCTATGATATTCCTGTCAATTTTCCTCATAGAATCCTTTTCAGGTGATGATTGGTGAATTTTTTTTCTATTTCTACTTTCTCTTCTTCTTCTAACATTACAGGAAAATTTTCTTTTTTTTGGTGGGTTATTATATTAAGAGATTTTTTAATTGCAGTTTTCAGATAGTCTGGTTATTCTTAAGTTTTTTCTTCTTGACCTGTTCTCTAAATCGGTTGTTTTTCCTTGTGAAGTGTTTCACTTTTTCTTCTATTTTTTCAGTCTTTATATTTTGTTTTATTATTTCTTAGTCTCTTATAATTTCACTGACTTCTCCTTGCCCAATTTTAATTTTGAAAGAGTTATTTTCTTCCTTAAGATTCTGGATTTCTGGGGTGGCTAGGTGGTACAGTGGATAGAACGCTGGCCCTGGAGTCAGGAGCACCTGAGTTCAAATCTGATCTCAGACACTTAATAATCACCTTAACTGTGTGGCCTTGGGCAAGCCACTTAATCCTATTTGCCTTGCCAAAAAAACAAAAAAATAAAAAAAACCTAACAACAAGATTCTGGATTTCCTTTTCTAATTGGTTTACTTCTTTTTAAAATTATCTTCTTATTTTTCTTAGCTTACTCTTATTTTCTTTTTATTTTTCCTTAATCTCTTATTTGTTTTTAAAGTGTTTTTTGTGTTACTCTAGGAATTCTTTTTGAGCAGGTAGCTACATGGGGAAGCAAAACTTTATTTTCTTCAGCATCTTTCTCTGAAGATGAACTCTGGTCTTCTCTATTCCCATAGTAACTATCTATGTTTGGGTTCTTTCTCCTTTGACTGCTCATTAAAAAAAATTATCAAGGGGTAGCTAGGCGGAGCAGTGGATAGAGCACTGGCCCTGGAGTCAGGAGTACTTGAGTTCAAATCTGACCTCAGACAGGTAATAATTACCTAGTTGTGTGGCCTTGGGCAAGTCACTTAACCCTATTTGCCTTGCAAAATCCTAAAAATAAATATCAGCTTGTTCTTATATTTACCTTTAGTCTTGTGGTATGGGGGAATAGTGACTCTGACCTTTGCTTTGCTCTGCTTCCAACCTCTGCACTCCTTTCCTCCTCCAAGTCACAGTTTGGGTCCCTCAGAACAGTACTGGAAATGATTTTACTCCCTGAGAACTCTCCAGTGGCTATAATCTTAAGTTATAACCCTTTGACCTGGAACCAAAGTCAAGAACTCAGTTCTCCTATAAATGTCCACATCTAGCAATGCCCCTGCACTACTGCCTCTGCACTCACCTGGCATATATTACTTCCTTCTTGTCCATGTCTGTGTCTCTGCTACATAGTTGGGCTTGGCATCTCTAATCAGCAGAGGTTCCCTCTCTTTCCTGCTCAGATGCCAACTGCACACACTGTCCAGGAGGTGAGAATTCCTGTGACTGAGGCAGACACTATTTTCCAATCTGGCTGCCCCTAGAAATTGCCTCTTGCTGTTTCAGAGAGTTAGTCTGGAGGAGTTTACACTTCATTCCCCAAGACCCTGGCATCTATCTTTAAATCTTTCCCACTTGTCCTAGGACCACTATTCTGCAACAACTTTTCTTAATTTTTATCACTCTACTTTTTTTTTTAGGTTTTTGCAAGGCAAACAGGGTTAAGTGGCTTGCCCAAGGCCACACAGCTAGGTAATTATTAAGTGTCTGAGACCGGATTTGAACCCAGGTACTCCTGACTTCAAGGCTGGTACTTTATCCACTACGCCACCTAGCCGCCCCCTATCACTCTACTTTTACTCTGAGTTGTTTTTTGACTTGGTGGTGGAGGAAATTTGGAATTTTCAGACCTATTACTCCAACTTCCCAGAATCCCCTCTTAGATATTTTGAACTAGCAGTCCTGTAAACATCTCAAATTTCAAATGTCCTAAAAACATTATCTTTCTCCAAAACCTTATCCCTCTTCTACATTTCCCTATTTTTACTTTTGATGCCATCATCCTTCCATTCACTCAAGTTTGCATCCATGGATGCTAGCCTTGACTTTTTAGTATTTATTCCACACACTCAGTCAACTTCCAAGTCTTGTATATTCAGTCCCCATGACATCACTCAACAATCCCCCCAACCTGGGGTTAATGTCAGGTTATTCCAGAATCGTGAAAGACCCCCATACTAGATCCTTGATAGTGTAGAATGGGGTGCTTAACCAGGGGTCCTTGAACTTGGTTTATTCAAATTATTTAATGTTTTGATAACTGCATTTCAATATAATTGGTTTCTTTAGTGTTTCTATGTGCTTTATTTTATGCATTTAAAATATGCATTGCTAGGAAAAACATTGGGTAGATCACTCAATGGAGGATTTAAGGGAGAGCTTGGTCAAAAGTTTCATGGAATGAGAACACATGAATGATTTGTAAACTGTACCACTGAAGGGAGCACCCACAATGAGCAATTACAGATCCACAAGATATCTAAGTATCCATTTATTCTCTTGTGATTTGTAAATTATCTTTGCAACCCATTATAGCTAGACCAGGATGTCTTAGCAGCCAGTATAAGCTTAGGAAACAGACCAAAAGATATTCCCAATATCTGTATTTCCTATATTATCTGAAATGACTATTTTTTCAGAATAAACTTTTTCCTTAGACTACAGCTGAAGTTTTTAACTTCTGGAACCATTAATTCCTTTCCCTTAAATGTCATCTTCAGGAACCTGGGATCCCTTTAGTTAGAGTACTGGACTCCTGGACATTCAAAATACCTTTCTTCTAGTGTGAAATTCAGATCCCCATCAGGGCTGGATGAAGGAGTTCAGAGAAGGAAGCTGGGTGACCTCCAAGCCCATTCTTCCCACTACTCAGTTCCTTTTCCCCAACTTCCCTCTCCCATCTTCCCCCATTTTCCCCCATCTTCAACCCCCCGCCTCAAAGCTGTTTCTGAGGTTTGGAAATGGCATCAAGATTTCCCCTGACCCTATACTTTTCCTCTCCCAATTTTTTCTACCCAAATCCATTTGTAAGCGAAAAACCATTTAGGGTGTTGTGTTTATTTTTTTGTCTTGTTCCACGGGAAATTACTCAGAATGTATAAGTATGTGTTTTCCTAAGAAAACAGATTCCTTTACATTTTGGCTTTGTGGTTCACAGAGCAAGCAGGGCCCACAGAATTCTAGGCTGCCAAAAGGCTTTACTAGCTATTCACCACTCTTCTCCTCCTCAGCAATTATTCCCTTTCTCCTCTTGAGACCAGCCCCATTTCTTCCAATCGTCTTTAACCTTCCCTTCCCCCACCCTGGTCATCTTACTGGCCACCTCTTGTAGCTTAGGCCTCAATACTTTGACCAAGGAAGGCCTGATTTGTGGTCTTCTGCTCCTGTCTGATCCCAGAAAATTTAATTTCTCTGATTCTTATCTCCATCTACTTTTAAGAAAATGGACCTCTCCCCCCTTTTTTGGGGGGGAGGGTGTGTGGGGGAGATGAAACTTTGGATTCGGACCCAGAAGATTACTTTTTGGACAAGTCATTTCCTCTCTTTTGCTTCACTTTCCTCATACTAGATCCTAGATAGTGTAGAAGGGGGTGCTTAACCAGGGGTCCCTGAACCTGATTTATTCTAATTATTTAATATTTTGATAACTGCATTTCAATATAATTGGTTTCTTTAGTGTTTCTATGTGCTTTATTTTAAGCATTTAAAAATATTATTCTGAGAAAAGAACCAGAGGTTTCATCAGATTGATTAGGGGTCCATAACACAAAAGATAGCCTGGCTCAGGTGCTCTCCATGGTCCTTTCTAGCTGTAATGTCTATTCTGCTTAGAAAATGACAGCATTCTTCACACTTCTCAGTAGAGGGAGAAAAAGAGATCCAGGTCCTTTATCTCTCTCTGTCTCTACCTATATTTCTCTGTCTTTTATTTACACACAGATACACACACACACACACACATTCAACTAGCTACAGTTGGAAAAATATCAGGTGTAATTCTTAATGTGTCTATCGATGCCTGATACTGGCCCACATGTGTCCCTCACCCAGTTTATTTTCATTGGAATAATATTTGAATGCAAAGAAATTAATGGTACCTCTCTATGGAATGATGAGTTCTGTTGGGATATAGGCTTCTTACAGTTCCTTCAAGAACACCATAGAAAGCTGACTCTAACAGTTTGACTTAGTACTAGACCCTGTTTATCCTTGACAATACCTTTATGCATTATTGTTATTCTGGTTGTCTTCACTGGGTCCTGAGTTAGTTCCAAGCATTTCTATGATCCTGCTTTGTGATGTCTGTCTGATGTCTGATGTAAAAACTTAAGTGAAACCTAGGCAACATGTTCTTCATTTAATTCCAATTCTAATATAGACAAGCTAAATCAAGTCATGGAACTGGGAGAAATAAATTTCTTATAGCAAGTCAGTTGAAAACAGTCTACACATCTGGATGCTAAACTAATTTTTCTTTTTGAACATGTGTCTTTCTTATGAATGGATTATTTTATTTTAAAAAATCATAATATAGTTTAACTATATATATATGTATATATGGAGACATATATATATATATATATATATATATATATATATATATCCTATTTCCTCACATATTTAAAAGGGCTGAATTAGTTCTCACTACTCTTTCATTACCATATAATGATCAAATTTAATGAAAGCAGTCACTGTGACTATCGAGGATATTCAGCTGTTCTCCAACCTAAAAAGGCAAATGCTAAGCTGTCTCCCTTGTGCCGATGGTTATAAAAATGCAATGTCTTAAAGTCTTGAGCAGCATAATCTATGAATGGCTACAAGATGAGACTTCAGCTGTAAATCTGCCTATATTTGTTATTCTGTGGGTGTTTGCTTCTATATTTTTCTCTGTGCAAAATACATGCTTTTTTATGTTTCTGTTGTATTTATCTTCTGTTTACTATTTTTCTTAGTTTCCCTTTTTCATCTAGACATTGCACCATCTCTTCTGTATTTTCCTTTCCCTTCTTTCCATCTCAGAGTCAAAGAATCATAGAACTTTAAAGTTGGAATGGATCTTAGATATTTTAGTTAACTGGCTACAAATAAGAATTAATATATAGTTTATTATATTTATTTTTATTTATTTACCAGAATGTTATATTTCTTGTGTAATATTGTTTTGCATATACTTCTGCCATTGTTAAGGATTTCAGGAAATGGATGCCTACTGGTATCAGGCTTGTTGTTTGTCCTTTGTTCTCAGAGAGGGCCATGACATCAGGATGCCATGACTTGCAAGTGAGGGAGGGATGTGCAAAAGCACCAGTCTTTCTCTCTCTTCCAGAGCCATCTAGGTCTAGTGCCAAGACATAGATCAGGATTTCTGGGTATGGTCCAGGATGCAGTGGGAGGCCTTGGTCTTTTTAAGTGAAGGTCTTTCTCATGTGTCAGTTTGATTGACAAGAGGCATTCCCTAGTCAGGGCTCAAGACTAGGTAAGGAATGAGGCAAAGAATGGACAATCACCATCCATTCTACCATATTAAATGTAGGGCTAGGCACTTAATGTTTATGAAATGTCTATGAAAACAACAGAAATCTCCCTGCTTCCTTTTTTCTTTTTTGACTCCTGGAGAGTTTTGTCCTCACTTTGAGCCTGGAATGACTTTTAAGCTTAACTCTTTTAGTCCTTTCCTTTCCACTTTTGGAAAGAGACATTGAGATGCTTCAAGGCCCTGGAAAGGGGGGGGGGTTTCAGAGATGCAACCTCCATGGAAACAAAGAGAAGTCATGAGTGTTGGACTCTAGATCCAGTGTGTGGCATGAACAGATTCTGCCTTAAATCCATCTGGATTGCAGATGGAAAATGGTAATTCCTCTTTTCTGAGAGGGCATGAGCTTAATATTTACCCTAATCTTAAAAGGCTTATCTTTGTCTTTTAACAATTTATTCATTCATTTTGTGTTTAAATACCACTTGCATTGCTAAACTATGTATATTATTGTTTGGCAGCAACAGGGAAAGGGGTGATTAGGAACACCTGGGAGTGTGTTCTCTCCCTGTGACTAGGATTCCCAGCCAAAGAAAAGTTATTGATTCATTTTTTGCAACTTTTCAGGGCAAAAAGAATACTTCCAGTGGTGTTTTTCTAAGAAAAACAGTCAACAGTAGTGACCATGGCAGCCCAGAGGCAAGCATCCATCTGCTGTTCCCAGTAGGGAAGGACTGAGGGAGTGATTGGAGAGAAAGTTAACATATCAGGGGAACAGTTTTACCCATAGAAAAGGTGATGGTGAGTAAAAGTGACTGAAGTTTTCCTGTCTATTCCCCAACTCAGTGTACAATAAATACCACCATTATTATACATGGGAGATCACTTGAAGATTTAATGTTTTGTTTTGGTTTTGGTTTTTTGACTTGTGATTTTGAACACAATTTCATTTTTTCTTATTTCTCAAAGCACAGGGAGATAGCACTCTGAATTTTTTTTTAATTTTTAAATTAATGAATGTTATTCTTAAATTAAAATTCTTTTAAAAATCTTATTTAATATTTTCTTTGATGGATTTTGTATTTCGAGCTTAATCTTTTCTTTTTATTTTCAAAAGGAAAAATTTTATTTGGTTTAAAAATTTTGTTGTATAATTTGATATGGATATACATGTATATTTACATAAACATTTTATATATACGTATGGATGCATGGAAATATATACATACAGATTGATTTAAATCTGTACTTGCCTTATTTGTGTAGGTTTGTGTGTATGTCTATATATGTGTCATTTATTCTTTCTTACTGGTTTTTCAGCCTGTCTTAAGTTTCTATTTTGCTCTATTTTATTATTGTTTTATATTTCTGTTTTCTACCCCTTTATTTCCTGCTATCGCTCTCACTATGTTGCTTTATGATATAGGTAAATATTAAAGACTGTTACTAGTAATGTGATTGGTGTGTGTTTGCTGAAATAAGGACCATGATTCTGATATGAAAGCTACGGCTCAACCACATGCCAATTGTTGGTATGTGACTGTGGTCTTGTGTTACTATTGACTGAATACCTGTTTATGGCCAATATGCTGCGCACGTATCGATTTATTGCTTCCTTGATATAGTGTATATGGATAATGCTTAAGTATTGAGATGCTTGTAAAGCATTTAGCATAATACTTGTATATAGTAAGGATTATATAAATGTGAACTGTTATTGTGTTTGTTATTATTATTATTATTAATAAAGTTGATTCTTCTGTGGCTTAAATATTGACTTTTTAGATCAATCAGTTGAGAATGTGGATTTTATGTATGGGAATATGATTTGCATCATTGTGTCATGACTAGAGGGTCTTCCAGGGGTCTTCTGAGACTAAGTATAGGTGGAGTTTAAACACATTAGGAAATTGTTGAAAGAAACTATAAGGGAAACAATTGTGTTCACTGTTAGAATTGATCAAGCTTTTAAAAACTTAGTGGGATGTTTTATATGTTTCTTTAAAAGATGTTGCATTTATTTATGTGATCATTAATTTATTTTCTCTTTGTGGATGAGGATTCTCTGTAGAGAATAGGTTCTCCACACCTCCAGTGAAATATGAAGTCAGATTAAACAACTATAGACACTGTGGGGCGGCTAGGTGATGCAGTGGATAGAGCACTGGCCCTGGAGTCAGGAGTACATGAGTTCAAATCCAGCCTCAGATGGTCTTGGGCAAGTCACTTAACCCCACTGCCTTGCAAAAACCTAAAAAGCAAACAAACAAACTAAAAACTATAGACACTGAAACATAGTGCTATAGAAAGAATATTACATTTGCATTCAGAAAACCTTAGGCAAATCATTTAACTTTTTAGGGCCTCAAGTTTCCTCATCTTTATGGGGTGGGGTGAATTTTGTCCAAAGGTCTCCTTCAACTCTAAATCTATGGTTCTATGAGTCTATATTTTCAAAATTTGTTTTCTGAAATGTAAACACTCTCTTGTGCCCTCAAGCTTATTGGTCATTCTACTGGCTAGTTCCTAGTCTTCGAATGTTCTGTCTTAGTGTTCTCTGTGACTGGGTTCAGGTTGCAGTTACCTATTATCCTGGGACTCTGTGAGCACTGTATGTTTCCTTCCAAAACAATCTAAGCTTCTTGCTTTTGTAATTATTCTATTTTTGCTTTTGTATCTTCTACTAGATATAAAGTAGTTTCTAGCATCGGACTGGGTTTTTTGCAAATCCAGAATCTGGCCATGTGCTGCATGGTATATTCATCTTAAGAATGAGTCTTGTTTGGAAGTACAAATCATAGAGATTTAGCTTTAGTTTCTTCTTTTCTATCCAAACTTCTTTTTACCAAGATTTGTCCTTGATTTTTAGATTAGATCTATTGGTTGATATTATATGTAGCAAGGCTCTTAAGAGTCTCAGCTTTCCAGAATCTGCTATCTCAACCTTAAGTCCAGATGTAGCAGTCTAGTTACCATTTTCCATGTACCAGTCCGTTATAATGGGTTTCAGGGCCTTTCCACAACTTAGGCAGTATTGATCTAGTCCGAAATTCACTGGGCACAGATCTGGGGAAGCACTGCAATTAGCTATATAGCTTGTTGGACAAGAGCGACCATTTCTTATCTGGTCTTCCAATCATTTGCCCCTTGGTGTAGGACAAAAAAGAGCAGATTTGAAACTTGACTTTTCCATTTTCTATCTTTTGTGACTCAGGCAGGTCAATTTTCTTCCCTTTAAGTTTCCTCATTTATAATATGAGGTGATCAGATTAGGTGATCTCTAAGGTCATCCCTCACCAGATCCCATGAAACCCACATTTCAAATTCCTAACAACTGAGTAGAGATGAAATATTCTCCCTGGGGAAATTTGACTCCCCTTCCTCCATATCTTTTAGATTGGGAGAGAAAGATATTCTTTTAATTGTGCTTGACACAGGGGAATGGAAGAGATGATTTTTAAAAAAGCTTTTTCACCCTCTTTTCATTACATCAGAGTCAATAGGAGGGTCAAGGACTTCCACATTTGGTGGATCTAAAGTCAAGTTCACAACAGCCATGGTCATGCCTTCCCTAATATCATCTGAAGGCTCCCTTACTTGTAGACTTTCAACTTTAGGGAGAAGCACACTTGGGTTGGCTTATCTTTAAAGGGTTCTTACCATCACAAAATTGTGAGGACATGGGGAATATTTGTTTTCATCTTGAGCTGGTAAATTTTAATATTTAGGGACAATAGGATTTAGTAAGGAAGTGACCTTCTACATTAGCACCTTTATTTTACAAAGGTGACATAGGCCAGGGCTTGACTTTGGGAAAGTTCTTTAAATTTTCTCAGTTTTAGTTTCCTTATAGGTTAAAGAAATGATTTCTAGGGTTCCTCCTGGTGCTATATCCATGAGTCTATGATCCTTAGACCCAACTCTAGGGTGAAGGGCTTGGGTCAAAATACCATGACCACAAAATCAACCTGTTTTCAATGCTTCTTTCATCACACTCTGACCAAATGTTTTTTCGTCAACCATACATGTACATGTAGAATAATACTGAGTCTAGGACACTGCTTCCCATTTTTCTCTTCTAGATTTGGATTTTCTGATGTCTCTATCCTCATCCTTCTCCAGCTTCCCACTAGAAATTGTGGTCAAGGGTATCAGAGCTCTGAGTTACATTCCTTTCCTGGGCAGTTGAGTGCAAAGTATTTTGGAGAATGTCTGGATGAGGGAGACATTACGCTGGTAAGATATCATTGGCATTTTGTGTGACTGTTCCCTCCCTAACAGCTGCACCCACATAGATTTCCATTTGTCATTGGGCATAAGGAAAGTGTAGACAGCCAAATATGACCAGTCTGCTATTTCTGCCATAACCTTTCTCACTGTAGTTACTGTATGCTACTCCCCCCCCCCCCACCTCAAATAGGAAGGGCTGACATACACCACAGAGGCTGATTATGGAGGCTCAGAATATCTCCAAAAATAAAAAAAGAAGCATAAAGAAGTTTTCCACAACAGTGGCATATCACTTATTCTCCCTCATTGTTTGCCAAAGAGAAAGGTCCTTAAGGTGAAGAGGGGGTGGCAAATGACTTATTAACATCTCCCCAAAGTAATTTGGTTTTTTTTGCCCATGTAACATACCTTTTTGGGCTACTTCTATAGAAGAAACTACTACTCTGTGGTTCTAAAGGTAATCCTTATGTTTGACTACTCCTACTATGATAACTCACAAGCCCCTGTTGGTATATTTCCCATTAACTATTAGTCAGTAGACAGATATTAAGATTCTATAGTTAGAAAACATTCCCCTATCCTTTCCCCCCATCCCTCAACATGGTGAGCACTATCCCATCATCCCATAGAATCTATGGGAAAAATGGATTAAAACTTAGAATATAATGATATCGAGTTACACTTATAGTATTCATGGATGGCTAAATAAATTGAAAACCCCTGATATTTTTAGGGACTAAAAGTCTTTTCTTTCTTTACAGAATCCTCAAGCAATTTCCCTTGGGCTCATCTTTGTTAGAAGGGTTGCTTATCCAGGTTCTTTTATATAAACTTTCTATCTTCATTCTGTCACATTATCTGGAAAATAATAAATTCCTAACAAATATTTGTTGAATGAATGAAAGAAAAGGAGATGACCCTGATGAAAAGAAAAAAAAAACACAATTGTTGTTAGTAAAAGACTAATATACCAAAAGGTTGCAATGGTCTCTGCAAAGCAGATAAACATATCCACCTAAAATTGACTTTAAGAATAAAGGGACTATAGTGACTGTCTGAATGGAGTTCAGAAATATCTCCCTTAGGACTGGTCATGGTGACTGTGTGCGATTTTCATGCTATAGTAGAGTCAGTCCTTGGATCCTTCTGGGGCCATTTTCATTTAAGTTAAGACAGTCTAATAGCTGGACAGTCTAATAGTCTGAAAGAATCTGAAGACCTGCTAAGATAAGGTCAAAGATGAGTTTATTTGGTTTCTCTATCACAACCCATTTTCACCTGGCTAAAAACATAACTCTGAGGGAATAAGATGCAAACAAGGTAAGATCCAACCTCCATCTTAGTTTACTAAGAATTAGTTCTAGATTGGTTCAGAGAAGAAAGAGAGTAGGAGAATACAAACCAGGTCTTTCAGTGTGGAGTTTGGTTTAACTTGAGTTATCCATTATTGTGGATAAAATAAAAATTAAATATGGTGATAGACTGTAAAAAAAGCAGGAAAATGTACATCCCCTCTCAGATATCATTTTCTTATAATAGATAGTCATTGACTGACCAGAGCCCCATGTCCAGTTTTGGGCTTCACAGCTGGCAGTGTCTATCAGTGGAAAGAACACTGGCCTGGAACTCAGGAGGCTGGCTTGAAGTTGATGCTGTGCCAATAACTATTTGTGTGACCTCAGAGCGAGTTGCTCAGTTTATACAAGCCTCAATTTCCTTAGCTCTAAGTGGAGGGTTCTGGACTACATAATCATAACTTACATTTGCATATCACTTTAAAATTTGCAAAATGCTTTTCCAACAAACTCTGCAAGGCATATGGTGCTAGTGATCCCTATCTTATGATCTTTATCTTATAGAAAGCTGATGTTTTCAGAGGGGTCAAAGGATTCACCTGGAGCTACACAGCTGATACATGTTAGAAGCAAGACATGAGCCCAGAGCTCCTAACTTGATGACTAATGTTCTTTCCTCTACACCATGCTGAAGGCCCAGCCAATTAGAATATTTTATTCTCGTCATCTTTGGCTCTAGATAAGTTTATAGGGAGATGAGAAAAAGGAATTATCTGGAGCATAGGGAACTAGCTAAGGAGTGAGAATGAGGAGTCTGATAGCCACAAATCAGGATGAGAATGAGGAGGAGGAAGAGAAAGAAGATGAGGATAATGATCAAAATAATAATAACTGACATTTATACAATTAATCAATTAAAATATTTATTTAACTCATTCACTGATTGATAAGATCAAATGACAGAAAGGCTATTTTCAGATGAAGAAATCAAAGTTATCTATAGTTATATGAAAAATACTCTATTGATTAGAAAAATGCAAAGGAAAACGATTGCAATGGTATCACCTCACACCTATCAGATTAGCTAATGTGACAGAAAAGGAAAATGACAAATGTTAGAGGAAATGTGGAAAAATTTGGACATTAATGCACTGTTGTACATTATTTACAGTAGTTATGAACTGATTCAACCATTCTGGAGAGAAATTTGAAACTATACTTGTACTGTACTTACTCTTTGATACACCAATCCTACTTGGATCTGTATCTCAAAGAGATTAAAAAACAAAAATAAAAAGGAAAAGAACCTATATGCACAAATATATACATATTATATATGTATATATATATATAATATATATATATTCAGTTCTTTTTGTGGTGGCTGAACAAAAATGCAGTATATGATTGTGATGGAATACTACTGTTCTATCAGAAACAAGGAGCTGCTCAGACTCTTCCATTTATTAACTGGGTGATTGAAAATCACTTAATTTTTCCTAACCTCAGTTTCCTCATTGTGAAATGATGTTGCTATGATTAACATTGCCTATCTCAAAAGAGGTGAGAAAAGCATTATGGTTTTCTTGCTTATTAGTCATGAAAGCTCATCATCATGCTAATTAATTCAGGTTTTGTTGCTCAACACCTTCTCAACTCATCCTCATTTGCCTCTACCCTTTGATTGGAAGGTTAGAAGGTGGAACATTACACTTCTCCCAAAGTCTTCTTTTATTGAGGACTCATAATCTTCTAAGTAATTTTTCTGTTTTGGTAGCTTTATCTGGTCTTGACTTTGGAACCTCATGTCCTCAACTCCTGCTGGCACCTCCTCTTTTTCATCTTCCTTCTGAGGGAAGATAACATTCATTTTTCTTATTTGTATACCTGGAACTGAGCAAAGTGACTGGTAAATAGCAGTTATATAATAAATATTTCTTGAGTTGAATTGAATAAAGAATAAATTCATGAAAATATGAATTATTATTTTGATCTCTAAGATCTATAGTCTTAAGGTTCTAGGAACTGCTATATGTGAAACTATAATACCTGAATTACAAAGTCTGTAGAATGGGGCTTTTCTTAGGATCTGGCGTTGCAGATAAACTAGGACTGTAGCTTTCTAAGAGGTTAGAACTGGTGTTGGGTGAGTCATCAGTCTTGTTCTTCATGTCAGAAATAATTACAGGATCTGATGGGCCCGGCACTGCTGTATCCGGGGGGACCAGGGCTCCGGAAGCTGTGATGCCGCTATTATTTCCTCCTAATTCCAACCTTCTGTTTTCACTTGTTCCATTTCCTCCAAAATTCCCTTCCCAGGCTAAAAGTTTCCATCCTTGGTCTTGGCCCAGAAGTGAAATTCTTTGGAAACTTTCAGTTCTCTTCATTCAACCATTGTTGAGTTGAGAAATGGGATGCTGGGGGTGGGGGGTTATTGGGGGGGCAGGAAGAAGAAGAACATAATCTAGGTTCTGTTTATTTTTAAAAAGAAAGAAATGCATAATGCAAACTCTCCAATTTTCTAATTGGTAGCTGGTGGTGGCAATAACAACTCTTTTCTAGAACTAGTTCGAAGAAAGGTCCCATACCCCACACTCAAATTAAGGCACATTCTATTTTGCTTCCATACAGGGAAGTTCCAGAAACTCACTTCTATGGTACATACATAAAGTGCAGAGAATGACAGGCAACAGCATATCCAGAGTGGGAGGTGGGGGGTTGATCAGGATATTGAAGGATTGTAGAGCAAGTAGTCTGTCCAAAGTGAGTTTGAAGAACTTGGGGATGTTCGACTTGTTAATGAGAAGATTTTGGGGGAACATGATTGTTGTGTTGAAGTATTTAAAGGATTATGCAGGAAGCATCAGGATTCTTTTTGGACTTAGAAGACAGAAGCAGTGGATAAAAGAGATTAAAAAAACAATTTTAATTTGATGTAAAGAAAAATTTCTTAACTCTTGGTTTAGGATGAAGTAAGTTCTTTCTCACTAGAAGTCAGCAAATCAATCAAAGGCAGAATGACTAATTATTGGGTATGTTGTAGAGGAAGATTTTTTTTGAGACTCGGGTTAGTCTGAATGACTCCTGGAGTGCCTTCTAATCCTGAGATTCTGGGACGAAAAAGAAAACTTACTTTCAGGGTAGAGATATTTAGTAGGATGGAAATTGGTTGCTCTACCACACAATTATAGAGAGGCAGAGATTGTAAGAATGGAGGCTCATGAAAGGGGGGTGGGAGTGTATTTTGTGTCTGAATGATGCTCCTAATAGCTCCCTCCCTATTGGAAGCAATCTTTGGGAGATCTGAAGGTGACTCTTATGTCGGTGATCTGATTCTGGCTGATGACCTTTTAGAGAGATTATAGAACAGCAACTCCTGTGGTTTATAACCAGGATTCATGCTTAGCATCATATGACTAGGGAATTCCTAGACTGCAATATCTGGTATCCCTTCCCCTTCACTTGTCTGTTGCATTTCTGCTTTTGAGTTAGTGCTGTAAGGACCGGCAAAAGGGAAACAGACTGTCGTCTGGGGGCAATAATAAGGTTTTGTTTCTCTTTCTGTGGGAAGTTCAGGATGGGTTGGAGTTAGTCAGATTGCTATGGGTGATAGAGGGAGATTTGTGAGACCAGGATCCAAACAAAGTGTTAATTAGATACTTGTCTGAGAGTGGTTCTGAGGTTCTCCCATTTACAGACAATCCAGTGACCAAGACAATACTTTTCAATTCCAGAGACAAGTAATGGAAGATGAAAAAAAGGCATTTTGGTGGGATTCACCTTTATTTTTCCTATAGAGTCTTTAATTATTGCAGTAATGTGCCCATAAAGGATATCCCTTGAAATGTTCCTGTTAAACTTGGTTAAGCTTAGGTTTGCAATGAAATTTTTCATAGATTCCAGTTTACTTATCTTTGAAAAGAATTGAACCTGCAGTTAGTCTACACTGCCATGAAGTAGCAATAAAAACCTTTGCTTTATATTATTTTATTCAGTCATTTCAGTTTTGTCTGATTCTTTGTGACTCCATTTGGAATTTTCTTGGCAAAGATACTGGTATGTTTGCCATTTCCTTCTCCAGGTTCTTTTTTTTTTTACAAATAAGGAAACTGAGGTAAATAGGGTTAAGTGGCTAGCACACTGCTAGTAAGTATCTGAAGTTGGATTTGAATTTAGTCTTCCTGATTTCAGGCCCAGTTCTCTATCCACTGCCCCACCTAGTTGCCTTTTATATTCACATCTTCCACCAGCTATCAACTGAAAAAATTGCTCATAATAGTGCAATTCATAATACAAATAGATTATTCTTCTTTTCTATCCATTATTCTTAAAAAACAGCTCACTTGGGGGCAGCTAGTTGGTGCAGTGGATAGAACACAGTCCTGACTAAGGAATACCTAAATTCAAATAACTCCTTAGCTACTTAATACTTACTATTAATACTTACTACTTAATACTATATGTCCCTAGGCAAGTCATTTAACCCTAATTGTCTTGATAAAAAAAAACCAAACCAGAATACTTTATTAAAGTAGTTTAAGAATAAACAGTTATTTAAAACAAGTGAAAAAAATTTAAAGGATTACTTTGGCACCTTCTTTATTATTTCTTTAATAATAGCAACATTGCCACTAACCTTTCACAGAGTTTGTTAAGAATGTTCCTTTTTAACTCACTCATTTAAGCAAGGACTGAAAGGGTCCCAGTCCATGTGCTTGGGTCTGGATGCTTCAAGGCAGGTTTTCTCGAGTGCCAATCATTTTTCTCTCATAAATGTTTCATGGCTACTTTCTGCTCATCACTTGCAAAGCCCCATTGGCTGTCTTTCTAGCGGGTTTGACTGGGGAACTGAGTTGGAGTTCCTGCATGCTTTCTTCTACATGGACCAAGAAGAGATTACATCCACATGGCTGAAATTCCACATTCAGAACCTTTTCCCAATCAGAAGCCAGTAGTTTTCCACTCTCCTTTTTCCAGAAGAGAGGAAACCTTCCCTTTTTAGCAAGTGAAAACTGTTTGTTAGGTGTCTCTCAAAATTTAAATCAATGGAGCTTCTCTTAATAGCTGAAATTGCCCATGGCAACTTTGTTTACAACTTGTCTTTGCAAGAGAATTCCTCAGAAATGCTCTCGAAAGGGATCAATGTCTCTTCCAGAAAAATAACATTTTAAAAATAGAGAACTTAACAAGGTTATAACTGCAAATTTAAAGTGTTTTTTTAAAAGCACTTTCTTCTTGATTCCCTGCTCCAAGAATTTAGCTCCAAAGTAAATTTAAAATCTTCTTATTAGTCTCTTGGACTTCAGCATCTCCTTTCTCTAATTTATGCTTTATTCAGATGACAAAAAACAAAAATGGTATGTTTGCCCATTCCACAGGCTAATCAAAATCCTTGTGGCTCTCTACTGCCTTCAAGATAAGGAATTCTTTAGCCTACCATTTGACATCCTTTATAACCTGGCTCCATTCTATCTTTTCAACATTGTTTTATATTATCCTTCTTCCTATGATCTATTTTCCACAGAGTGAGATACCAGCTATTTCTTGAACTTTATCTCTTGTCTGTGTACAGTTAAATGCACAAAACCTCCCTATCAATTCCTTCCCTTTTGCCCCAAGCTTGGATTATATTTTCTCTTTATCTTAGTTTTTTGGTATCTTTTTTATTTAATGCTCAATTTTCTTTCATAAAATCTATAAGAAATATCAAATCTTAGATTTAGAATAGATTTCAGAGTTCATTAAGTCCCCATTCATCCCCAAATAATACTCATTCCCTACCATTCACAAAGAATCAGACTATTGTCACTGGTATGACTACTTCTGCTACCTCAGCTGCTGGTGCTACTTCTAGTATTACTTCTAATGTTTTTACTATTATCACTACTACTGCTACAGTTGCTAGTACTACTGCTACTACTACTACTGTAGTTGCTTCTACTACCGCTACTATTACTATTACTACTACTACCACTACCACCACTACTACTATTGCTTCTGCCACTTGTAATAGTATTACTATTGCTATTGCTACTACTGCTATTACTAGTACTACTACCACTATCACTATTATTACTGCCACTACCACTATCACTATTACTATTACTACTACTACTACTACCAGTACTAGTACTACTGCCACTATTACTATTACTATCACTATTACTACTACTACTACTACTACTACTACTACTACTACTACTACTACTACTACTAGTACTATTGCTGCTGCTGCTGCTGCTGCTGCTACTACTACTACTACTATTTCTCCTTCTTTTCTTCCTTCTCTTTTGTTTTTTAAGATTGGATCTCCCCAAAAGATAGGTCATGGACTATCTTTTACCTCTCTTTGCACCCCAATGCTTAGAATATTGCCTGAAATATAGTAGACATTTAATATATGTTTACTGCCTGACTGCCATAGTGAGGATACCTTGATCAGCTTAGTCCACTGCAGCCCAGGACCCCTGAGCTCCAAGCAGTCCAGTATCTTTGGCAAGTAGTACAGTTGCAGTTCACCAGGTCCATTGAACTCACTATATTCTGAGTTATCCCATTCCTCTTCTGAAGAGTTCAAAAAATTATCCTTACCTCAAGACTAAAATCCACCTCTTCACCTATTTACTGCAGCTAAAAGTTCTCTTTCCTCAAATAATCCTAGACCCTCTTTTTTGATTTCTCATTTGACCTCATCAGATAATTCACTGTATCATACTCTCTCTACATGAAAAACACATCTAATAGAATTTAAGCTCTTTGAATGTGGGGATTGTTTGCTAATTTTAATCTTTGTATTCCTCAGGTCTTATTAGAATAGGTGTTTAATAAATATTGAATTGAAATGAGTGAGCTCCCTTCCTCAACTAGCACCTGCATAACCAGTCCTCCACATTGCAGCAGAGTACTCTGGAAACAAAAGGGAAATTTGCTGTTGTGACTCCTCTTGCAATCTGCCCTCCTCCTCCATGAGTTGGAGTTCATCTGTAGAACTGTGACCATTTATTTCTTTTCTGTTCTTTCAATTCTTCTAACCTTTCAATTGAGCTCTTATCTAAAATCCAACAACTCTTTGAAGTAGATATAGGTATTATTATTATTATTATTCCCTCTGCCTCCCCCCATTTCACAGAAGAGGGAATAGATCAAGAGGGTTAAAGATCTTAACTATGCTCACAAAGTATAAGTGGAAGGAAGGATTTGATCCTAGGTTTCTCTTGGATCCATATTCCATACACTACCTGTCATGAATCAAGAGATTTGATGAGAGCCATAGTGTAACTCACCAGCTCATTTTGGCTCTTTGGATGAACTCTGCTGTTTAATTGGATTCACTCAGCTTCCTTATTTAGAATTTAACAAACCTTGGTGTTGGGTAGGAAGAATTTTTTTTAAATGATGTTTTATTCAAATGAATCCTACTGTAATGCCATTCCATCCCTCCTTATCTGGTCCTGGGTAGAATCAAGATCTGACTAGTCTTATGTGTTATATTCACTCATTCAGATACTTGAAAATGACTTTTATCACTCTTTCCTGCCTTTCTTTTCACAAGGACAAAGAAAAAATGTCAAATCGGAAGGAGTGTGGACTTGTGGAATACCAAAGACATGAACCTTGGAATGGGAGGGAGGGGGTGTGTGGGGGGTCACGAGAGTGATTTTAAGACCACAGCATGACCATTAATGGCTAACTGGAGTTTGGTCAGGCAATGGGGTTAAAGGTCCAGTGCTCAGTTAAGAAGGCCCTGGGATCTTAATGAGGAGAATTTGGGGTTTTCCAGTTCATCTAAAAGCTGGATTGTTTCATGGACCAGAGGGCACTGAACACTATATATACACACATATATATGTTTCCCTAAAAAAATAAAATGAGTAAAATAAAAAGCAATTTGAGTGAACCACATGATGTTGGACAGGCTTTGACTCAAGTTCTTAGACCTCTTTCTCTTGGCTTCACAAGGACCTGTGGTGAGGGTTCCCGGCTAGCAGTCAAGGTTGATGGGTCAGCTTTTGGCTTCCACTGGTGTTTCATTGTGACCCCAGGAAAAAGAGTCAACCAACTATCCGTTGGCCTCAGTTTCTCCCATATACAAAAGAGTCATGTGAATGAATAGCCATGAACATTTTGTAAAAATTGGAGAACATGCTTACAATTACCACAAGGCAACATACTCATTCCCTATTATTACCTTTTATAATCTTTATCTTCCTTCAAAGCTTAGTTCAGGTGCTATCATTCTTTGAAATAACTTATCCCTTTTCTCTACCAATCTCAAGTTATACTCTTTACTTCATAAATATTTATGGAGCAATTTGTTTATTCCCATCATTCTCTAATCTGTATTATTGTATCACCTAGGACATCCCTTCTTGAACATAAGATCCAAAGAAAAGTTATATCAGTATCAAGGTTTTTTATAGGTGCATATCCATTCAAAGTCATAGCTCATGAGCCCCCACCAATGTTTTTACTTGTACTAGTGAGTCATAGGATAATTAATTCAAAGCAAATATACCACATTTATAAAATATAGCTATAGAACCTTTCCTCTATAATCCTGGGGCATAATTTTTTACAAATATACATACCATGAATAGGAAGAGCTATTCCTATTCCTTCAAATGCCTTCAAAAGAGGGAAGTAGATTAGTCAGTCATCTTATAAGAAAGTTCAAGCGCAATTTCACAATGTTTTTACTTCTGCTATTTGTGTTTTTGTTTCTATCTGACTTAAGGTTAGAAAGTCTCCATAGCTCTACTCAGTCCTTGGTTGTCTGAACATGGTGAGTGGAAAAACATTTCATGAGGCTTCATTGCAACAAATGGCTTTGTGGGGAAAGAACAAGAATACAAAGAATAAACAGGATACAAAGGATAAAATGACCTGCAGACAGGTTATTATTCTAGTTTTCAATTTCTTTCTTTTAAATTCCTGTCTTACATGTGAAAATGAGGCTGGCAACAAATCTTCCAAACTTGGAGTAGCCTCCTCTTCTGACTTATTTGTATGTACAGCTGGCTCCCAATTAATGTCCATGATGAATTTCCTGAAGTGATTTCATGTATTTGAATTTGCACTTTTTGAACTTATAATTATGTAAATTATGTAACTGGTTCTTAGCCCAAATGGAAATTTGCAGTCTGAATTTAAATAATTAGACTATTTCAGAGGATTTGTTATGTGCATTAATCAAGACCTAACTGTATGTTATAACCTTTGGATAATAATACCAGCCACAATTTATATATAATTTTAATATATGCAAAGTTGTTTACAATTATTTTATCATTTTATCCTTATACCAAATCTGGGAAGTAGTTGCCATTATTTTTCCCATTTTACAGACAAGAAAATGAAGACTGCAGACATTAAAGTGACTTGCCCAAGATCACCCATTAAATAAGGTTCTGTGGCCAAAGTTGAACCCCGATCCTCCTGACTCCAGGTCCAGTCCTCTAACCGTTGCACCACCTTGCTACTTCTAATAAAACTGAAGTACTTCAGGTCATGAATTGAATTGCTGACTTTTTGTCTTTTTTTTTCACTAACTTGCATATAGTAGATGATTAATAAATATTCGTTGAATTGCTTAATTTTCATTTCTCTCAACCCCACTGGTGGGTTTATTTATCAGTAGTTGGTAAGTTAAAGTATCTATTTAAGGAGAGGAAGAAAAAAAGGAACTATTAAATTAACCAGTCCTTTCCCTTTTTTCTATGCCCACTCAGACCCTAGAAAACTTCATTCTACTTCTATTTTAAATTCTACATTTCTTTTTTCCTGCAATTTCATTGATGTAAAGAAGTATTACAAAGCTGTCAAACTATTCAATCAGTAAATAGTCTTAGAGGATTGTTCAAAACATTGAGATATTGAATGACATGCTCAAGTTTGGACCACCAATTCTATGTCAAAGGTGGAATTTGAATTCAAATCATTATGATTCTGATGACAGGATGACCCTCTGTCCATCATGTCATATTTTCTTTTAGGTTTTATTTAATTATTATTGTAATAATTGTTTAATTGTTTGCAAATTATATTTGATTTCTCTCATTTCATTTCATTTTATTTTTGCTTTTGCTTTGGTTTTAGTTTTTTTTTTTTTGATTGGGGTTAATCGACTTTTCCAGTCACACAGTAAGTGTTAATTGTCTGAGGCTGGATTTGCACTGTCTCTAGGATTGGTTCTCTGTCCACTGCATTACATAGCTGCTTTTGGAGGCAAGTGGGTTAAGAGGAAAACGGATCTGAATCAAGGAGAAGCCAGAGAACATGGCAAGGTATTAGCAGAGCTGATGAGAATGAGGCATAAAACACCAATGTTGATCTTGAGATTGAAGGAATTTCCCTCTCATTGGTTAGAATGTAAACTCTTTGACAACAGACATTTTTTTTCATAACTAGTTGATATAGAAGAAAGCTCTATCTTGGAATCAGGAAGACAAGTTCAAATCTCACCTCAAATGTTTGCTACCTATGTGACCATGTGCAAGTCACTTCACCCAGTTTCTCATTTGTAAAATGGATGGAGAAGAAAATGTCAAACCACTACAGGGTCTTTGCCAAGAAAACCCCAAAAGGAGTCACAATGAGTCAGCTACAACTGAACAACAATTATTTTATTCTTTGTTTCTTCAGCACAGTGCTCTATAGATAAAAAGTGTTTAGTAAATATTTGTTAAATTTCCAAACAGGAAGTTTTTCTCCAAGCTTCTTGTTAGGATAGGAACTAATCAGATTCAATTATATGGCCAGCTCAGACCCTGCAGATATTACAAAAATTAATTATTCTCAAAGTGAAAGATTCAAAGTTAAATCTGGAGACCTGAACCTCTCTGGTTTACCCTTCGAGTGGTTTCCTACAGATGGTCAGGTATTGGACCTGATGCAAAGCTCTTTGATTGAATCCCATTTAAAGGATTTGGGAATCAGTTCAACAGAGTTGAGTCAATTGTGTCTAGCAAGGAAGCCTAGAAGTGGGAAGAAACCTTAGAAATCAGTCTAATTCATCCCTATCTAATTCAACCCTAACTTGGGTTCATTCAGGTGTTATAGATTTGTCTGAAATGGGGTAGTCCCAAAGTCTCTGTTGATACTAGACCCTATTTAACTCCTACAACAACTTAGGAATCCACAGGTGGCCTTGATACCTGGGGAACAAGTTAGACAGAGAGCTGGGATACCTAGATTAGATACTCTTGATGTGCTCCTTCACACTTTCCTTCCTATCTGGAATGAAATTCCTGCTAATAATATGTCAGATGATATAGTGGGTCAAAGCAATGCAGGATAGAAATGTATTAATAAAATGCAGATCCATTTCTTTAAAATGGAAGAGGATAATCTAGCCCTTTTTTGGTTAAGGTAGGTTTTTCTTCCAGATTGCTTAGTTGTCATTTTGGGAAGGAAAGAGAGCCTGGCACTATGGTGCTAACAGGATAGTGCAAGGGAAGGAAAGAAGAGAGCAAACATTTATTAGTGCCTACTTTATGCTAGTATAGTGACTAAAATCTTTATAAATATCTCATTTGGTCTTTACTGTGAGGTGGGGCTATAATTATCTCCATTTTAGAGTTGTGGAGATAGAGACACGTGGAGGTTAAGTGACTTGCTCAGAGTCATGCAAATAGGAAATGTTTAAGGCCAGGTTTAGACCGAGATCTGTTGATTCCAGATCTGGGATTCCATCCACTGTGCTACCTGGCTTCCCCTACCTGAGTAGGGTAAGACACCCGGAGTGGATATCTGGTGTAGGAAGAAGGGCATTGTCTAAGGTCAGGAAGAAAAGCACCAAAGACAAACAATACAGTTCTTCATTTTTTAGAGTCCTTGAAGATTTTCAAAGACTTTTTCCTCACAATAAAATTGAGAAAGGTAGTAAAAAGGGTTATCCTGATTTTGAAGATGAGGAAACCAAGGCTAGCAATATGATTGTGTATTTCGGAGCTGAAATCTGATTTCCAGTCCAGTACTCTTTCCAGTACACCACAAACCCAGTCTCCTTCACAACACTGCCTGACAAAAGGTCCTGCCTTCTCTTCTCAGGTTTCACCCAGTGGCAGGACTGGCTCTCCTTCCCCCACCCCACTTGAAGACTGGCTGTTCATTTGACTTGAATGTCCATTTCCAAAAAGCCAAACATATAATTTCAGGTCATGTCCAGTGCCATTTGGAAGGAAGCTCAGCTTTCCCTAACTGAAAACAGCAAACTCTGAAAGTAATTATGGGTGGGGAGGCATGTTCTGGAGAGAGACCCAGGGTTTATAAACAAGGGCTGTGCTTCCTGTCTGTTTACAGAACAACAGAAAGAAGGTTGATACTAGACCCTAATTAACTCCTAGGACAACTCAGGAGTCCACAGGTGGCCTTGATACCTGGAGAGCAGCAAGTTAGCCAGAGAGCTGGGATACCTAGATTAGATACCTCTCGATGTGTTCATTTATTTTGGTGCTTGAGCTCTATGAAGTTTCAAAGCATAGAATCTTTCTCCTAACCTGTGTAACCTGTGGACCAGAACTCATAGTCTGTAATCATATCAGTCTTGGGAAGGGAAATTTTTTTCATGGTGCTCTTTGGCTTTTGTCATCAATTTGGGGGATCCTCAGGAAACACTAACATTTGGATGGTTTCCACAACAATATGGAAAGGGGCCTTAGTTGTCATACAAGTACAGGGGTTAACACAACATCAGCTCCAGGGAAGGTGTTATTTCATCTGACCAAAATCACAAAGACTCAGTTCTGAAGCTCTTAAGTCATGTTCATGTACAGAGTGAACTAAATTACTTTCACGATTTCTTCTAATTCTTAAATTCTTTGCTTTTGTGATAACCAGCCTATAATATCCTTCTGCCTCTTAAGAACCTATATATTGCTTCCAATTTGTAGTCCTATTTATGGCCTTTGCAAGGAGCAAAAAATACAATCTAGTGTTTTTTTCTTCGGGTGTCAATTTGCCCACTGTTGAAGTTATTTCCCTTCTCCCCAAGGATTTATACATTACTTCAGATGTATAGTATTGTCCTGAGATTTAGAAAGCCTCAAAGCAAGGAAAGAACTTAAGTTTATTAGAGCCAAGTCCTCTTCCTTGGATCAGTCCATATGATTCATAGTATATCAGTGAAGGGCAAAGTTTGGACTATCTTTGTGATGTCTTTACTTTATTATTGCTTGGATTTGGCTCCTGCAGTTAAAGAATTGAACCTGGTCTTTGGTTTGAATAAGGTTCTCTTTTGGTGCCCACAAATGTTCTCTCATTGTTGTAAGTTTGGTCCAGGAACTCTTTGTGGCTCTACCATTACTTTCCCTGGGGAACTGCGGTCCCTGTCAGAGGCCATGTGGCTTCTCAGGACTGTCTCCAGGGATCTGACTCATTGTCTATGTGTAACCTCTTTCTCTTGTCCATCAAACCTCTTCTGTTTCCGGACCTTACCCTGCTTTGTTTCTTCTGGGGCTTGTCTAGGGCCACCTGCTATATCTTATGTCAACCATAATTATTTTTTACCATTACTGGTTTGTAGCAATATCCCAGTGAGCAGAAATGTGTTGATGCAGATTTAGAAGGAACTCTTCATGCAATGCCCTAGGGATCTGCCTTTGGTTTTAGATTTTTCAACATTTTAATTAAAGACAGTTGGCATGCTTATTAGATTTGCAGGTGCCATGGAGTTGGGAGGAAGAATTTGCACAATGAAATGAAAAAAGACAGGAACAAAAACTATCTTGTCAAATAGGATTTCATACTGAATCTACATAGTCAAATGCAATGAGTTTAAATGTAATGGTCTACGGTTTTTGGTTAAAAAAAACAATAAATCTACATTAGTAGTACAAGTAATATAGAATGTGGGAGAAATGATCAGACCACAGTCTGTGGAAAGAAAATCTTGAGGATATTAGGGACCTTCAGGCTCCTTCTGAGTAAAAATTATGATGTAGCAGCCAAAAAAAGGTAATGTGAGGGACATAGTCATCAGAACAAGATTGGTAATAGTTCTTTGTTCTTTGCCTGAATTAGTAAATCTTGAGTATTTTAATAAGTTCCAGGCATCATATTTTTAGCATAATATTGACATGTCAGAGGATGTTAACCAAAATGGTGAGAATATTGTAAATGGTACTATTCAAGGTCAGAGTAATATAATTGCAGATATTTAACTTGATCCAAGAAAGCTCCCAGGGATCATGAAAGACATCTTCAGGTAATTAAAAGACATGGAAGGCATCTTCAGGTAAAACAGAGGTATCAAACCTGAATAACAAATCTTAGTGGGCCACATATTGACTTAGGAAACCATATATTAACATTATCTGTGACTTTTTTGTATTTTTATTTATTTTGTCAAATATTTCCCAGTTATATTTTAATCTGGTTTGGGCAGTATGGAAGAGTGTCACGGGCTATGCTGGACTCTTTTGATGTAGAGGAGGGATTTGTGTGGCACTACTTGGCTCTAGAGAGTAGAACTAAGGTTGATCAATTAATCAAGAACTTTTCATTTATTTATTTATTTTTTGCTTAATACCTACTATGTGCCAGAGTCTCTCCTGGGGGCTGAAGATAAAAAAAGAATGAAATGATCTCTATTTTCAGAGAATTTATATTATCTTAGGGGAGACATGTTTTACATATTCACATACATGTATACATAATATGCATAACACATATTATATACAGATATGGTAGCCTATGTGATTAGCAATGTTTCTTCTAATTCTCAGATTCTACAATTCTGTGATTCTTTGAATTCTCATATAATATCACATAGTATTTCTAGGTTCAGTCTTTTTCTCTCTCTCTCTCTCTGTGGCCATGGCCACTACCCTAATGTAGGTTCTTCTTCTTTTTGTTCTCCTTTTACATGGACTCTCTGTATTCAGTCAGTGTATTCTTTAGTGCATGCTTTACTCTGCTGACAAGGAAATCTTCCTAAGGCATGGTTGATCTGAGTCATTTTTCTTCTCCAAATCTTTGAGTAATTTCTATGTTGTCTTTTGGATAAAATACAAACTCATCATCTTATCATTGAAAGCTTTTCACAATCTGCTTCCAATCTATCTTTCCATCCTTATTTTATTTTTTTTCTTCATTCAAAAAATTTTCCAGCTTTTCCCTTAATTCAAACAAATTTCCAGCTAACTATTCCTAGTTCTTCTACTTCTCTAGTCTTTTTTTGTGTTTTGGCCATTCCTATGTTGAAAATTTCATGCATTTATTAATGCATGAAATTCCTCATTCACAGAATCAAACAATATTAGAGTTGAAAAGACTACCTATGTGGCTGTTGAGTCTATCTGAAGCTTGAAAAAGATTTCCCATTTTAGTATATCTTAGAAGTGGTCATCTCAATTCTGCTTGAAGACCCCCAAGGAGGAGTAACTCACCCTACTCATTAAGGTACACTTTTAGTTCTCTCTAAGCAGTAGTGTAGAGATGACTTTGTCATCCAATGCATTAGCCATCCTTCCTAACTTTTTGTGTACAAATTTTGTCAGCTGCTATCTGTGACTTTTCTACCAATATTTGTTGAGGTTCAGTCATTATTCAGTTGTGTTTGTCTCTTTGGGACCCTATGTGGGGTTTTCTTGTCAAAGTTTCTAGAGTGGCTTGCCAATTCCTTCTCCAGTTCATTTTACAGATGAAGAAATTGGGAAAAACAGGGTTAAGCTACTTATCCAGGGTCATACAGCTAGTACAAAAGGCCAGATTTGAACTCAAGAAGGTAAGTCTTCATGACTTGAAGTCCAGGGTTCATGTAAGAGGAGAACAAAAAGAGTGTAGTACAGAGATTGGAGTTCTGACCTGGAATCAGGAAGCCTTGAGTTCAGATTTTACCTCACACACTTATCCTTTTTACATACTCTTATTTGCCTCAGTTTCCTTAGTCTATAAAATGAACTGGAGAAAAAAATAGAAAAATCACTCCAATATTTTTGCCAAGAAAATCTCAAATGGAGTCACAAAGATTTGGACTCAACTGAAAAATGACTGAACAACAATATAAAAAACCAGTAGTGTGCATGTAAATGTTTGACACCCAATTTTCTGGGGAAAAAATTGTACCAAGGTCACATTTTTAAGCTTTACCAGCATTATTGACATTTTCTCCACTACTTTCTTAAATCTAGAACTCAACAGTACAACACATTAAACCTCTATTGCTGGTATTCACTAATTTCCAAGTTGTAGACTGACAATGAAAATTAAATAATTGGATCTTGGGAACTCGCTGGGGGTGGTTCTAGTACACTCACTAATTGCTTTGTCAGGAAGCTTTCCTTTATATCTTTCATTTTCATCTTTGCAATGCCTACTGATTGCTCCTGATTCTTCCCTTGGGACCAAACTGAACAATTTGTTTCCTCTTTAGTATGTCATTTGTCCAAATAATAGAGCATTTGTCTCCTAGGACTTCTCATCTCTAGCTTAAATTTCTCCCTTCAATATTTTGGTTGCCCTCCTCTGGACATTATTGACTTTCTTCCTATGCTGTGGTGCTCAGGATTAACTGGAATACTTCTGATGTGGTTTGACCGGGGCAAAATATAGGGGACCATTATCTCTTCATTCCTGGAAACTATGCTTCTCTTAATGCAGTCCAAGATTACATTAGCATTTGTAGATAACACATTCTACCATTTTAGTGGCTTATAGTTCACTAAAATCTCCATAGCCTTTTCAAATGAAATACTGGCCTGGACCATCTCTCTCATCTTGAACTTATAAAACTGAGTTTTTGGAATGAATTTAACTTTTGTCCGATGTTCTAGCATGTCAAGATCTTTTTGAATACTTTGTCATCCAATGCATTAGCCATCCTTCCTAACTATTTGTGTACAAATTTTGTCAGCTGCTATCTGTGCCTTTTCTATCAATATTTGTTGAGGTTCAGTCATTATTCAGTTGTTTGTCTAGTTGGGATCCTATTTGTGGTTTTCTCGTCAAAGTTTCTGGAGTGGCTTGCCATTTCCTTCTCCAGTTCATTTTACAGATGAAGAAATTGGGGAAAACAGGGTTGAGCTACTTTTCCAGGGTCATACAGCTAGTACGAGAGGCCAGATTTGAACTTGAGAAGGTAAATCTTCCTCACTTGAAGTCCAGTGTTCTATCCACTGCATCACCTAAATGCTCAACATTGCTAATAACAAGAGAAAACAAAGAACTTTTGGCTGTGTGTAGTTTTCCTTGCCAGAATTGGCCCATTTGAGCTTTAGCAATCCTGTTTATTTTTTATAGGAATATGAATTATATCATCATCTTATATTCATATCTTTTACCTGCACTTGCTTTCATATTCTGTACATATATTTAAACCACATTAGTTGAGTAGAGAGTTCTCTGTGTATCTATATTTGTTTCTTCAGAAAATTCCATTTTCCTTCTCATTGGAATTGTTTCCACTGACATTTTCATATTCCTGCTTGAAAACTTACTACTATTCCTAGTATGACTTTGCTTGTAGGATCCTAGAGAAGTTAGGAATTATCTGAAGAGTCTGTGGTATCCTACTTAACCTTCTGAACTCTGAATTCTAAGTCTTGGGTGCATGTCAGATTGTGCCCAGATTTCCTCTCCTCTATCATGAACTCTTAACATTTCTATCATTTCTATAAACAGCAACCAATTCTTCCCTGTTAGAGAAAATCAGATGCAAAATAAAACTTCCTTTGATAATTTATCCACCTTTTGAAGAATAAACTCATCCTTCATGCCTAAATTTTATTCTGCCTTTGGGGAGAGAGAGAGAGAGAGAGAGAGAGAGAGAGAGAGAGAGAGAGAGAGAGAGAGAGAGAGAGAGAGAGAGAGAGAGAGATTTGAATTCTTGGAGCTGTCTGAACAATTTGAAGTCCCCCCATAAATTTCCTCTTTCCAGGGGCAGATATTTATATATTCCAATGATAAAAATTGTATTTATATCTCCTTTCTTTGATCTTCACATAAATGATGTACTTCATGCTTCCCCTTTTATGATCCTGGATTATTTTACATGGTTATGCTTTCTTAACATAGTTTCTCTCAGTCCTGCCTTCTTTACCCAATCTGTTTCTTTTGAATAGGTATGCTCATTTAGCACCATATTTTAATTGTTTAAAAACTAACTTTAATTGTATATTGTTGCATTAGTCCCTCCAATTTCTCATTTCTTGACTTCATTTATTAATGCATGAACTTTGAACATTTTGCCAATAGATATTTGAAGTCATGGATTTTAACTGACTCTAGCCTTGGGTATTGCTTCCTATCTACTCCTGGTTCCCTTAAATGCTATTCTTCTTCCTTTATTGAACTTACTTTCTATGGTATCTAGTTTTATGACCAAAAGAAATAGTATTTTCTTTCTCCTCTTCACCATTTTTTTATTTTAAATTACTTTTTTTGATTTGTGAAATAAATATATTCTTGCCAGCCTTTGTAGACTTTCTAAATATTGCCAGAAGAACGCTATTCTTATATTTTAGGCCATTTCTCTCATTTTTTTGGAATCATTATCTAAGGAAGAGTCCAATTAAATTCAATAAGCAAATATCAAGCTCTTGCTATGAATCAGATACTGTTCTATGCTAAGTATTAAATGTCTGAGTCTGGATTTGAACTCAGGTCCTCTTGAAACTAGTTTTGGGGGTATCTAGGTGGCGCAGTGGATAGAGCACCAGCCGTAGAGTCAGAATTACCTGAGTTCAAATCCGGCCTCAGACAGTTAATAATTACCTAGCTGTGTGGTGGCCTTGGGTAAGCCACTTAATCCCACTGCCTTGCAAAATACCTAAAAATATGTTTTATAAATTTTATTTCATTGTATCAGATTCCTTTATTATCCTATGAATTTTTATTTTATACATTAAAAAGTTATTTTGAGAAGAGGCTTAAGACCCTTATCCTTTATACCAAACTCCTATCCACTTGGGCATATTCTGGAAAATATGAGCATCAAGATTATTGACTGTATCACTTATAAATAGGGTAATAAACAATAAAATGTAAAATAATTGCAATATATCAGCTTTAAGAAATATCACAATGTTACCTTTAACCTTCTAAACCAAACTAAAAATTGAAACAGTTGACTTTTCACTTCTAGGAATGTAGTCCCACCACTCAGTACTCTCAAGATTCCAATTAAAAATATTTCTCATAATTTGTCTTCATTTTTCTTTGCAATATATGGTTAAACTTAGTGTCTTCTGGAAATATTCTCCGTCTTCTTTTTCAGGCATTGTAGTTAGTGATCTTTCCAGAATTGCATCCAGAATTCTCTATCTCCTCACAGACTACACATAGAATGGCAATTAAATTCTCTGGGTTTTTGCTCTCTCTTTTTTTGGTTTATGTATTTTATATTATTACAATAATCTAGTTGTGAGAATAAACATACCCCACCCCCAAAGATAGAGAAACCTAAAGAATAGTGAGAGAGAAAAAAGTTTACTTCAGCCTGTGTTTAGATTCCAATGGTCTGTCACTGGGATGAGTTGCTTTTTTTTTTTTTTTTTTTTTAGTTTTTTTGCAAGGCAATGGGGTTAAGTGGCTTGCCCAAGGCCACGCAGCTAGGTAATTATTAAGTGTCTGAGGCCAGATTTGAACTCAGGTACTCCTGACTCCAGGGCTGGTGCTCTATCCACTGTGCCACCTAGCTGCCCTGAGTTGCCTTCTTTATCATAAAACCACCAGAGAAGTTGCTTCACCATTTTCCCACAGTTGATATTACTATCGGTATTTTCCTCCACTCTATTCCTCACCACTCTTATTTGTTCTACTCTCTCTCTCTCCTTTCACCCTGTCCCTATTCAGGAGTGTGTTGTACCTGAGTACCCTCTCCCACAATCTTTCCTCTCTTCTATCATCTACTCCCCCTCCCCTCCCCCTATTCTTCCTTATCCCATCCCTTTCCTATCATTTTTTCTAGGGTAAGATAGATTTCTATACCCTATTAAGTGTATATGTTATTTCTTCTCTGAGCCATTTCTGATGAGAATGAAGGCTTACTCATTCCCCCTCGCCTTTCTCCATTTCACTCCATTGCAAAAGCTTTTTCTTGATTTTTTAATGTGAAATATCTTAGCCCCTTCTTCCTCTCCTTTCCCTTCCTCCCAGTACTTTTTTTTTTAAATCACCCATTGACTCCATCTTTTTACTAAATTACACCATTATATTCAGCTCCCTCCTGCACCTTGTCTATATATGCTCCTTCTAATTGCTCTTATAAATGAGAAGGTTCATATGAGTTATCAGTGTCTTCTTCTCATGCCGGAATACAAACAGTTAAATATCATTAATTAATTAAACATCTTCATAATTAGTCCTTCTTGTTCACCCCCTCTATGGTTTACCTGAGTCCTTTACTTGGAGATAAGACTTTCTATTCAGTTCTGGTCGTTTCAATAGGAAAATTTGAAAGTCCCCTTTTCATTGAAAGTCCATCTTTTCCCCTGAAAGAGAATATTCAGTTTTGCTGGGTAGTTGATTCTCGGTTGTAATCCAAGCTCTTTTACCTTCTGGAATATCATATTCTAAGCCCTATTAGCCCTTAATGTAGATGCTGACAAATTCTGTGTAATCCTGACTATAGACCCACAGTAGTTGAATTGTTTGTTTCTGGCACCTCTTACTATTTTCTCTTTGACTTGGGAGTCTTGGAATTTGGCTATAATATTCCTGGGAGTTTTTCTTTTGAGATTTCTTTCAGGAGGTGATCAGTCAATTCCCTCAATTTCTATTTTACCCTCTGCTTCTAGGATCTCAGGACAATTTTGCTATATTATTTCTTGAAAAGTGAAACCTAGCCTCTTTTCCTGGTCTTGACTTCAGCCCAATAATTTTTATTTTATTTCTCCTGGATCTGTTTTCTAGGCCAGTTGTTTTCCAATGAGATATTTCACATTTTCTTCTAAGTTTTGGTTTTTTTCAGTATTCTTTTATTTCTTCCTGATTTCTCACAAAGTCATTGGCTTCCTTTAGTTCCATTCTACATTTGAAGGAGCTATTTTCTTCAGAGAGCTTTTTTATCTCCTTTTCCAGCTGACCAATTTTGCTGTTTAAGGCATTCTTCTCTTCATTTACCTTCTGGGCTGCTTTTTTTTTGGTTTAAACTGTTTTTTAACATATTATTTTCTTCAGTTTTTGTATTTCTTTCACCAAGCTGCTGACTTGGTTTTCATGATTTATCTGCATCACTCTCATTTCTCCTCCTAATTTTTCTCTACCTCCTTTAATTATTTTTCAAAGTCTTTTCTGAGCTCATCCATAGTCTAAGCCCATTTTTCTATTTCTCTTGGAGGTTTTGGATACAGAAGTTTCAATTTTGTCATCTTCTGAATCTTCCATGGCACAAATTTTCTATGGTCAGATTGCTCTTTTTTCTTTTGTTTGTTCATTTCCTTAGCCTATGACTGATTTACTGCACTTCCAAGTCTTTGGAGGGTTTGGGGGAGACCCTACAGGGACTTTAATTTCTCCAAGGTCTTATGAGAGGCTCTGGCTGTTCTCTTCTCTGTGATCTGGGATGTGGATGCCCATAGGCCCTCCCCTCTGCCCTGGTTTTGAGGAGGGTCTCTGCTCAGCTATGGTAGTATGGGGGCCCAGACTGCAGCCTGGATCTCAGTGTAGGCAAACAGCTGAGTCCTGCCCCAGGGAGAACAGAGAGACCTTTGCAATCTCCCCTGACCCCCTTATTGTCTGCGGGCTGAGAGCTCTGGACGTGCTGGGTGGCTCTGCTGATTCCTATTGCAAGTTCTCACCACAGGGTGGTCTAAGGCCCATGTTCCATGCTCACTCTGGTGCAGCAGAGTTCTCTCAACACCCTTTCAGGCTGTCCCCAGTGATCCTTGGGCTATGAGGTCTGGAAACTACCCCCTCTGCCACAGGCCCAGCTGCCCCCAGGGACCCAGGCACCCCACGGGCTCTTCCTAGAAGGCTGGAGCTGGTCTGCCCCAGTCCAGCTATACTGTGGCTGCACCGTGGTTCTTTCTAACCCCTTGGCCCGGTGAAACAGACCTTTCCTGTTGAACTTTCAAGTTGTCTTGGCCTGGGAAATTGTATCACTCAGTCTTTCTGTGAGTTCTTCCCCTTTAAATTTTTTCTGGAGTCATAATTTGACATCTTTTGGAGTTTTTGGGGGAATGAGTTTCTGGGAATTCCTGCCTTCATGCCACCACCTTGGTTCTGCCATTTCTATTCTCTCTTAAAAATATAGTCTACCATTTGTAGGAAAGGCTATATCAAAGGTGCTAAATTTATTTAAACAAACTTTTAAAATTGAAAAGTGGTTACCAAAAGTAGATAAAATAGTACACATTAACACAAACTATCACCATTTTCTTTTCTTTTTGCAAGGCAGTAGGGTTAAGTGGCTTGCCCAAGGCCATACAGATAGGTAATTATTAAGTGTCTGAGGCTGGATTTGAACTCAAGTACTCCTGAATCCAGGGCTGGTGCTCTATCCACTGTGCCACCTAGCCTCCCCTCTGCCACCATTTTCTAAGGAAGTCTAATTGATTTTAATAGACCACAAAACTGTAGATTATGATTCAATTCACAAATGTCTATTTTCTTGCAAAGACAATAACAATTGAGATTATAGCCTCATTTATAGAACAAATCATTTAATCAACAAAGATTTATTAAACATCTAAGTATGAGGCTAGGTGCTGAGAATACATTGGTAGAACATTATAAGGAATATTATCCCATGATACCAAAAAACAGTGGTGAATAATAATAATAGCTAGCATTCCACAGTGATTTAAGGTTTCCAAAATTCTTTACAAATATCATTTTATCCTTAAAACAAAGTTGAGAGGGCAGTGATATTGCTCATTCTTAATTTCTTCCAAGGTTTCACAATTCTCCTTTGGACTTTCTTTACCATGCCACAGAAATCTTTTCCATTTGAGAGTTCACTCCGTCAATAAACTACTCACATTAGAAGTACTTTTTGCCCCTGTGGTCTCGGTCTCCTCTCTCTCTCTCTCTCTCTCTCTCTCTCTCTCTCATTTGGATATAGACTGATATTGTATCAAAAGGTATACAAGTTTTATAGCCCTTTGGGCATATCAACTTCCTTTACTAGAATATAAACTACTTGAGGACAAGTATTGTCTTTCTGCTCATTGTTGTATTTCCAATGCTTGGCGCAGTGCCCAACTCATAGAAAGCATTTAATGTTTATTGACTCGATGAGGGAAAAACCAAGTTTATAGAAAGTTCGACAAGAGTTTAAACTAAGCCAAATCATTCGGTGGTCATTTAAGGAAAAAAACCACAACTATTTCCATAATAATCACTTCCCTATATCCGTGAGAGTGAAGGTAACAAAATTATACTTAAATATCTTAGTCCAGATGTGCAGCATGAGGAAGGAGAAATGATCCTTAGGAAAAGAAATTTTGGGGAGGGCAGTTAGATGATACAAATATAAACAGAAGAGCAGGTCCTGGAGGTGGACATAATTTTGGGGTTAGGTAAGATCAATTTCCTAGGTACCTGAAAGAAGGGAGGATATCAAATTTTGGATTAAAATAGTCTTGAACATTATAATTACCAAAAGGAGATTATTTAGAAAATCATAGATACTACTGACCTATATGTCTGACTTATCACTTCTTCAAAATTTTTATGACAGTTCAGAATATATTAATGGAATTCAGTTCAACTGAGTTCAGTTGGATTCAATAAGCTTCTATTAAACATATATTCTAGCTTTTGTGATAGGCTGAGAATATAAAGACAAAATTGAAAATAGCTTTCCACAAGCTTTTTTACAACTACTGATGTTGATACTGGATTAATCAACTAATATGGGTAAGAACACAAAATAGGCAAAGTGAATACAAAATGATTTTTGAGGGTAGGTTCTCTAATGGAGGCTTGAGAAGTGAACTGATGGAGTCTGTGAATAGTTTTATGCTGTCAGTTAAATCTTTTCCATCATGCAATTGACTGAAAACTGTGGTTTCAATACAGTTTTTTAAGTTTTTCTTTAATAACATTTAATTTTTCCCAATTGCAAGTAAAAACAAATTTTAAAATTCATTTCTAAAAATTTTGAGTTCCTATTTTTTCCCTCCCTCCTCACTCCCTCTCCCTGAGACAGGAAGCAGTTTGATAAGGGTTAGACCCAATCATGCCATAGGTGATTGTTTATGTTAACGAAACTTTTGATTTAGTAAAGCAAAATTCATACTTCAAGATTTTCCACTAAACTTTCCTCCTTATGTAGAAAAAATTTATGATTACTTGAAAGACATAATATCAGGGATATCTTGAGTAATGCTTTGATTATTAATTACTATTATTAGTGAAAGTTAAGAATTACCCAGAGGGCAATGGAAAAGTGACTATTGGGCATGTATATTGGCATTGCCAAATGCAAATTGAATAGAAGTGATGAACAACTAGAAACAAAAGTGGATCATTCTGTAGTGAGATGTCAGTCAATTAGCTGTTGGTGCTTTGTGCTTCATTGATATGGATGTAATTTCATAGGGCATAAAGGTAGAACTCGATTGGACAAGAGTTACAAATGATAAGAAGCAATGATTGACTGTAATCTGTATCAAGGCAAGATGTGGGCACATGGATGAGACCATCTTCAGTGGAACAGCAAATAATAACAACTTATAATCCTTTAAAGTTTTACCAAGTGTCTTCCCTTAGAATAAGCCCATGAAGTAGTGAAGAGGCACAGCTAATAATCCCCATAGTTTAAAGTACTGTAAATTACACAACTAATATTGATTTGCATTGGTTGAGGGGATTGTGTTTTCCCCCCTGGGAGATACCCATAGTAATAAAACAATACACCCAATTCAAATTCATTTCCTTCTCCCAAACAAAAACACAACTTTAAGAAATGAATTTCTAGTGGGTATAATTTCAGGCAGGTGGTATGAGATATATTTTAAAATAGATAAACACTTTCCCCAGACATTTCCATTTCCTCTTTTCCTCTAGATACTTTCCTCATTCATCTTTTTCCCATTCCTGAGCCTTCCCAAAGTTGAATGATAGAACCATGGGATTGGATGTCAGTGGATAGAATGAGAGAGCCACGGAACTGAATGTTAGAGCTGGAGATTAGAGCAGGGAATGAGAGAGCCATAGAATGTTAGATACTTTAGGATCATCTGGCCTCATCCCCCAAACTCATCTCTCCCATTTTATAGGTGGGAAAATGGGGATCTGAGAGGGAAGTGAGTAGCCTGAAAGGACCCAGACTGAAATCTTCCTAGTCCTGGGTCAGCCTATTTCCTCTAGTATTTTGCTTTCTGCAGCCAGGGCTCTTGCCAGGCAATGCAGAACTAGACTTTTTGCTCTCCACTGCCCAATTTCTGTTATCCCCTGCCCTTTTGTTACTCTTTAGCACTTTCCCTGAATTGGAGAGAAGCAGAAATCCCTTTGGCTTCTTGGATCCTCTCCTCTGATTCTTCAGAGACCCACCTCAGCCTGGTTCCAAGCTCCTCTAGCCCCCTGGGGAGTTAATGCCGGCTAGGCGGGCACTTGGGAGGCTTCCCCCAGGGCTGACTGGGCTGGGATTGGGAGGCTCTGGGGGGAGGCTTGGAGCCAAGCCTCGGAGAGCACAGGCTGCCTCAGGCCCTGGCGAGGCAGTGAACTTTCTGGCCCCAGGCAGGAGCCAAACACAATAGTTCTATTCACTCAGCATTTTCTGAAGGGGCTGGAAGGGGAGCAGCCACCAGCCTGGTAGCTTAGAGTTCCCTTTCTTTGAGAGAACTGGAAGTCAAAAGAGCTAGGTTCTAGTTCTGACCTTGCTGAAAATGGACTGGGAAACCTCAGAGCAACTGCCTCACCCACTTTGCCTCAGTTTCTTCATTTGTAAGACAGGGATCATAGGCTCTGGCCTGCTTCTTTTATAGAAATATATTATGGGAATGAGGGTGAGCAGAAGGTAAAGGGAATGTGGTGATCGTGATAAAAACAATTTTGAATCTGGATTGACAAGAGCTGGGTGTAAATCCTTGGCATACTCTCTGTAGGGTAGGCCATGCAGCCTGGGAGAGATCTGTCCTCTGAACCAGAATAAGCCAGCTTCAAGACCCTCCTCTGATAGACCCACCTGCTCTCTCTACCTGGGGCAGATACTTAGCTTAGTGTCAGACGACAAAGGCTAGAAAAGTATGGGGCAGGTCTAACTTTCATTGGTTCTTACATCCCCACACTTCTGAAATTAAAAGTCTGGAATACAATCTGTATGGAGCTTTTTGTAGATGTTTATATACTGTCTCCCCTTTTAGACTCTGAGCTCCTTGAGGGCAGAGATGCTGACTTTTACCCTTTTTTTGGTGTCTCCCTGCGGCTTAGCACTGTGCCTTACAGAGTGGGGCCTTAATAAATATTTTTGGACCGACTGATTATTGATTTTGTGAAGTTATTTCCCCATTTGTGTGCCTGTTTTCTAAAGTGTAATGAGGGAATTTCTTTAGAAGATGGATTACCTTTAAGGCAGGTCACATCCAACTCAAATGATGCCATAGGTCTCACAAAAAATGGTTTGAAGAGGGAGAAAGTCAGGGAAATGTAAGGAAAGCCTTGAAGGAACTACCGCTGGTTATCAAATTGAGTGCTTGGTCTCGAGGGGGGTTGGTGATGGTGATGCATAAGAACCTCTCCGGCCAAGAAGTTCGAGTCTGCCTCCCTCCCAGGAAGTAAGTCCAGAAGATCCATAAACATCTCCTCTCCTTATGGGACAGAACAATTAGCAAGGCCACGAATTAGCTTCTAGTTATGTTTTTCTTCTGAACAGTAGTAATTTGTCAACTCAAGAAATACTTTGAACCTAGATTAAAGGTATCAACTTGCTTAAGTATAGACTTGTTCTCAGACCTTCTGAAATCTATGCTTGATTGGGGAAATTCATAGCCTGGACAGCAAATGACATCTGCATATGCATACATATATGTATGTGTGTGTGTGTGTGTGTGTGTGTGTATTTAATGTATCTTTTTTTGGATGTTCAGTGATTTTCAATCATATCTGACTCTTAGTGACCCTAATTTGGGGTTTCCTTGTCAGAGATACTGAAGAAGGTTGTCATTTTCTTCTTTTAAAAATTTTTTTAAAAAACTATTTTGTTCTACAGCTCATTTTACAAATGAGGAACCTGAGGAAAACAGGGTGAAGAGACTTGCCCAAGGCCACATAGATAGTAAGGAATGGCAAAGCCCTGCCTTTGACAAGAAAACACCAAGTGGAGTCACAGAGAGTTGTATATCAGCAACAACTACCAGCACTTCCACCACCACCATCATCCCTAGATCTCACTATCTTTATCTCTAGAATCACTGCTCTTTCCACTAGGGCCTAGTTTTTAATGTGGGAAGAGGTTTTAGAGGTTCTTCAGTCCATCACCCAGAGCAGAACTTTCCACTGGCTCTGCCACTTAATAGAGTGATGTCCATGATCTAGATGTACCTCAGTTTCTCCACTTATTATAGGTGTTTGTCCATACTCAAAAGATACAACGAAACAAGAGGAGCAGAGAATGAGTCTAGAGAGAAGTTGTGAAGAGGGAGCATAGAATAGTGGGGGAAAAGTGCAGGGGAGGGAAGGAATCAAGGGATCCTTGATTTATTGCCTGCTCTTTAGTCCTGCTCTATTTACAGCAAAGGTGAAAAAATAAAATGGTGGCATCACCATTGAATAGAGAAGTTGAGCAACTGGGGGGACAGGAGTGTGTTAATGGATGGGTTGGAGCAAAAAAGGATGAGAGACGGGACAGAAAAGAAGAGTAAAATTATGGAGGCATCCCTGGGGAAATGCCGCACTTGGAGCCCCAAAGGCTGATGGAGTGGGGGTATTGGGGTTGCAATGGGGTTGCCTGGGGGGGTGTCCTGGATTGGAAATTCCAGGGGTGTTGCAATTCTGGAATGTGTGGATTGGCATTGAGGTCTCAGAAAAGCCCGCAGGCCCTACCATGCCAGACCATAATAATAGGCTTGCAGTGTCTCTAACCAGCACCGTCCCCTTCGACTCCCAGGCATACTAAATTCACACACACACAAAATGCAACTCCGCTTTAGCCCCGCAGCCTAATAGCTACTGTTGTGTTTGCAGGGAGCCCACAAGCATCATGGGCAATTAAGAAAGCCGTCCATTGAGATCCTGGGCTGCCATTTATTGGTCTGGAGACTGGAGCCTGTCCAGACCAGTCAGCCCCTCTGAGGAGACATGAATGGCTACACAAGGCGAGTTGTTTTCGAAGAGAGGGACCCCTGCAATTAGCTGGCAGATGCTGAAGAAAAGGGGACAAAGCTCTCCCCAGGCTTTACGAAAGAAAGGAGTCACCACAATGCACTCAGCCGGCCTCCCCACAGGCACACCCATCACACACACTTGGCTACTTCTCTCCTGGCCAGGCATAAGAAGCCCCCCACAACCTCTGAGTATGGTGTGGCATGGTGGAGAGGAATCAAGAGACCTGGTTTCATATTGTAGTTCCGGCTCTAACTGGGTGCTCCTAAATAGGCCACCTCAGTTTCCCCCTTTGTAAAATGGGAATGAGTAGTGCAATTTGTTTCTTTGCCATGAGGAAAATACTTCTTAAAGTTTAAAGTGAAGAGGGAAAATAGAACTGTGGGGGAAGAGTCCAAGGAAGAGGAAGAATCAAGATATCTTTGACTTTAATTCTCTGGACAATTGTGAATTATTAGCTGGCACTCAGTTCAAGGGGAAGGAGAAGGGCAGAAAAATTGATTAGGCAATTACTATATATCAGAAACTATGCTAAGCTTTTATAAAAATCTCTTAAACACTCTGTGATGTAAGAGCTATTATTATCTCCTTTTTTATAACTGAGGAAACTGAGGTAAACAGAGAGAAAATGATTTGTCCAGGGACATAGAATTATTTAAGTATATATAAGACTTGATTTGAATTCAGTTCTTCCTAACCCCAGCCCCCTAGATGGCAATGTACCCAGTGATCTTTGACAACCAAAGATGAACAACAAAAACAGCAACAACAAACATACTTGATCATCATTCCTTGAAAGACAGAATGCTTATGAACACACATCCATGTCCATCCCTTCACTCCTCAGAACACACACACACACACACACACACACACACATTCAGTTTAACATGACTGTATTTATTAAGGGCTTACATGAAGTAGTTACTGAGGAATGATGACACAGAAACAATTGAGCAGAAATAGTTTCCACAATTATAGAATAGAAGGAAACCTCAGTTGTCATCCAGTCTTAGAATCCCTTCATAACCTACATGGCGAATGGTCTTTACTTATGGACCTACAACAAGGGGAAGATCCACTCAATTTTTGGATAGTTCTGTTAGTAGGGGCATCTAGGTGGCACAGTGGATAGAGAGCCAGTCTTGGAGTCAGGAAGACTGGCTGAGTTCAAATCCTGCCTCAGATACTAGCTTTGTGACCCTGGGCAAATTACTTAACCTTGTTTGCCTCAGTTTCCTCATCTTTAAAAAATTAATTGGAGAAGGAAATAGCAAATCACTCTATTATTTTAACCATAAAAACCCCAAATGGAATAAAAACAAGTCTGAAATAACTGAACAACAACAGCAAAAGTTGTTAGTAAGTTTTTCCTTACTCAAGATTAAATTTGCCATTTCATGACTTCAACCCATTGTTCCTAGTTCTGCCCCCTAGGACCAAACAGAACAAATCTTATACCTTTTCTAGGGCTATCCATCAACAAGCATTTATTTATTTAGTAAATCATATTTCATCTTTTCTAATTGCATATCAAGATAGTTTTCAAGATACATTTTTATAAGATTTTCAGTTTAAATTTTTTTCTTTCTCCTTTCCTCCCATTCCTCCTCCCCCAAGATAGCAAGCAATCTGATATAGGTTATATAGGAACAATCATGTAGACATATTTCCATATGCAAAAAATCTTGCAAAAGAAGAAATAGAACGAAAGGAAAAAAGTCTCAAAAACAAAATAAAAGTGAAACTAGTATGCTTCAATCTCCTTTTAGATTGCATAGTTCTGGATGAAGATAGCAGTTTCCATCATGAGTCTTTTGTCTTGGATCATTCAACAACCATTTATTAAGCACCTACTAGGTTCTAGGTACTGTGCTGGGAAGACAAAGACAAAATCTTACTTCTCCCAAAAAAACCAAAAACAAACAAACCAGAGCCTGTTCTTAAGAAGTTCAAGTATAGTGGGAGAGGTAACATACAAATAACATATATGTACTATTTAGGCACATGCACGTATGTATCTATCTGTCTTGGGTAAGACATATAGAGAATATGACCCATGTTTTTAAGAATTACCGGACTGGCACCTCTTAAATTAGGTGTCATCTTTGATTGTATGTATCTATACACACACATATAAGTATGTAATCTAATTAACTGCAGATACTTTCAGAGGAAGGCAGTAAGATTAGGTAAGACTAGGATCAGCTTCTTGCAGAAAGTGGGATATTTTAAATGACATCTAAAAGAAGTTGGAGAAGGCAAAAAGTAGAGATGAGCAAAAAGAGTGTCTTATTTTTCTTGAGGGCCAGACAGTGAACAGACTTGTAACTTATTGATGAAGCATCAGGTAGAAGGAACAGCAAGGAGGCCAGTGTCACTGCAAGGTCTGGGATTTTAAATGTCAGGGGATTTTATTTTTGATCTTCGAGTTCATAGGGAATCACTGAATTTATTGGGTGGGGAGGTGGGACAAAATGGTGGGATCTGGGCTTTATAGAGATCACTATGACTCCAGTTGAGTGAAGGATACATTGAAGTAAGGAGAGACATGAGGCAGGGAGATCAACCAGCAGGCTATTGTGATGGTCTTGGCTTGAGATGATGAGTGCCAGCATCAGTGTGGTGGTGGTGTCAGAGGGGAGAAGGAGCTATGTGATAGATATTCTGAAGGAAGAAATAAAAGGACTTGGCAACTCATTGGATATGGTGGGAGAGAGAAGTTGAGGATGACACCTAGGTTAAGAGGTCATAACCCTTGAGTACCTAAAACTTTGTTTTTGTTCTCCAGACCAAATGCTCCTTAGTTCTTCTCCTAGTCTTTATGTGGCATGAACCAAACCCCCTCACCATCTTGGTGCTCTTCTCTACTTTTTCATTGTATTTTCCAAAGAAAGAGGATAAGGTTGGAGTAGGGTGGAGAGAAGTCCTGTTCCAATAGTATTAACAGTGGCTTGGGCAGGCTCATAAAACATAGGACAGATGGTCAGTTGAGGGCAGTGAGTATTCAGCTCCTACTCATCCCTACCTCCACCCACTCTGAGGTAGACTATGGTACAGAGAAGCCAGAATGAATAGGGAAAGACCCCCCTCTGGTTAACTATTTGTCCCTAGGCATCAGACCAGGGGTTTGTATCAAGGAAATACTGGATACCTAGGTCAAATTTTTGCAATTTAGTTAAAAGAATGTGGTTTGAAAATAAGAAAGCTCACTGGTGTGACATTCACTCTGGACTTCAATTTCCTCTGACAAATGAATTTGTTGTAGATGGTATCTCTAAGGTCCACATAGCACTACCAACCTGTGAGTGAGTCTATGTGACTTGAGCTACATTTGACAACAATTTAATAAAACCTTGATTTTCTAAAAAAAATTATTTATTTAAGGCAATGGAGTTAAGTGACTTGCCCAAAGTCACACAGCTAGGCAATTAATTAAGTATCTGAGGATGAATTTGAACTCAGGTCTTCCTGACTCCAGGGCTGGTGCCCTATCCACCATGCCACCTAGCTGTCCCCCAGAACCTTGATTTATTTTATAAGAATTGAATGAACAAAGGGTTCAAACACTTCCCATTTATGGGGATTCAGTTTCCTTCTTTGTACAATGAAAGAGTTTGACCAGATGTTCCCAAAGGATAGTTCCAGTTCTAATATATGTAATGGTCACAATATTTGGGGGGGGTTGTTTTTTAAGCTCTCTTCTACCCATACAATCAATTTTTCACTTATAGGGGTTTCCATTTTATTTCCATTCCCAAGAATTTTCTTGAAATTCAAGTTTTCTGCATGGGGATGATAATAATAATATAATATAATATAATATAATATAATATATATGATTAATATGATTAATATAATATAATTAATATGATTAATATAATATAAAAGAGTTGATGAGTTCACAGAGGGAGGTTACATAGAGAAAAGATAGGAGAACTTGGACAGATTCTTGTTAAACATGAAGTTGATATATGATGATCTAGCATCTAGGGGACTGAGCAGAAATTGAGATGGAGGAAAACTCAACCCAGAGCAATTTCATGGAACCTAAATCAGGAGAATATCCAGGAGGAGAAGGTGACGAACAGTGTCAAAAGCTACAGAGGAGTCAAGAAAGATGGAAACTAGTAAAAGGCCTATGAATTAATCAATTAAGAGATCATCAAAAATCTTAGAGATTACACAGTAATTCAAGTAGTGGAGTTGGAGGTCACATTGCATTTCACTTATTGTGAACTAAGCAGATGAAATGGAATGGAGATGGATTTTTTCTGTTTTTGGTTTTGCAAGGCAATATGTGATTTATCCAAGTTCACACCACTAGTAAGTATCAAGTGTCTGAAGGTGGATTTGAACTTAGATTCTCCTGACTCCTGGGTTTCTACTCTACCCTCTGCACCACCTAGCTTCGCCCATAGATGCCTTTTTCTAGGCATCTGACTTAGAAAGGTCACTCATCCTTAGATGCTTCTGGTATGTCAATACACTCTGGCATATTTGTATGTTTCGAATTATTAGAAGTCTTTCCTCCATTAGGTTTTTCCATTGAATCCAAATTCACTCCTGTATCTCTCATCCTGCTGCCCTATAGGGTGAAATAAAAGAAGTCAAATCCCTCTTGAGCATGAAAGTCAATACTTTCTTGGAAGGCCTCTATCATCCTCCTTCCTCATACCCCAGTCTATTTTCTCCTCTCCAGATTGAACGTTTCTAGCCTGTTAACTGATCTTCAGCTAACTTGAACTCAAGACCCTTTTCTTCTTGTTGTCCATCCTCTCAATTCTCTTTCTGAATGATAGGTCCTATAATTGACACAATATAGCAGATGAAGCCAACCTCTTCAGGAGAGCATACAGAGAAGCATCTTTATTATCTGGAAGCTATTCCTTTCTTAATTCAATTCCAGATCATATTAGTTCTTTTTTGACTACCATCTTATAATGCTGACTCATTTAGAGCTTGTTGCCTACCAAGGCCCACAAATTTTTTGAGGTTGTCACATTAGGACTCTCTTGTTTTGAGAATTAGTTGTTTTGAAACTCTGTATGAGACTTTCCCCAGTACTTGGGGCATAGTGGGACTATAATAAATGCTTATTTATGCATCGATCCCTAGGGGATTTCTTTCTATTAGATTCATTCAATCAGTCAATCACTCACCAAGCATTAATCACCTAGTATATTGCAAGTATTGTGCTAGGTGCTGGGGACACAGAGACAAAACAACTCCTATTCAGAAGCAGCTTTCATTTTTAATGGGGAGATGTATGCCTATATATGTACTTAATGAAGAATAAAAAGAAAGTGACTTACTGGGATCTGCATAGGTTTCATAAAGAAGGTAATACTTGAGCTGTGTCTTTGTAGAAGAGAAGAATGCTTTTGAATAGAAGGTGAGGAGGTAGCACATTCCAGATAGGATGTTTAGCCTATAGTATGACCCAGAGACAGGAAGTTGGTTGAGTTTGAGAACCAAAAACCAAAAAAAAAAAAATGGCCAGATCATCAGGGTAACACTGAGAAGTGGGGAATATTATAAAGATAGGCTGGACACAGTATATAAAGGCTAAACAATTTAAAGTATAAATAGAGGATTTTAATTTTCTCCTTGAGGCAATATGAAGTCAATGAAATTTGTTGATAGGGAAAGGACATGGTCACATCTGCACTTAAGGAAATCAGTTTGATAGCACTATGGAGAATGAAGTAGGGAGAGATTTAAGTCTTAGAGGTAAATTAGGTGACTATTGCCATAATCTAAGTGAGAAATGATAAGGACCTAAATTAATGTGATTGCACTGTGACTAGAGAGGAGTTAGATTTGAGAGATGCTGTAGGAAAAGAAAATGGTAAGATTTGGTAACTGATTGCATTTGGGGTGAGGGAAAGTAGAGATAATACCAGGGTTAGTAACCTGGGATTGTTGGTGCCTTTGACAGAAATAGAGAAATTTGTAAGAGGGTTTGGGAGAAAAGAAAATGAGCTCTATTTTGGACATGTTGAGTTTGAGATGTTTCTGGGACATTCAATTTGAAATATACAATGGACTTCTCAAGAAAAATATGGGAGAAATCAGCAGGAAGATGATAAAACTGTAGAAGCTGACAACGAAGAGAGAAAAAGAAGTCTACATGGGAGATCAGGAAACACCCAAAATTAGGGAGGATGACATGAATAATGAACTAAGACTGAGGAATGGTAGGACAGGTAAGAGGAGTACTAGGAGAATGATGCCTACAAAACCCAGAAAGGTGAGATTATTCAAGAGAGGATGGTCAATATTATCAAATGTAGTAGAGACATCAAGAATGATAAGAACTACAAAAAGAAATTGAGATTTGTCAACTAATAGATCACTGGCAGTTTTATTTGAAGGTAATATTAGAATACAGATCACAGAGGATTAAGAAGTGAGTGAAAGAAGAGAAAGTGAAGGTAAGGTGTTTAGACAATTTTTTAAGGAATTTTGTTGAGAAAAGGAGGGAGAGATATAGAATGAAAGCTTGAGGGGATGAAAGCTTGAGGTTCTAATGAAAGTTTTTTTTTATAAAGATGGGAACATTTAGGCATTTTGAAGGCAATGGGGAAAGAACCAGTAGATAGGAGACTAGAGAGAGAAGAGGTGGGGATGTTTGAAGTTGCAATATGATGAAGAACATGGAGTGTAATGGATATCAGGGACACATGTACAGGGACTTGGCAAGGAGAAGGGTCATTTCATTTTTATAGACTGAATGAAAGAAGAAGAGAGTAGGGGTTGCTATTAAGAGATTTTGAGATAAAGCTAAAGGGAAAATGGAGTTATATATCATTGGCCTCCATTTTCTCGGTAAAGTTAAGGATAGGGTGTGGGGCCCTTGACTGGGGGGGACAAAAGAAAATATGAAATATTTCAGGAGTGAAAAGAAGTTTTGAAGTAGTTTCTGTGGGGAGTGAGTTAGGGAATCAATTAGGGAGGAATAAAAGGATTGCTTTGCTACAGGAAGGGCTCACTTGAAGTTGGATAACATGAATTTATGATGCATTCCTTCAGCTCCTTTGAGCAGCATACAAGTAGGAGCTGCAAAGTCACATAGGGACTCACCCAGAGTTGAAGTTTCACAAGAAATGAGTGGTAGCAGGACAAGGTGGGCAGGGTGAGAGATTTGAGAATAGAAGATTGTATAGAATTGAACAGATTTCAACTAAGTACAGGATTGCAATTTGAAAGGGTGGTAAGTGAAGGCCAAGAATGAGCAAAGGCCTAAGAAAGTATTGTTGAGTTGAGGACTGAAGGTTCTGAAGAATGTTGCAAATCAATATAGGAGGGGTGAGCCATAGGAAGAGACTGAATTATAGATGACTTTATGCTGATAGAAAATATGAGAGATTTTGATTAAGGAAATATACTTGTTGGAAATGGTAAGAATCTGAGGAGAGCTAGGTGTTACAGTAGATAGCTAGGCTTGGAGTCAGAAAAACTCAACTTCATGAGTTCAAATCTGGCCTCAGACACTTACTAATGGTAGGACCCTGGACACATCATTTAATCTTGTTTGCCTCATCTCTAAAATGACCTGGAGAAGGAAATAACAAAACTCTCTGGTATCTTTGCCAAGAAAACTCTAAATGGGGTCATGAATAGTTGTACGTGACTGAAATGACTCAACAACAAAAACCGCAGCAAATGGTAAGATCCAGGGTGTGACCATTTTCAAGTGAAGCTGAAAAAGAATGGAGTGGGTGATGACATTTAAAGAGACTGAGGAACTGGTATGTTAGGGAGTTTGAGAGAGGATCAATTTGTGTGACTGAGTTCCTTAGGGACAGGAGTTGGGAAGGAGATACTGCACCCTCCAGAATTCTAGATGGTGCACCTGGTGCTGAACTCTTTCAGAATGAAGGAGAATGCACTGGTGGCAAGTACACAAAGTAATCATGATCTGAATTACATGGACATTTTTAATTGGGTGAACTTCAGAGAAGGAAAAGTTGTTGAGTAATAATTGTTAAGGGAGGCTTTGGAAGTAGAATTCTTGTAGAAGGAATATTCTAAACCTCCCTTCCAGACCAATGTGTTGGGAATATGAATAAAGGTCCTGCCAGTGCTGGAGAGGATAACCTGGTATGGATTGTCATCAGGGAGGAACTAGGTTTCAATGAGGGATAGTTTTAGCAAAGAATATGAGAGAGATATAGAATGAAAGGAAATTTGTTCACCACAGGAGGATTCTAGAGGGTGCAGTATAAAGTGTTGCTGGGGTTAGACTGGGAAATGGATGGAGTAGATTAAAGAAGATGGAATGAGAGAATGAGAGGGGGAGGTTGAGGAGGGCTTACTCCTATAAGGTTAGCCATATACAGGAACAGGGAGAAAAACAGGAGGTGAGGGATTGTTGCCCCAAGAGTAGTGGTAGTATTTCAGTCCAACGCTTTATTCTGTCAAAATTGTTTTGAATCCTGACCCTGTCATCTAATATATGAACCATGCCTCCCAGTTATGTTATCTACAAAACTGGTGTCTGTCATCTATTCCTTTATCTAAATAACTGATAAAAATATTAATAGCACAGAGTCAAACAGAGATGCCTGGGTTACTCTACTAGAGACATGCTGCCATAGATGTCATGGAGACCTTGGATCACAAGTTATTATCATTTGAGTCTGGTTATTTAATCAATTCCAAATCCATTTACTTGAAATATTGTTTTCCCCAAGGATAATATGAGATACTTTATAAAACTGTAACTAGATTCCTGTCTTAATCTCCCAACCTATATATAAGTGGATGAGTCTAGCATAAAACGGCTATCACGTGTATGTTACAAAGATATATATTTGCACATCCACAGTTCTATCTATCTATATATCTATCTGCAAGCATCTATATATTATATTTTATATATATATATGTATAGATACATGGGATCTGATAGAGGGAAAGTTCCATTCTGAGTCTCCAAAGGGGGACTGATTTCCACCTTTGTGGAGAATAAAAGGAAGACCTTATTCCTTTGTTTACCTTTCTCCAAGAGGAACATTGGGCTTAATTTATATCTATCTACTGTGCCTCAAATATTGGTAGTCCAGGAGTATGGTTCCTTCCCTCTCTCTCTTCCTTTCTCCCTGATTTCCATAGCATTGAGTTGCATTGATGATTTTTACTTTTTTTCTATCAGGGACCAAAAGTAAGTTCCTTCTCCCATTTTTTTACTCTGTTTCTAAGCCCACCACATCTAACCCATTGCCAAAAACCATCCATTTTCAGCCTCCACACCTATTTTATACATCCCTTTCTCTACTCTTTGAAATCCACCATTCTAGGGTGGCTAGGTGGTGTAGTAGATAAAGTACCGGCCCTGGAGTCAGGAGTACCTGGGTTCAAATCTGGTCTCAGACATTTAATAAGTACCTAACTGTGTGGCCTTGGGCAAGCCATTTAACCCAGTTTGTCTTGCAAAAACCTAAAAAAAAATAAATCCACCATTCTAGCACAACAACCTTATCATCTCTCACTTGGACTTTTGCAGTAACTTCCCATTTCTTCTCTGTTCTAGTCTTTCTTCTTTATAATCCATACTCCACACAGTTACTAGATCAATAATTTCTTAAAGTACAGCACTATAATGTTATTCATCCAAGAAGTCTTTCTGTTGTCTGTAGGATAGAATGAAAATTCCTCCATCTGGTATTAAAACTTCACAATCTGACTACAACCTATCATTCTAGATTAATTAATATTTCCCTTCACATGCTCTGCTTTTTTAGCCCCCAAAAGCCCTACTTGCTATTCTCTGTAAAAGAAATTCCAACTCCTGCCTTCCTGCATTTGCATCTTTCTTCATTCTTGGAATTCTTACTCCCTCCACCTTTGCTTCATAAAATTCCTAGCTTTCTTCAAAGCACCGAGTACTAAGCCCTACAGAAAGCCTTTCCTCATGCTCCAAGTTGTCCGAGCTCTCTGAGCCACTCTTCAGTTACTGTACATTTACTCCATACATATTTTGAACTTGCTTAACTGTGTATATATTGTTTTTCTAGTAGAAAACAGTCTCCTTGAAATCAGGGACAATTTCACTTTTTTTTCCTTCTTATTCTCAGCACCTTACAATGTTCAATATTTACTGAACACCTACTGAAGTAGATGCTCAGTATCTAACTACTTGTTTCTTCTTCTTCTTCTCCTCCTCCTCCTCCTCCTTCTTCTCTCTCTCTCTCTCTCTCTCTCCCTCTCTCTCTCTCTCTCTCCTTCCCTCTCTCCCTCCTTTTATCTTCTTCTCCCTCTCTGCCCTCCTCTCTCTCTCTCTCTCTCTCTCTCTCTCTCTCTCTCTCTCTCTCCCCCCTTTTTCCTTTCTTCCTCCCTCCTCCTCATGTCTTTTTCCTTTTTTTCTTCACCTCTTTCCTATCTTCCCATTTTCCAAACTTTCCATCTTCTCCTTCTCTCTCATCTTTCCCTCTCTCTCCTCATTTCCCCTCTCTGTTTAACTTCTAACTCTACCTTTTCTATACTTATGGGAAGAAAAATGGTGAGCGTGTCCATTTCAAAATCTTCCCAAACAACCATGCCACATAGCAGGCAAGTAAAAAAGAAAAACAGGAAGCAAGTCATAACTGACTATGACAGCTTCTTCAAGATTGGTCCATTTTGCAGCCAAATACTTAGGCAGCACAACCTGAGATGATGACCCTTTCCCATGGGTCCACTTCCCTCTTTTCTGGCTATCCAACAATTCTGGTTATACCTCAGGTCATGACCTAGGCTTGCTGTTGGTTTTCTCCTTCTATGACAGAGAAAAGTTGATCTCTACAAACCTCATGGGTCAAGTTCAAGGTCACTTATGAACACCTAGGAATCCTCTGCCAGTCCCATCCACCAGACTGCTGCAAAGACACCAAAACCTAACAGATTTCTCCATGCCAGCATAACCAGTTCATTGAATTGGAGCCCAATTGGAAATCCACAAAAGACATTTGTTTTAGATGCTTCATAGCAGTTTGGGTTTGGGTCAAAAATAGTTTTCTAAAGTCTAGTGCTCATATAATTGTTTTCATTGTGTTTTCAATCCCACTCCCTGTCCCCTTTTCCATTTTCTTTAATTTTCCAGATTTGATTATTACAATTGGGCAGGCTTTCATGGTGCTCTACAAATGGATGTCATGACATTGTTGATGAGTATGATTGTAGTGACATCTATTCTTTTTTTAAAGTTTCTGTGACCTGAGCACTTGGGGCAATGAAGTGAAAGGATTCTAATAGCCTGAGCTGGCAGGACCTTTGATCATGTATGCCAATGCCTTTGTTATACAGCTAAGGAAAGAGGCCCAGAGAGGGAGAAACTGAGTGTTCAGTCATTCCAGCTTGTTAAAAGGAATGTCATAGGGAAGAAAGAATTCTACTTTGGTATAGCTTCAGGAGACTGATCTGGGACCAATGAAGAGAAGTGGGAGAGAAGCAGAGCTCACTTCAATACAAGGAAGAATTTTGTAAGCATTTTAATTCTCTTTTATGGTAAAGCATCCTAACACTGGAATTATATAAGCAGAGACTGGATGATCATTTGTTGGGAATGTTGTAAAGAGAAGTCTTTTTCCAAGAAGATGTAAGACTAGATGCTCTTTAGGGGCCCACTACTCTTAAGATTTTAGGGAGCTCTCTAAATGGGCCAAGAACTGAAATTGGAAGGCAGGTCCCCCTGTGTTCTCGACTTTTAGGTATTAGACCATGCATGGATGATCTTGGACAAATTACTTTCCCTCTGAGATTTTAGTGTCCTCCTCTATAAAATGAAGGAGTTAGATAAAATTATCTCTATGGTTCTTCCCAACTATAATACTCCATAATTTTATGGCATCATGTTTCATCTTTATTGTCACTATTTGTGTTATTGCTCAGCTGTTTTTCAGTTATGTTCAACTCTTTATAATCCATTTTGGGTCTTTTTTGGTAGCAATACTGGAGTAATTTGCTATTTCCTTCTCCAGCTCACTGTTATAGATGAGGAGACTGAGGCAAGCAGCGTTTAAAATGACTTATTCAGAAATATCTAAGGTCAGAGTTGAACTCCAGAAGATGAGTCTTCTAGAACTCTATATATTGCATCACCAGCTTCCCTCAATAGGTTCCTTCTCAAAGCAGATTATTCCTTTTTCCAGATGTAACCAACCAGTATAACCTCAATAATATCTACACTGCTCCCATTGGTCATGAACTCAACTTGCCCCCTTACCACATTTAATTACCTCCCACTCAGTCTTTGCTTTATGTTTAGGGAGGCAAGTTGGTGAACTGAGGGGAAAGCATTGAACCACAGATTATCCAAGTTAGAATAGGGCTCACAGTACAATTCCTTCATTGTATAGATGAAGAGACTAAGACCTATGGAGGGGAAAGGTTTGGGTCAAGGTTACTTAGCTAGTTAGAGGTAGAGTTTTCATTAAAGTTAGAGGGAGATTCCACCCTTCCAAAACAAGAGGGTTGAATTAGAGAAATTTTGTTTCTCAAGTGATCTATGATTCTATGATTTTAAGCCTTCTAACTTCCAGTCAAGAGGGCAGGAGAAGACTCAATCTGCCCTTCCTCCCCCCAAGCTCTGATTCTCAAAAGGCAAGTGTCACTGGGCCTGGAATTCTCCCCTAGCTCCAAAGAACCCAATGCGTTGGAGAAGAAAAGAACAGGGCTTGCACATTTCCAGAGAGCCAAGCATGTGCAATTTTGGGGGGGGGGGGAGCGCAGCACATATAACAAAAAGGAAACTCAAAGCTGGGACTAAAGGAGAGAGATTTTCACTTGACCTCCCAGAGCTGGAACAAGGGCAGGATTTGGGCTTAGCCTTAGGAATAAGGGTGCCTATGGGTTACATGGAAAACCAACCCATGTCCAAGACTCCTTGTCTTCTTAATTCTTCCCAACCATCAGTCCCTTCTGACCTCAGGGAACAATGCACCTCTGTGTTGAAGGGTTTCAGCCAGAGCGGTCTATGACTGCATCTTTTGTGATGGTTGAAGAGAGGAAGAAAGAAGGAGCCGATTTGGGCGTCTGCGTGTGTGAATCACCCAATGTCACATGGCCAGCCTGGCTCTCTATGCTTGGGTAAGGGCATGTGGGGAGCATGGCCTGGGCCCACACCCTGCAGCCGTCTGGTCAGCCAGCTGCAGGGAGCCTGGTGCTTGAGAGGAATGGAGGTGAATTGGCCTAGGGGTGGGAGAGAGGCAGAAAGGGTTCAAAAAAGGAAGCCATTTCCCAAGCAGATAAGTTGCTCCAGAATTTATATTTTGGAGACTTTAGGGTGGCTCAACAGTTTCATTTAGTGAAAATCATTGAGCCAGGCCTGGAAGCTGAGGTCCTTGTATCCTAATTTCTGATCTCTACTGAAGCAGATTTCTGACTTTATTAAGAACTGCAGAATTCTCTCCTGCCTGGTGACCTATAGGAAATGGTATTTTTTTCTTTTTCTCTGGTGAGAGTGATCTTTCCACCCTCACCCCCTGCCCCCCAACCCAGAAATCAAAGAAAAGGGGAGTATGGAGAATAATTCCTGGACTGGGAAAAGAAGCTACGGCTCTTCTCTGGGACAATGAAATGCAAGAGAGTTGGGCAGGATCTGGGGAATACCCAGGATTTAGAACCATTTCAATTATAGCTTTAGTTTGAGAAAGGAGGATCAGATCCTTGTGATCAGGGCTTAGAAAGATTATCCTATTGATCTTCTCAGCTAAGGATGGAATGGCAAGAAATAGACTTAAGGACAGCAGAAGAACTTTGGATTAGCCACCAAGGAGGAGCCCTTGTGTGGCTGTGCTGTGAGAAGATGGGGCAAGCTGCTGGAGAAGGGAACACTGGTGTCTCCTTTCCTAGAAGGTGATCTCTCTAGTTTTGGGTAAAGCCTAACCTGGAGATGGGGGATGAACTTCCTGGTCAGGTTAGAAATGAGGGGCAATCCAAATTACCTAGAACCTTAGTTCAGACTATTCAAATCCCTTCCCTGGTTCCCTATGTTCTAGCAAACAAAAGTGCTACTTTCCCAGTTTTAGCTCTTATTATTCTCCACTATTGTCACAATGGACTCTTTTCTTCCCTCTGAACTCTCCAGTTTCTTAGCCTTTGCTCATGCTGCTCCCTGTACCTACCACACCTGTGTCACCTATTAAATTCTTCTTCATTCCTTAAAGCTTCTCCTTCAGTGTTCTCCTGAAAGTTACCTTCTTTTCCTTCTGGGATTTTGCACAGTGTATAGTTTTGTGTATCAGATTTTATTTCCCTTTGCATGTAGGTTGGACCTCCCTATTTGTCCATGAATCTCCAGGAAGACAGGGACCATGACTTATTCAAGCTCTTTGCCTCAACACTCAGAACCATCTTCTTCATCCCTGTTTGTTAAATTGATTTTGTGCTTATATGTGTTCTCATAGATGGGCAGCAGAGGGCAATCTGTCACTACAGAAGAAGGAAAACCAAGTTCTGCTGCCTCATCTCTTTTTTTTTCTTTCTCTTCTTGCCCTTAATCTTTTAAAACCAAGGCAAACAAGTGAGACTCTTTCTCTTACATTCAGACACAAACTAAGCTCTTTGTGAGTGACATGGATTTACCATGGTGCTCTCCCATGCCTTATAGGCACCCTTGCCTGGAAAAATCCTCCCGCCCCCTTTCCACTCCCCGTCTCATTTTTTTTCAGTGAACACACTATGCCTGGCTTTCCCCATTTTTGAAGTTCTGGTGCCAAATTCTATCTGATCAACCCAATTTCCCCAACCTTCTTCTGCACCATGCCCTCCCTATGGTCAATTAATCCTCCCTTGTCACACAGTAATAGACTCAACCAGAACAAAAATGGACCAGGGTAGATTGGGTGGAATCAGTTGTCCTTTTCTCTTCCTTCCTGACCCCTCTGGCCCTTCTGTCCCTCCATTTCTTGAAGATACATAAGGTTTCAATTAAAATCAATAAATTTTTCTTCAATATCTACTAGTTAGTCCTTTAAGGATAAAAAGAAAAGAAATAGGACAATTACTGAACTCAGAAAGATTACATTTTATTGGATATAAAAGGAGATAATGTATTTGGTAACTGAGAGAGAAGACATCTAACTGATTTCTAATCCTTTTCTGACTTCACATCACTTTACTTCCTTGTTCTTCCCCATAAACCAGACTCCTTCAATACTAATAGTTTACTATTCATGTGACTTGCCTACTCCTTAAGTACTGAGCCTTGCTCCAGAACTGTGGAATCAATCAGTTGCCTTCCCAGGTGTTTTTGTGTGACGTCTTTACTATCTGGTGGTCAAGCGCTCTCTATGTCTATGGCTGTATCAACATTTGCTAATTGTTAAAATTCAGTCCACTTTCTTTGGTTTTGTCAGCATGGGGCACTACTGGTTTGAAAAATCCTTCCTGGCCATATAGATTGGCAATGCACCTAATTTGTAATCCTAGGGCTGCTTAAATGAACTTGTTTCTACTCATTCTGAAATATGGGATCATTCTGACCAGAAAGTTAGCTAAATTGTATGCCTAAAGTCATGATCTTTGACCATTATCTCATCAATAAAGCATTTGTTAAGGCTTACTCTGTGTGAAGTCCTAGGAATACAAATGCAAGCAGAAAAAAAAGTCTCTGACCTCATGGAACTTCCATTCTAATGGGCAAAGATTACCCCTAAAAGGGAGTTGAAAAGTGAGTGTGAGTGCATACATGCATATGTGTGTGCATATATAGATATGAAAGAGATTAAAGATTAAATTATTGGAATGGGGACTAATATAGAGAAAGTTCTAGAGAGTAGATACTTCTATGTCATTTTAAAATATATTTTCTGTATCCTTTTATATAAAGTTCCAACCTAAATTTGGACATCATTTTGTGTAAGTTTGTAATTGTATAAATGAAGCCCATAAAGATGAAGTGATTGACCCAAGGTCATGCAGTAAGTATCTGAGCCTGGAATACCAGTCCAGCTCTCCTAAATCTGGTGCCTTATCTGATTGAAAACTCAGCCTGCCTCTCATCTACTTTAATTTTTAAAAGCAAACCTGTTTTCAGATGTGTCTATGCCTTCCAAGATAACCAATTTAGCTGCCATTTTTGCTTCTCTACTGGTTGTTTCCATGTTGTAGATTCAGCCTTTTGTTATTCAGGACAGCCAGAGCCTACCCGATGAGTCAGACAAATAATGTAGATCATTTATAATATAGATGACTTTGAATAAATCAATTAACAAAAATGACATGTGGTCACATTTTTGAGGCCTGTCTTAAAACTAACATGTGGTTTTCTGTTAGGAACAAAGTGATTGAGTACAGACCTGCTGAGCCCCAGGGGTAGCCTCCAACAACTCAGTGGGCATTCAAAGCATTCAAAAGTCCTCAGTTCCTATACAGCCAGATTCTAGGGTCAGCATCAAGAATAAACTCCAGCCCTTGTTCTGCATAGATCTGCCTTGTTTTCCCTTTTAAAAATATTTTTTTATAATTTTGCTATCATTTCTCTTATCTGTGTAAATGTATTTTTCTTTTTGCTACAAATGGTATTTTATTTTTTTCCCAATTACAGGGAAAGACAGTTCTCAACGTTCATTTTTATAAAATTTTGAGTTCCAGATTTTTCACCTTCCCCTCTCCTCAAGATTAATCTGCCCCTTTTCTTAAGGGAAAGGCACCAGCAGAATTCTCAACATTTCATTACAATCTCCAGACAGCCCCCCTTTTGTCCCCACACCCCAGACCAATTTGGAAACAAGCCAGCTGTAGCTGTAGTGAAGATAGAGACTCAAAGTTAGTTTTCCATTATTTGTGAATGTTAACCATGGCAACTCAAAACTACCTCTCCTCTAGACTTTTCCCCTTGCTTCTCAACTGGTTGTTTCCAGTTGGTGGGGGTGCGTCTGAAAGCAATGAGGAGAGAGACATCTTATATTTATTTGGTTCTGCTTCAACATTCACTATCTTATTTGATTTTCACAACTACCCTTTAAGGTAAGGAGGGTTTGCTATTATTGTTCCCATTTTGCAGATGAGGAAATTGAGACCTGAGAGATGCATCTCAGTTGTGTTGTGTGTGTGTGTGTGTGTGTGTGTGTGTGCATGTGTGCATAAGAGAGGGACTAGAACCCATCTCCTGATCCTAGAGCACAGGCACCCTGGGTCCCCAGACTGGAACCCACCTTGGAATGGTGGAGCCTAAGGGGTTCCCCAAGTCTTAGGAGGTCAGAGCAAATCCTGGGTCCTGGTCTAAAGCAATGCACCCCTTCTTCTTCTACTGCTGGTGCTTACATTGCCTGGGGCAGCCCACGCCCAGGATTTCATTCCTAATGCGGGTTTTGATTGGGGGTTTTGTTGGGTTTATCCTTAGCTTAAGGATTGGGGTGTGAGGCGTGGGCTTTCCCACAGAAACCACAGCCGTTAACTGTCTCAGGTCTGGGAGACAAGAAGGACTGCCAGGCCCAGAGGCAGCCAAGGGGCAGCTGCCAGGGAAGGATGAGGGGAGGAACGAGGGAGGGAACTTCTGCTTTCAGTAGCATTTATTTGCTTAGGGGCTTTGTAACCAGTTGACTGGCTTAGATTTCTTTATGGGGAGCTCTACCTCCCCTCCTCCAACCTCCCTTTCCCACTCCTCTTTTCCCAATCTCTATTTCAGGCCAGGTTGAACAAGAGCAGGGACAAAGGGAGATGGCTCAACTTCTTACTCACAGAATAACAGAACTGGGAAAGAGTCTTGGAATGGAGAATTATTAGGACTGGAAGCAAATGGAACCCGTAGGATGTCAGGATATAAAATGTTCCATCTGGGAGGTAGAATGTTGGACTATAGGATAAAGAATGATGGAAGTAGAAGGCATGTTAGAAGTTCCTTATTTCATTTTGGGGTCATTTGTCCCACCTTTAGAGGGAGGGAGGGTTGAATGAAATACTCACCTCCCCTCTCTCTATTTTAATCTGGAATATAATCCTGGAGAGGGGTTCTTAACTTGACTTTTGTAAACTTAAAAAAAAATCCCATATATCAATGCAATTGATTTCTTTTTAATATATAAATAATATACATATTTAATGCATTTAATTTTACATTATATTACATATAATTATTTTATATTCTATTATATATAATTGATGTAATATAAAAATAAAATATGAAAAATAATATTATTTTATATATTCAAGAACATTATTCTGAGGAGTCCACAGTTTTCAAAGACATCCAAGTGGCAAAATAGGGGAAGAATGCTTGCCTTAAGAACTAGGTTGGGGTGGACTCACTTTAATGAGTCTTAAAGCTGAAATCTTTCATAGTTCAATGTCTGTGGGTTCTGAAATCAGGAGGAACAGAGTTCAAGTCCAGCTTCAGACACTTATTAGCTAATTGACCTTGGGCAAGTCACTTAATCCTGACTGCCTGTCATTCAGTGTTGTCTCCAGTCATCCTGATCCATATCTGGCCACTGGACCCAGATGGTCCGGGAGGGGAAAGTGATTCAGCCCTTCTCACTCAAATCTTCTTCATATGCATGTCATGAAATCACTTCTCTGGTGTCATGGTCTTCCTTGAGAATGAAGGACAAACCTTAATATTCTACTCTCAGTTACCAAGATGCTTTAGGACAGAATCGGGATTAAAAAGAAAGCTGCTTGTTAGTCACCCATAGTGCATTCCCCAGTCTGTAGGGGCTTGTTAGCTACAGGGGACTGTGCATACAGTAGGAGATGAAGAGACTATCATCTTGATGTTGAGGATTTAAAAAACCTTCTCATTTGGCTCATGACTTCTCTCTCTTCCCCTTCCAAACCTTTTGCCACAAGTGTTAAGAAGGAGAAACACTAACTTGGCTTGAGTTTCCTCTCCTTTAAATGTACTTCAGTGATGTTGGGGAGAATGCAAATTGCAGAGACAGAGAATAATGTAAGAAAGCACTTATCACAGTGTCTGCCACATGTGGTTGAATTTCCTGATTGCAAACCAAGCACTTTATCCTTTGGGTCACCTATTTGCACAGTAGGTGCTTAATAAATATTTGTTGATTGATTGCTTGATAGAGAGGACCAGAATCAAACTTCCAACAGAGTTGGAAGAGAGCTTGAGATCATTTAGTCTAACTACCTCATTTGGAAATGAGAAAATTGAGGTCCTTCCCTTCCCTTCAATAAATATTTTATTAGCTAATGAGGACTGACTTGAAGACCCCTAGTGAAAAGTAGCCCATTATCTCCCATGACAACCCACTACATTTTGGCTAGCTTTAATTTTTAGAAAGATTTTTCCATCTTTTGTGGTGAAATCTCTCTCCACTACTTTGACCATTTCTCCTTGTCCTTTCCTCCAGGGCCATGTTCATATGGTCCAATTCCTTTTTCACAATTCTTTACATAATTGAAAAGATATCCTGTCCCCCTTAAGTCTTTTTTCTTCAGGCTAAACATCCTCCATTCTGTCAACTGGTCCTCCTCTGGATCTTGACCTTCTCAAGTCTCTCCACCATCTTGATTGCTTGTCTCTGGACACTCTCCAGTTTCCTCCAATGTGATTCCCAGCTCTGCAACACAATTTGCCAGATTGAACTGAATAGGGTAGAGGACAATAGAACTTCCTCCCACAATGGAAAACCTCCCTAATTTTGAACACTGTGCTTCTCTAAGTGCAGCCAGGGATTTCATTAGCTTTTACTTTTGGCTGACATATCATATTGTCAATTCATGTTGAGATTGCAGTTCATTAAATCTCTTTTCTTTTTCAGACAAACTGCTATCTAGCCATCTTGTCCCTCAGACATATTTATGAGACTGACCTTTTAAACCCAAGTATAAGATGTTCTATTCACCTCTTTTAAACTACATCTCATTAGATTTGATCCTGTGCATTCTCAACTATCAACATCTTTTGGGATTCTACTCTTTACATTCCATATGTTAGGTAAAAACCTTTAGCTCTGAAAATTCATTGAGGATGCCAGCTATGCCTACATCTTGCTGTTTGATAAAAGTGTTCAATAACACAGGTCCAAAGACAGAACTGACAGCTAGGTGGCACAGTGGATAGGGTGCTAGAACTGGAATCAGGAAGACTCATCTTTGTGAGTTCAAATATGACCTTGTACACACACAAACTGTGTAACCCTGGAAAAGTCATTTAACTTTGCTTGCCTCAATTTTTCATCTATAAAATGAGCTGAAGAAGGAAATGGTAAACCATTTCAGTATTTTTGTCAAGAAAACCCGAAATGAAGTCATGGGAAATTGGATACAACTGAAATGAAAGAATAACAAGAACACTAGAAACTTTTGGGAAAGAATACCCTTTCCAGTTGACATCAAACCAATAATAATTACCCTTTTTATCATTTCTAAATCTACTGATCTGCACCATCATGGTCTGACCATGTTTTTACAACTAATTCCTAAGATCAGCAGGAGGGACTTTGCCAAATCATTTCACAAAATTGCTGAATTTCAGAACTAGAAGGACAAATCATAGGTCATTCAGTTTGATTGATACTTGAATACAAATATTCCTTGGCAAATTGGTATTTTGATTTAACTTAAAGTCCTTCAATGAAGGATAACTCACTATCTTTTTTTCAAAAAAATATTTTCTTCCAATTATATACAAAGTTTTCTACATTCATCCTTTTTCAAGCTTTTAAATACCACATTCTTCTGCCACCTTCCCTTTCTTTCCCCTCCCCATGACAGTGAAAAAACTTTTATAGGTGTACAATTGTGTTAGACTTTACCATTTTAGTCATGTTGTGAAAGAGGAACTAAAACTAAAGGAGAAAAACCATGAGAAAGAAAAAACATAAAATAAATTTAAAAAAGTGAACATAGTATGCTTTGCTCTGTTTTCAGACCTCATAGTTTTTTCCTCTGGCTATGGATAACACTTTCCATAGTAAATCTCTCAGACTGCCTTTGATGGCTGACCTGCTGAGAGGAGCGGCGTCCGTCTTAGTTGATCATCTCACCATGTTGCTGTTGAGGTATGTAATATTCTCCTGATTATACCCATTTCACTCAGCATCAGGTATTTACTATTTTTTAAGGCCTTCCTTCCATTAGATTCCAGTTTGAATAGCTTTTTACATTCAAGCTAAATCAATTTAATAAACATTCTTCAAATGTCCACCAATTGAAGAGTGCTGTGAAGGCTCTGGATTTATATAAGGTTCTTAGGGCAGTTTTACTCATGTCATGAACCCTCTTGGCACTTCGGTGAGGGCTCTGACCCCCTCTCATTATGTCATTTTGAAAAACATAAAATAAAATATGCAGAATTGCCAAAGAAATCAATTATCCAGGAATAGTTATCAAAATATTTTTAACAGTTCACAAACTCCAGATTTAGAACTGGATATGCCATGTTCACAAATATGGGATGCAGAGTTTACAATGAATAAATTTATGTAAAGTTCTTTGCAAACATCGAGGTGCTATAAGCCAGTTTTTATTATTTTTGAAAGAACACTCATCTTATTTGTTGAAATTCAGATATAAACAAATTCTGATATTTCGTGTATTGTGGACTGTTGCTCAGGTAAAGAAAAGTACATATTGAATAAAAGCATTAGCATGTAAGCTCAACTTACTTCAGTTCACTGAAAATATCCTTGGTACAACTCCAAAAGCAGACAGGATGACAGGGATGATGTGTACCTCATCTTGTTCCCACATGATTTTGATTTATTCTGCTATGTTTCTAATTGTTGAAAACAACTTGGAGATTAGAAGTATTTGATATGGCAACATCTATTAGAACGGTTGTTAAGTTTTTGTGGTTCAATGTTATGTCTGGGTAATTGTGGACAACAGTTTGTTCTGTGATAATTTTTTTTGGTTCAAGAACAATTTATTGGTTAAGTTCTGAAGGGTATTTTGAGATCTGTATGTGTATCATTAGAATTTACTGTTAGTCAATAAAAGAGGGCAGTTAGGTGTGCACTGGATTGAGTACCTAGGCAGAAAGATCCATCATCCTGAATTCAAATCTTCCCTGAAATACTTACTAGCTATGTGACCTTGGGCAAGTCACTTAATCCTGTTTGCCTCAGTTTCCTCAATTGTAAAATGAGCTTGAGAAGGAAATGGCAAACCTCTCCAATATCCTTGCCAAGAAAACCCTAAAAGGGGTCACACAGAGTCAGGCATGACTGAACAACAAACAACAAGCCAATAAACATTAAAAAGCTTCTGAAGGGGTGGCTAGGTGGTGTAGTGGATAGAGCACCAGCCCTGGAGTCAGGAGTACCTGAGTTCAAATCCAGCCTCAGACACTTAATAATTACCTAGCTGTGTGGCCTTGGGCAAACCACTTAAACCCATTTGCCTTGCAAAAACCTAAAAAAAAGTTTCTGCAGCTTAATTTTAACCATGGGCTCATATTTTGCTAGGTAGTCAGTAGGTCCTAGACTTTTCTAGGCTGCAATAATGTGCTGTGTTTTTACTGTCATTTCCTTGTGTAATCTGCATTCATCACTAATTCTGGGCTTTCTGAAAACATCTCTGTAATTTTTGGTGATGATGACCTAGCCCTGATTTGCTGTCATAAACGCCTCCTTTTCCATAAACAAATTCTCATGAGTCAGTCATTTGTTTGATGCTTCTTAGCATATTATTGGCTGAGTTCATGTAGATATTATCTGTGGAGGCTCTTTTAATTAAGGTCTTGGATTTTGTTTCATAGGCTCCATTTGGAGGTAAACCACTTTCAGTGATATTTGGGAAATTCACTGGCGGGGATCTGTTATCAGCCTTTACCATTACTCATTGAAGTCCCTGCCTGTTTGTTCCAAAACGTTCTTCTCTAGGCTTTTGACTGGTTTGTCTTATGTACTAAGAACATCTATTAATCTTTCCTCTTATTTTTCTAAAGGAAGCTCTATACCTGCTTTAGGGTGATGAGTTCTGTATTTCATTAATATTATGCAGGTTCCAAATTTGCTGTGATTCATTTTATAGTTTCCAAAGTGTGCACTGAGGCTGCACATTATATTGTGTAGGTGTGAATTCCATAAAACATATTCTTTTTACTTAGCTTTGACATCAGGATGCTAGCCAGTCTCTTATTATAACCACTCCTTGCTTTCTTCTTAATACCTTTCTGCTCAAGTTATCTTATTTGAGGAAGAGCAAAGTATTCATAACTATCATCTTCACCCATTGTATGGATGCTGTATGGTACTATCAGTCTTTCACCCTTAAGCAAAGACTCTTCTGGTGCTTTGCCCAACTGGTAACTGGAATTGTTAAAAAAAAAAAGTGACTTGGGAACAGGAAAAGGAATCAAAAATATTTTCCTGAGTTTTAACTGCCTATGGGATGATTTTTAAAAAAAATCAGGACATGAGAAAGGGTCTTGTGTTTATGTCCTTTTATTTTAAAATTGAATATTTTTTAACTTGAGATATTAAAGTATTTGTAACTGATTTTTATGGTTCCAGTGTGATTACTACATTCAAGGCAATATGACAATAAATATTTATAAACAAAATAAAAATGAGTTATCAAAGAAAAGGCACTAGCATTGAAGGGGCTCAGAAAAGGCTTCTAGAGGAAGGTGGGATTTAGCTGGGGCTTGAAGAAAACCAGGGAAACCAAGGGACAGAGAGATAAGGATGGAGGTCATTTCAGGAAAGGGAGACAGTCAGTAAAAATTTCTGTAGCTGGGAGATAGGAAGAACATCTAGGAGATCACCTGGATCTTCGAGAATGTGCAGGGGAGTAAAGTATAAAGTATATTCTCTGAAGAGTAGTATATTTGATCCTGGGGATAATAAGGAGCTAAATGAATTTAAATGAAGGTTGAATGAATTGCACAGGATCAGATCTAAGATCAGTTTGACAGTTTAGTAAAGTATAGCCTGGAGTCTGTAGAGATGAGGCAGGAAGATCAACCAGGTCTTTGGGGGACCCAAATAATGCAAGTCCCTTGAACTGTTTTGCCTGTTTTGTTTTTGTCTTTGTAGCCAAAGACCTACATGTAGGTTCAGAGCAGGAAGTTTTCATGGAAGAGATGGGACTTCAGAAAGCTCTATGGAACTGAAAGAAGAGATTTCAACAAAGGAAAACAAAGAGGTTACTTCAGCTAATTGTGATGACTTGGGCAAATCTTAAAGGCTGGAAGGGGAAGGGGTGGGGATGAGGTATAGGAGTGAGCCTGTGGGTGGGGTGATATTAGTTGCTATCTAAGAGGGAGGATGAGAATAGGTAACAAAAGATATTGAGACCCTAATTTGGGAATTAGATTAAGAATGACTGAAAGGTATCATGAATGAAAGGAAGATGGGGAGAACATCAGGCAAGAGCTGATGGGTTTATCAGATTCCAGCTGTCATGAAATTTGCTAACCTCTTTCCTATTCTAGGATGTCTTGAAAAAAATGACTTGTTTATTTTCCTTTCATTACTTAGATGCTGTTTCAACTCTCTTCAAACCAATAAGCAGATTCAACTTTTACCATGACAAAATACTTAAAAAGCAGATTAGATTTTTCAATTGTTTCCTTCCCTTGGGTACTCTGCTACTCAGTCATCTGCCAAATTGGGCACAATAGAGAAGCAAGGGGCATGGGAGTGGGGAGAGGGGGTTACAAACCAGGCCTGGAGACTTCTGTCTCAAATTTCTAGAATCCCCTGTTCTAGTTGGACATCGGTAAGGGGAGACCACCAAGGATTTGATGGAAGAAGGGGTCAACTCTCTCACCCTCAGTGACATCTGGTGGCCATGACCTTCTTACAGCTTCCTTGTGTAAAGATGATAGGGTGGGGGAAATATTTGAAGTTTTGTATTAGCAGCCAGTGTTCCTGTGTGATCTCCAATCCACATCTCAAGCATATGGCTTGAACCAAGGGCCAAAGATGGTTTTCCCCCCCAAGGGAAATACAATTTGGATGGTTCCAATTCATTTAGATCTTACTTGTCTAAACAGAGTTTTGTAAGAGCTTTCAGAAGTCCTAGATGTTTTGTAAGCATTTTGGAGACATTTCCTTGTGAACAGAGATACTGCTTCTAATGAGCCTCTACAGCGGCGGCAGAAATTGTAGTGTTTTGGCAGAGTCCTATGTTTGGCTAGTTTGGGTGGTGTCTCCATGCTACTTCTAGACATCAGGCGGCATTGTTTGTCTGACAGTGAAAAGGAATAGATTATTTGCCTATCAAGCTGCTAATAATAATGATAGTATTAATATAGCTAAATAATTTATATGTATGATCTTATTTGATCCTCACACAACCTTGAGAGGGAGCTCCTATTATTTTTCCCCATTTTGAGTGAGACTAAGATGACTGACCAGCCCAAGCTCAGGCTGCTAGTTTATGAGATTTGATTTGAATTCAGATCTTCTTACTCCAAGTACAGGATTAAACCAAGGTAGGGTTTACCTACCTGCCTCCAAATATCTCAGCTGACCCTCATAATAGCAAGGTAGGTAATTAGTATTATATTCATTTTACAGATGAAGGGTTGCTCCACTTGTATGTAGTAAAGTTAGAATTTTTCATACCAAATTCAATTCTCTGGTTCTGGACTGGTGTTGTTTTGGAGAGAGATGCCCAGTAAAAGACCCTGGGTTTGCTGAAGTTATATTTGGGCATATTGTACCTCAAGCTAGGTAATTTTTCAATATGGTCCTGTCATTTTCTTAATTGCCAGAGCCCTGTGAATGGACTTTTTGGACTCAAAAGCTCAAAAATAGAATTGCTGTAAAGAGCATATTTGTGATTTTCAGCAGGTGGAATAGAAGTGTTTTCTGAGTTCTAATTGGGGAGACGATATATACAACTAGTTATATTAAAGAGCATAGAAAGTGGGTCCAAGGTAATCTTAGATAGGGAGGCACTAATTTATCCCTAATTCAATAGTATTCAATGAAACAGAAGACACACACAACCCTATTCCATAATCAATTATTTTCTATTTTGTTTCATTCTGGATATTTCAAGATAATATTTTTTCTATTATCTTAATATTGTAAAAACATAATATTTTAGCTACATCTTTACTTGAAACCTCTTCAGACAATTAGTTCATAAACATTTATTAAAGAAACTATCTATATACTGTGCTAAGCACTTGGGATACAAAGAAAGGTAAAAGATAAACTTAAAGAGTTTTCAATCTGAAAGGCTAGACAACAACTATGTATAATTTTATGGGACAAAATTACATTTCTAGTTTTAAATGCCTAACTTACAGATTTACTTTGGGAAAGTTTTCTTCTCTTCCATACCCAGTGGATTAAGTGGGCAACTACTGGACCCAACTGTCACTTCTTTAGCCAGGTCCCAGGTTACTAAGAGAACATCATCTCTTCTCATCCTGACTCTTTGACTAGCTGACCATTTGTTAATGGGCAAATCATTGCTCCTTTCTGAACTTCAGTGTCTTTATCTGTAAGATGTGGGCAATAGGGATCACACTGCTCCTTTTCTGGAATTTGTCCCACATAAATGGGAGCAACAAAGTTTAACAAAGACATTACTCCAGTTCTACATCTTTGCTTCCCTCACTTGGGGTCTGGAGAGGCCCTTTAAGAGAATGATCCCAATTTTGAACAGTTAGTTCAAAATTGAATTTGGAAGGGGGTTTCAGAGAGAGAGAAAACGACTGTGTCTGAAGGAGGAAGGATTTTTTCTTTAACTATTACTTTGTATCATCCTCTTCCATTTGCATAGATGGTTAATCAGGAATTGGCTGTTTCAGAGGCAAACTGCAAAGACAGAATGTGGGGACTATCATATTTTATTCTGGCTCAGATTTTAATTTACTTTTAGAAGGCAGTCACAGGGTAGAGGAGAAAAGAACCCCTCCCTCCATCTCTACCTGTTACACACACACACACACACACACACACACACACACACACACACACACACACACACTTTTTTTAAAGCTAGATAAAACCCAAAACTCCACTAAAGAGTTAATTGACAGGGCAGCACAAGTTGGGATACATAAGAGAAAAGCAAATAAACTTACTGAGCCCCTGAAATTAAATTGTCAGAAAAAAATGATAAACATCAACTATAAAAGTCTTAAAGGATGAGTGTAGTGTGGTGGCGGGTTGGGGATAGGAAATGTCAGCACTGCTGGCACTATGACCTTGAAGCCTCCACAGGATGTTGTGTGGTCTTCTCTAAGGGGCTACAGGGTGGTCCAAGTCTGCCAGATCCCTGGTTTTGAATCAGGATATTTGACCTGTGAACTCCCTGCCAGGAAATTCTATGGGCAATGCAGCCAGAAGTCATGGGGGTCTAGGGTTGGGAATGAGGTGCAGAAGAGATACTAACAATGGGCAAAGAAGAGGACAGCTAGAGCTGGGAAAAAACCCATGTTCTCTTCCCTTCCCCTCCCCATCCCAAGCTCATCTTCTTTTGCTTGGTGGGGAAGGTGAGTGGTGCTGGTGGATTTGGGTAGAGAAAGGCTTGGATGCTGGGGAAGAAAAAAGGGAAAAACATTTCTTGATCATGTCTCTACCTTCTTATGACTCTACCTTTGCTGACTTCAGTTTTTGAAAGGAAACAATAATTCTGAGATGCTAACAGGACCAATTTGACCTTAGACAGTTGGAATTGCTTAGAGGTGGAAACCCATTCCCTATCCTCCTGAGATTATTCTCTTCTCTGTTCAATGAGATTGCCACTGCTTAAGACATCTCCCCACTCCCACTCCCTTTCTCCACTTCAGACCATATTCAGAGGTGCTCTGGAATCAGCTTCTGGACAACTGTGTATTAGCAGAACACTTTAGCACCTGAAGGAGGTCAGAGAAGGGGACAGAGATGGAATTCAGGACTTGGAGTTGGAAAAATCTTTCTCACTCTGGGATCTGGAATCTTTCTTCAAGACAGATTGGAAAAGCCATAATAACCCAGAAGTAAAATACTGGGGATTTTGCTTGTCTGGTCCTATCATACATCTCATTCACATTAGATAAATCTAATTATTTAACATATTTTGTTTCATCCTTCTCTTCCATTGGCTTAGATGGCCAATCAGGAATTGGTTCTTTCAGAGGCAAACTACAAAGGCAGAATGTAGGAACCATCATTGTGGCTCAGTCTGAGGGTACCTTCCAAACAGGGTTGTGAGCAGAGAGCCTTGGCCATACCTTCCTTAGGAAAATTGTAGCCTCCTTGAAGTCATTGGCTTCAACTCAGGTGGGAAGGACAGGAAGAATGCCAGGGGAATAGAGATGAGATTGAGAGGAAACTTGGGAAAGGAAATGTGAAGGAAGTCAAAGAAGGAAATGGTCAGGATAGAAAAGGACATCAAATCTAAATCCTTAAGACTTAATGGAGCTGTGATGATTCATTGTTCTTCAACTTATGTGAAGAACAGAATAATAGAAATGAACGTGTTAGAGCAAATGAAGAAATCATGGGATTGATTGAAAATAGAAGGAATTTTGGAAGTTATGCCACTGAACCCTGCCCACTCCCTCCCTCACCTTTTACTGAAAAGGAAACTGAGACCCATGGAGCTAAAGTAACTTAGCCAAGGTCACACTAAGATGATGGATATGGACTTGGAAAGTAGATAATTTGACTGCATATTTTAGACTCTATCTACTGCAGCACCCTTCCTGTAATGACTGTACTTGAGAGATACCATAATAGGAGCACATAGAATCTTCTTCCCCAGTGATATATATAAGGAAAAATTGCCACCTACTTGAGTTGGTTTGGGGAAATGGAGACTAGTTAGGGATGAAATTAGGAGGTGAAACTCAATGATTAGGGTCTTCAATTCCTCCCCACTCAGATGAGGATGTTGCTTTAAATTTCCTTCTTTGGTGTGGATTCTGAGCCTAGAGCAAAGAACCTGATTTTGTTTCTTACTTAAGAATGTGGTTAGGGAATCAGATTATGAGCCTGGTTAGGGAGCCTGATTAGGAATCTGGGAGGAGACTAGTTAGAAGATTTATTATATTTATACTTAATTTATTATATTTATATTTAAAACTGATGTTTCAACTTCAGATAGATATTTATAAGCCATATCTCAAGCTCTCTGGGTTTTAGCTTCTTTATCTATAAAAGGGAGAAGTGTGAGGGATTAAATAATCTCCAAGGTTCTTTTCAGCTCTAAATTCTATTATCCTTTGTATAATTCAGTGACATTAGATTTGGGGTAAGGTTTATGACTTTGCCTTTCACGAACTGATCTTTAAATGTCAGTTGTTAAGGGGTAAGTTTATAATATAATTTTTGGAGGACTTTTGATTTCCCTGGCATGGAGAATTCCCAACAAAGAACCTCATTCTACCAACTGGCATTGGCAAAGTCTCTGCAATTTACAGTTTTAGAGAGTTTCCTGGAGGCACTGAGAAGTTAAATGATAATAAAATAAAAGCTAGAATTTCCATAACCCTTTCTCTCCCTCCCTCCTCCCTTCATCCTTCCTTCCTCCCTCCCTCCCTTCCTTCCTTCCTTCCTTCCTTCCTTCCTTCCTTCCTTCCTTCCTTCCTTCCTTCCTTCCTTCCTTCCTTCCTCTCAGCTTGGAAAATCACATTACATTCCCAAAGACCTGATGAAAGAATCAAATTGAAAAAACTGAATTTATTTCCTGAGTTGTGTTTTAAAGAGAGATGAGAGGGGATTGAGTAGGGGATTTTGTGAAAGGGAGCTGCCCTCTGACATATCCCATGCTGCAGGGTGGGCTCTTAAGCTCCAGATAGTATCTGTGGCTGGGATCTAGCGAAGAAACTGTCTCCCATCCAAGTTCTTCCAGCAGGAACAAACTGACCCTGACCTCTATTACTCTGAGCCCCCCACGCAAACAGTTTTCTCAAAAACTTTGTAACGTTAGAGCCTCCTTGCATGCTGGGGCCTTCACGGTTAGCTGCACGTTGTTTAGACGCTTTTTCCATACTTCTTAACAAGTGGATTGGCTTTCCGATTGACAACCCTGGAAATTGGAGTCTTCTGTTTGTCCCACAGACAAGTACTTGCCTGCAAGCTGAGGCAGAACCAGTTATGTAGAGCCAACTTACAATTTTCCATGGTTGAGAGGAGTGGGAGGTGGCTTAGGAAAATGAAACCCATAGAAAGAAGGATCCTAATAGTAACAATAATAGATGATCATTTGTTCTGAATCCTATTTGGGTTTAGGTAGCAAAAATGTCATAGTGTTTGGCTGCACTGGGTTCCAACTTCATCACTTAGCCAACTTCTGAAATTCTGAGAAATTGATCAAATTAGGAGAAATCAGAGAAGCAGGAACTCAAATAAACAGTATACGCAGACACTGAATCTTTGAGAATGAGATGGAGAAACACTCTCCCCTTACTTTTCCTTAGCACACTTTGCATCCCACGTTTTATATGCTGTCTTACTAGCTTTTCTTTCTACATGTAGACAACAATTATCTCCTACCTCCATGCATTTGTATAGAAATAATACCTACTAGACATTACACACCATTTCTGCAAGCCTAAGAATATGGTAAAGGAGGAGAAAAGAAGAGGTAAAACACTGAGTGACACTCAAATTCAGAGCAAAGGATCTGCATGAGAATCCTGCAAAGAAAATTAAGTTGGAGTAATAGGAGGGAAGAGAAGAAGAACCAGGAGACAGGGGTGTCTTGAAAAGCCTAGAGAGTAGAGAGTCATGTAGAATATTCTGTGTGACTGCTCTTCTATTATGTTAGATAGTTGACTGAACTTTGAAAAACTACCAATGCATGTAATTAGAAAAAATGAAATAAAATTTCAATAAAAAAGAAAATAAATTCCCTCCATGGTGGGAGGGGCAGATTTGTCTTTTAATCACAATGTAAACCTTCTCCCCTTCCCAGTCTTCTTTTCTATAGGTTTAAATATTAACATAACCCTGTGACAGAGTTAAAATATGATGTTCTGCACCAAACATTAATTACCTACTGTGTTTTAAGTACTAAAGATCCAAATGATAAAAATATAGTTCCTGCCCTTAAGGACTTTAAATCTAATGGAAAAAATACAGAAAAGGAAGCTGAAAAGGAGTGGGGTGTGTCAGAGGATACCTGGTGTAGGGGAATGGTCAAGCTCATGGTAGAGCTGAAACCAAGCAGAGCAGTTTATGGCAAACAAAGAGTCATTTGGGGTTTTGAGCCCTCTGCAAAGGGAGGAGTTTCCTCTAATCAGAGAAGCAGAAGTCACTGTGGTACTGGTGAGGTCCATGATGACCTGTTTCCTAAAGAGTCTATGCTAGGCTGGGCACAAGATGAAAATGAAGTTGAAAAATGAAAGGAAGACAAGTGTTATTATCCACATTAGGAAACAAACTTGGATTTATTATTTTCTGTAGTTACATAGCTGCTACATTGCAGAGTTGAAATTTGGACCCAGTTGTCACTGGAAAAGGAAAGGAAAATACAATGGGGATCACAGAAAATACAAAGGGGATCATAGGATTTATGAGAAAAGGTTAGGAACTGGACCCATTCAACCTAGAAATGAAAAGATTAGGGGACAGAATGAGTCTGGAGGAGGGGAAATTATGACTTTGAAGAGATAATAAAGAAAGTAAACATGTCTTCTCTAACTTCTATGAGAAAAGAACAAGAAAATAATTATCTGAAGGATCAGCATTTGGGATGGATGGTGGACACTGGCCAAAGTCCTGAGACATAATGGCTCTCTATATAAGCCATCCAACTGCCTGCTTCCTTAAATTCAATCAGTAAAATATTCTACATAGATTAACAACTGGTTTTCTGGTTTATTTGATTAAAAATACAAATTTACTTTTTTTTCCCATGGGGGGATCTATTTTCTTTTTTACTGAAATTTTATTTCATTTTTTTCTATTACATGCATTGATAGTTTTTCAGCATTCATCCATTTGCAAATTTATGAGTTCTATATTTTTCTACCATCCTCCCTTCCCTCCTCCCTCCCGTGGCAGTGAACAGACTGCTAAAAGTTGTACACGTACATTTGTATTTAACATAATTACATAGTCATATCATGAAAGAGGAATTAGAACTAAGGGGAAAGAAAGAATCACGAGAAAGGAAAAATATAAAAGAAATTTTAAAAAAGTGAACCTAGTTTGTTTTGCTCTGTATTCAGATCCAGTGGTTTTTCCTCTCTGGATATGGATGATATTGTCCATAGCAGGTCTCTCAGGGTTGTCTTTGATCTTTGCATTGCAGAGAGGGGCGGCATCCATTATAGTTGAACATCTCACAGTATTGTTCATGTATACAATGTTCTCTTGGTCTGCTCACTTCACTCAGCATCAGTTCATGTAATTCTTTCCATGTTTCTCTATAGTCCAACTAGTCATAGTTTCTTATAGTAATACTCCTTAACATTTAGATACCATAACTTGTTTAACCATTGGAGGAATCTATTTTCTCTCATCATTTGCTATTTTTATTTATAGACATAATCAACATTATCATCATTATTACCATAATCACTACCACTATGGTGACAGTCATTATGCAAAGTTCTTTAGGATTGTGAAGTCATTTGAACCTGACAACAACATTGGGAGGAAAGTACTATTATTATCCTATTTTCCAATTGAGAAAAGTGAGGTAAAGAGAAAATGAGTGTCTTTTCCAGGGTCACATAATTAGGAAGTGTCTGAGGATGGATTTGAACTCAGGTCTTTCTGACTTTTGGCCCAGCACCATGTACACTGTGCTATCTATCTGATTCAACATGCAGGGTTGTGGGGTGACTCAAATGAGATGGTTAATGTAAAATACTTTCCAAACTGAAATTCTTTCTATAAATTCCAGGCCTCCTCCTACTCTTCCTCCACCTCCTCTCCAGCTTCTATTGTTATTATTATTATTATCCTGGTGTTGACATCATTCCTCCAGCCTTTTACCACAGTTCTTTTGAGTTCAAACAATATTTATAAAGGGATGTGTTGTTAAATCCTTAACAATCAGAATATCTGAGAAAAAAAGTATGCACTCAAATTTTTCTTTTTAAGCTACCTTATTAGCACTTTCTTAAGTCTTGGCAATCAAGCAAACAATGAATCAAAGCTTAATTTATAGCAATTACTGATTTTAGAGGCATAAATATGCAAAGGGAAAATTTAACAATTGACTCTAACCAGCAGATTTGACCTAGCTCCCACCCCTGGAGAAGGGACTAGAGGACCATGTATTTTCTGTTTCTTGATTTACAAGTAACTTGCTTTGTAACCATAAGAAAGTTGCTCAACCTATGCTCTAGCATCTCTCCTTGGGACTATTACACTCAGGGTTTAATATACCAAGAACTGCAATGGGTCACCACTAATAATCTATAAGAATGATGCTCTGATAATGGACTGCCTCATCTTCTCTTGATCTCTGCTACTATGAGAAGCGGGGTCACCTCAAGCCCACTAAATCTCTAGGTTCTTCTAGTACCAGGGAATGGAAATGTGCCAAAGGATTTTATAGAAGAAAAAGGATTTTTGTTTCTGCCAGGGATTGGTGGGGGGAAGATATGATGCAGTGTCCACATTGACTTTATTTATCTCTTTTGTTTTTATACAGAGAATTATTTTCATGCTGTATCTAGGAATATTATAGGAGGTCCCAAAGAGCACCTTATTACTTTAGGTCCACACAACCATATGATTTGCTGGGAGAGGAACCCAATAGAGGCCATAAAGACTGACATACAGGGATTTTACAGAAGTTAAAAAAATAATTTCTAGTCCTAAATCAGATAGTTAACCAGAGTTAAGGACTTTGATTGGCACAAATAGTAAAAAGGGCAAACTTTGTTGTAGCCTAATTTTGACTTGTGATAGTTATGCTTTCTGTGATCTTAGGCAATGTAGGCTAAAAGAAATTTAGCTTTTCTTTGTAATGGAATAGTTTATTGTCTATTATATCTTAATAGATAGTGGTACACAGAGCAGCAGATGATCCCAAAGGGCTCAATAACTAAAGACAAGCAAATGACAAAAAAGAGCAACTTAGTGAATCACCATAGCAAGAAAACAGTGGAGATACCCAACAAAGACAACACAGTACTCAGGGGAGAGCTGAGATGATCTTCTGCTATCAGGCATATTGGGTGGGGAAGAACACAACAGATCTTGCTCCTATCAACTTAGTATAAATTATTTTGTACTTACAACTTTGGACTATATCAGAATGTTGGTCAGCCATGTTAAAATTGTTTTTACATGTAATTGGGGAAAAAATAAAATAGTATTTAAAAAAAAGAATGAGGCCAATCCCAAGCTTGGCCTAAGGGGACAGAAGGTAGCATGGTTCAGTAGAAAGAATGTTGGATTTGGAGCCGGGAGAATTGAGTTCTGATTCTGCACCTGATGCTCATTCTCTATGTGGACTTTGGCAAGTCATTAACCTCCTGGGGTCTTAATTTCCTCATCTGTAAAATGAGGGGGTCTGGCCTAAAGGACTAAAGGTCCTTTCCTAGTTCTAAATCTGTGAATCTGGAATTATCTCATTCTGTTCCTATGGTACTATAACAGCCAAGGAAAACACAAGAGACACATTTCCCCCTCCCTGTTAGGAGAGGAAAGATGTAAGTGTCTTAAATATGAACTCCAGTGATTTTTAATTCAGGCACCAAAAAGTAACATTTGCTAGGAATGGAAATGAACAATATCTAAAAAAATGAATGAATGAATGAATGAATGATTTTCCTCTCAGTTTTAGGAGTAGAATCCAAGCACAACAGGGCCCATGCCTCCTGTTCCTATGTGTTTTGTTCTGAATTTTAAGAAATAGTATAATTTTGAACATTTTTTCAGGGGTACCAAGAATATTATCCAGTTCTGTGACTGAACAGAAGTCAGTCATCACATAGTTTGATTCTTGGCACCATCATTATCATCTTTGTAATCACCACCATGAATGAGAAGGTTGGACTAGATTTTTAATGCCTCTTCTGGTTTTAATATTTTTTTACAATTCTATTAATACCTCAAGGCATCTTGGTTCTGTAATTCTGACAGCATGTTCCCTGTCTTCACTGAGGCAGATTGCAAAATATCTAAGATTTGGAGTCTTAAAGATTGGCCAAAACTCAGGAAGCTTAAGCCACATATCTGTGATAACATGGTTAGTAAGTATCATCAAGGTGAGTTGAAACCAAGTCTTCCTGACACCTATCTCATCCTCTCCATAATATTGTCTCTCATTATGCTTTTATGCTTCTAACAAGTCAAGGCATTATTGGGGCAGTAGAAAGTTCACAAGGAAATCTGAGAAAATCATTCTAGTTCTAGATCTGACAATATCATGTGATCTTGGAGAAATCCATTAACCTCTTAGGGCTCAAATTTCCTCATCAACCCTAAAGGGGTTGGATTTGGTGACCCTAAGCACCTTTCCTGTAGCTCTCTAAGCATTTATTAAGTATCTACCATTGAGTACAACCACCTTGTACAGAGAGTAGTGGTACAACTGAATTCTTGTCCTCAAGGAGCTTAGACTGTACTGGGTGAATGATAGACATGATAAGTGAATAATAGATTCATGGATTTTTTTTAAGACCTGAAAGAATTTTTAGAGAAAATCAGGTCTAAATCATACCTCTTGCAAATGGGGGCATATATAGTCATTATTGCTCTTATCGCATAATCATCATCATCGGTCAATTCCAATTTATGTTTGTGTATGCAAATAGTTCACAAGAGAATTTGAGGTATAGGGTTGATTTTGTTCCACATTAGGCATGACTTGATGATCCTTGTTGTTGCTCAATCATTTTTCAGTTGTGTTTGACTCTGTGACCCCAACTGGGGTTTTCTTGGCAAAGATACTGGAGTGGTTTGTCATTTCTTTCTCCAACTCATTTTATAGTTGAGGAACTGAGGCAAATACAGTTAAGTGACTTGCCCAGAATCACTCAGTAAATGTCTGAGGCCAGATTTGAACTCAGGAAGATGAGTTTTCCTGATTTCAAACCCAGCAGGATATCAAATGCCACCTAACTGCCCATGTTAGTTAGCTAGCCAGTACTTTTTCTACCTTCCCCAATCCCTTACACCTCCACCATTGTGGAACCATGTGCATCCTACTTCACCCTTAAAAAAGTGTTCCCCACTCTATTCACTCTGCCAAAAAATAGATTTAGACAGAGCAGGCATCAGAAAAGCTGAACATTGAAGGCTACCTTAATTAGGGGAGACATTCAAGCTGGCTTTTGGAAGGATGCAAACTGATGTCATCCTCATGAACACCAACAAGAGTCTTGAACTGAGCCTGTGGGCTTATCAAGGGATAATGTGCTCTGACACTATAGCCTGGCCTGTGGCCCTTTGCTGAAGTAGTGAAGTGATGGGTGGGGAGGAGAGGGAGGGAGCCAGCCTTGTCCTCTGTTGTGATATGTGTCAGGGCTCCAAGAATGCATTGCCTAAGTGAAGAAGGGGGAATAGCAAAGCTAGCTCCAAGAAGCATCCCACAGGGTGGTGTGTCCCTGGAAGGAGAACAGGACAAAGGGGGTGGGGGGAGGCTGTTCTGACTTTGAAGATGGAAAAGAGAACGGGTTGTCCAGGAGGGCAAATAAACATTCCCTAGCTCACTCCTGGGTTCAGTCACCCACTGCTATTCACAGTCAATATATCTTTAGTAAATGGGCGACTGCTGTGCTGCTTGGGGGCAGGGGAGGTTAGGGTCAATCCAGGACCAGGAGACAGGGTGGAGGACTCATAGTTCATATGGGTAGGGACATAGGGCTTAGAAGAATGTGAGGGGAAAAGTATGATCTATAAGGGAGACTTCCTCAAGACCAGTAATCCCTGGAAAGAGAATTATATACTCTATATGACTTTTTTAAATATGTAAAATTTTACCTTCTTTGTCACCTAGATTGAGTTCAGGAAGGAAATAAGGATGGGATTCAAGGCTTCACTATCCATCCAAAACAAGGTGCATACCACCTTCTGCTCCAACCTGAAACTCTTCCTATCCCCATCACACAGATACACGGACACACAGATACATTCACACATACATGCACAGTGTATGGCCTATCATTATGACTGAACAAATAAATTTCCTTCCCTCTACCATTGTTTCTTCCTCTATAAAGTGAGAGAATTGCAACAAATGATCTCAAAGATTCTTTTCAACTCAAAATTTAGTTCTAAATTCTGTGCTGCTCTGGTCCAACTGACTCCTTTAAAAACACAGGACATTGAACAGGATTCCCTCTATTTTCCAAGTCATATGAGTGGAGAGGAAAAGATGGATAAAAGAGACGTGGACTTGGCTACTGATCAAATGCAGAAGGTAAGGAAGGGGAAAGAGTCAAGGTTATGAACCTGAAAGACTGGAAGAATGGATTTTGGGAAGCTTTGGAGGTTGGGGAGAATGGAGGAGACACCAAGTTCTATTTTGAATATAATGACTGAACTGATATAGTGCTGGAGATGTTCAGCTTAACCTAAGCCACTCAGCTAGTGAATGAGAGTTAAAGAAGAAGCACCATACATAAAAAAGAGTTCTTAGCTGCTTTCTCTCTCTCTCTCTCTCTCTCTCTCTCTCTCTCTCTCTCTCTCTCTCTCTCTGTGTGTGTGTTTGATAGGCCTTTCTATCAGTTGGATGAAACCTATGGACTTCTTCTTAGAATAATATTTTAAAATGAACTAACTAAAATACATAAAGTTACAAAGAAAATCAAATACTGCTAGGTCCTGATTAGTGTGAATAATGAGTTCTGGTAAAGTGGTCGCATGTATTTAAATTCACTCTGTTTAAGAGGTGGAGACAAGATGGTTGAGAAAAAGCAGCAGCTTCTTTGAACTCTCTCCTGAACCCCTACAAACACATTTAAATAATGCCATAACACAGTTCCTAGAGCAGCAGAACTTACAAAAGGATGGGGTGAAATACTTTTACAGCCAAAGATAACTTAGAAGGTCAGCAGGAAAGGCCTATTGTACCTGGGTGAGACTTTGGTGGTTTTAATTTGTATGATTTGTTTTTTTGTTTCTCTAAGTCCCACATGTGTCTTGGTAACACCCAAATATTTTATGCATTTTGTAGTTATTTTGAATGTAATTTCTCCCTCTCCCTCTCCCTCTCCCTCTCTCTCTCTCTCCCTCTCCCTCTCCCTCTCCTCTCTCCCTCTCCCTCTCCCTCTCTCTCCTTCTCCCTCTCCCTCTCCCTCTCCCTCTCTCTCTCTCTCTCCCTCTCTCTCTGTCTCTCCCTTGCTCACTTCTCTCTTCTCTGTCTCTTTCTCGAGTTTTTGTAATAATTCAGAAAGGGTAGTGATTTCTCTGATTTACAATAAAGTGATCTCTCTGTTTCAGTCTTATATGTCTACTATGCAGAGGAAAAGGAAAATTTTGCCTTGCTATGAATGTTATGGCCTTATGGAGAATACAGATTTCCAATTTTCTAGGAATCAAAACACTATAGTTTTTAGTCTGCTTTTGACTTCTTTCTTAAATCATAAATCTGAGAATCTTTTAGAAATTTTAGACTAATGGTTTCCTCAACTTCTACACAAAGCAGGGTTTGTAGATGTATCCACCAGAGAGATTTCAGACTATATCTTTAGGGTCCAAGTTCTCTAGAACCATAGACTGTGGAATTTGGACCATAGGCAGGGTAAACAGATTTGTTCTTAAACAAAAGTAATTGTAGGAACCCCGTAAATGTGGGGGAAGTGTGAAAATTTGGACTCAAAATATGATAAGAGTTCAGAATGCAATTAGAAAGATTATTTAACTGAAGAATCTATTACTTCCTCACTCTGTGTCTCAGTTCCCTCATGTATAAAATGAGGCAGCTAAGGTGATACAGTGGATGGTGTTGAATCTGGACTCAGAAAGTTCAAATTCAGCTTCAGATTATCTACTAGCAATGGAACTCTGAACAAGTCCTACTTAATCTCACTTTGCCTCAGTTTCCTCATGTATCTAAAATGGTAATAATAACAGCATTAGTCTTCCCAATGTTGTAAGAATAAAATGAGATGATATTTGAAAAATGCTTTGTAAGCTTTAATAATTATGTTATGCTATTATTATTATTGTTAGGGACTTGGATTAAATTATTAAAAAGTAGTTGTATCTTAGTATCCCCCTGGAGCCAGGGGATCTGAGTTCACATTCTAGTTATTCAGTAACTGTGATCACATCAGGTCAGGCCTGGATGTTAAAGAAAAAGAGAAAAGTCTCATATCTTCTGTTGATTTAACCATAGGGTTTATTGATAATGTAAAAACCATATGTAGAACTCTAACTGGCAAGAAAGGCAAAGGATATATGTGCCTAACTCACTATCATTCCTGGGTCACAGACTTTATTTGATCTGGTCAAGGAAAATGAAACCACACATTAATTGCTGTCCAGGCTCTTTGCTCTATTCTGGCCTCCAAAAAAGTGTCTGTGATTGTTGGGGCTGATTCTGTAGTTTTATATTAAGGTAGATAAAGGGATCTGAATCTTTTTAGAAATGCATCAACTTGGTCTGAACAGATTTCAGGTTGATTGACTAGGTTAAAAAGATTGAACTCAAGACTTCCTAGAATTCCTTTAGAATCAGGATTAAATCATTCTAGATGTCTTTTTCCTTCTTTTTTGTGCAAAAGGACTGGTCTAAGCATTTATTTTGTGCCAAGCATTTTCTCTCCATCCTTTGGATCTGTGCCATCCATCTATTCATTCATTCATTCATCCATCCCTCTCTCTTTCTCTCTCTCTCTCATATACACTCTATGTCAGTCTATTTCATCTATCAATCAATCATGAATCTCTATCATCTATCAATATCTATCTGTGTGTTATCAATCTGTATTCTATAAATCATTTATCATCTATTTATCGATTGATCTTTATCATCATCCATAATTTATCACTTATCTATCAATAACATCATCTATCTATATATCTACCAATGTTCTATCATCTGTCTATCAATCATCTATCTCTATCATATATTTTTATTATTATCTATCATTTTATCTATCATTTTATTGTTCTATCAATATAAAAGTAAATGGGGACAGAACTAGAAAAGACTTTCTGCAGAAGAAACCAAAAAGTGGAAGCAAAGAGAGTGACTATTTAAGATATCAGGAGTATCTGACATGAAGTTGTAAGATAGAATGGCATGTGTGATGAATAGCATCCATATATTGCATTTCTATTCTGGGCCTCAATTTGACCAACTATAAAAGGAAGTGTTTAGATCAAAGTATCTTTAAGATCTTCCAGCTCTAACTTTATCTGAGTTCATAAAAGCCTCCATCTGCTCCTGAAAATAATGGGACTGATCCAAGGAAGAGAGAGGTGGAGCCATCCAGGGGGCAGGGCTCAGGAATAAGGTTCTGGACAACATCTTGTAGTGAATGAATGAGTAGGAATAAACATCATACTAGCAATGGGTGGGTGGGTTCTTCCCCATTTTCTTTTCTTCCCATTCATAGAATGACACAAGGCATTCTATGATATCATGGATTTGGAATTTACTGAAAGCATGTGGTAGGTTTTGAACACTTCAGCTTGAGTTTTAGTTTGATTGCTTTGGGAAGTATTTCAGTCTACCAAGAAGAGCCCAGACCGAACAGGGTCAGTGGGAGAAACCACTGGTGTCAGAGCCTCCTGAGGGGTGGGTTGACTGAAAGTGGACATTTAGTGATGTTGTCCAGCAAAGTGTTCTCTCTAACCCTGAAGAAATGTGCTGACCTTATCTGAATGTGAAGGGACAATGACAAATGAGGAGAGGAATGGTTGTCTGCATCAAAGAATTCCAGATAGAGAGCCATATGGACCTAGAGAGTCTTCCTTGATGAGGAGACAGGAACCAGATGAAGTCCAGCTTAAGAACAACACAAACAAACACATATGAGAGACAAGAATTCAAAGTCCAAAGATCCGAAGGATGGAGAGAAATCTGGAAAAGATTAGCACCGAAGGACATAGTCACACACACACACACACACACACACATCATGACCCAACAGAATTGGGTGGGTCTAGGGGTAGAAGAGATATGGGATTGGAAGGGTTTTGGAAGGAATGGAGAAGAGAGAAGAAGACACATATTATGGAGTTCAAAGCAATCTAGAATCAAGGGACCTGGGTTCATTTCCTAACTCACCTCCTTATGCTTAATGGAATCCTGGGGCAGTCATTTTCTATGCTTGGACCTTAGTTTTCTTGTGTCAGTTGGAGAAGGTTATTTCAAGGGTGAGGCTGATGACTTTGCACAGCTCTATCTAACTTAAGTCTAACTCACTTGCAAGTCAAGACATCATCCTCCTGATATCATTGGTTCTTTTGGAGACCGAAGAACAAACAACAAACCATTCTATTGGAACCCTGTAAGAAAGAATCTGGGAAGCCTTTCTGGACAAAGATGCCAGCTTTTATTAAGAAAAACAAAGGTGGGGTCTGCGGCCTGCCCAGTATGGTCTGTTACCCCAAGATAAAAAATTCAATTACTTATAGATTTCTTGATTATAAGTGAACTAGTTATGGTAAAAATAGTCAGTACCTTTTTATTGCAACAGGTTTCTGAATCAAACAGGGCACCTTTGCATCATAAGCTCAAGGCAATTCATTATATTTAAAAAATGATTAATCCGTAGTTATGATTATGATAGTCCCATACACACTTTATAAGCATTTAGGTATACTTCTAAAATTAACTAAGACAGGGTGTTCACCTGAGATTAGATTTTAGCTTCATTTAAAGAGGTTTTTACCTGGGTCTATATCCGTAGTATAAGTCACAGAGTTACTTTTTATTTTATCAAGATAATTACAGGGGCAGCTAGGTGGCGCAGTGGATAGAGCACCAACCTTGGAGTCAGGAGTACCTGGGTTCAAATCCGACCTCAGACACTTAATAATTGCCTAGCCGTGTGGCCTTGGGCAAGCCACTTAACCCCATTGCCTTGAAAAATGTAAAAAAAAAAGATGATTACAGCTGATAATTATAAAGCAAAGCACCCAAAGGCATTGATTATTGATCTTTCCCTTTTTAGTCCAAAAATATTTTCATCTTGAGACGAAATTCATAGAATGTCAAAACTGCAAAAAAAAAATTAGAAATAATTCAATTCAAATTTCATTCTATTGATAAGGAAATGGTTTGCCCAAAGTCATGCGGATAATGTTACCACACTGTAATTCAAAACCAGGCCTTTGGATAAAGCACTGGCCCTGGAGTCAGGAGTACCTGAGTTCAAATCTGATCTCAGCCACTTAATTACCTAGGTGTGTGGCCTTGGGCAAGCCACTTAACCCCATTTGCCTTGCAAAAAAACTTAAAAAAAAAACCCCAAAACAAAAAACCAGTCAAAATTTAAGCAAACCACCAAGGGCCATGGGAGCTTTGCTCTGGTGTTGAGGAATTTAGCAGGGAGACAAATTGATCTTACAGACTCAAGATGCATGAAAGCAAGAGAAGATGGAAAGGCTAACTCTCCTGGAAAAACTTTTCATCTTCTACTTACCATCCCTCCTTCCAGCTGACACCATAACTGCCTCTCCACCAAGGTCTTATTTGTCAGGAACCTTTGACAGTCTGGTGACTCTTCCTAGAATCACATTTATGGCTTACATTCATAATTGAAGAAAGGCTAAATTTCAGTAAAAGGCTAGGTAAATAAACATAATAAAGATTATAAAGATAATAGAACTTATAAATCTTTAAATTAGATAAGGACTATAAATAAAGAAAATAAAGATAAATTTTTTCTCATCCACATCCACAGTCCCCCTGAAATTTATCCATAGATCAAGGGATTTTTGGATGCCAAATTAAGAATACGTAGTCACTCAAGGGGAAGTCAGAAATGATAACTTTTTTTCCCAAGTACCTTCCTAGTTTCAGTCTCCTGGTTTCCAGCCTCCTAATCTGAGGCTAGGAAGGGGTAGGGGCAGTGAAAGGATAGGAATATTTGATGCTCCCCATGCTCCACCATCATTTTAAAATTATTTTAAAATTTATTTTTTCCCCACCATCTTTAAATCATTTGAATAAGGAATGAGTTGGAGATTTGTTTAGATGTAAATTCCACCTCACTTAGCTTTCAAAGATATCGTGAGAAGAATACCTTATGGAAGACTTTGGTTACAATTGCAACATTGATTTCGTTGAGAAGCCTTTTTTTTTTTTTTTTAACATAATGGCAGCTTCTGAGTACAGGTTATAGAGTACTGTGATCAAGATGACCCTGTGAGGGATGACTACTTTGTATAACTCTCATTTTACTGATGGAACTATGCAAGACTTCCAGAAATCATTTACCAGCCCTCATACCCTAGCTAGGAAATGACTCTATCCTTCTTTTATTTCTTTTATTTTATTTTTAAGGCAATGGGATTAAGTGATTTGCCCAGGGTCACATAGCTAAGTAATTATTAAGTGTCTAAGGTCGGATTTGAACTCAGGTCCTCCTGACTCCAGGACCGGTGCTCTATCCACTGCTCCACCTAGCTGCCCCAACCCTTTCTTTCTTAACCCACACAGAATGTTTTGTTTTTTACTGCTCCCATATAATTATCTTCTATTTTAGATTTTTTTCCAGTGACCCTGGGTAGTAGTCACCTTAGTATTGTCTAAGGCTATGCCAGGAAAAGGCAAACTCTGGCTGATCTTATTAAACTTTGTGAAAGCAACAATTAGCATTTATCTAGTGCTTTAAGGTTTACATGCTGCTTTACAAATATCTAATTTGATTCCCCCAATAACCCTTAGGTGGTGTGGTAGTGGGATAAACACTATTATCCCCATTTTATAGATGAGGAAACTGAGGAAAAGTGAAGTTAAATGACTTATCCAGGGTCACAAACCTATTAAGTGTTTGAGATGGTATTTGATTAAAGTCTTCCTAATTTTAGATTCATACATTGCAAAATCTATATGGATATGGAATTAGACTTCTGTCTAGGGACCAGATGTTAAGTGAAGAATGGTTCATTCCTGGAAGTTTTTTCCTATTTTCCTTTTTTTTTTTTTGTTATAGCAATGCATAAAACCATCTACTGAGTTGTATCATATCTTCTGTAAGAGGACTTTGCTCACCCTCTTTCCCCTAAGAGATTTTCCTTTGTGATTACCTCCAATTTATTTCCTGTGTATACCTTGTATGCACATAATTGTTTACATATTTCACTTCCATTAGAATATGATCTCCTTGAGGGCTAGTATTATTCTTGCCTTTCTTTTTATCTTCAGAGTTTAGCACCAGTGTCTTGAACAAGTAAGAGGTTAATAAATGGTGATCCACCAACTAATTCCTTTCTGTAGTGTAGAGAGGAAACTTGCCTAGGAATTAATGGATTTTTTTGAGATATTGAAGTAAAGACATCCATGCATCACATCCCCATCCTAAACATATAACTCCATGATGGCAGTGCTAATACCAAATCTAAACTTGTCTTCTGGCTCCTAATACAAAGGTATGAGGTGGAGTTTCTTATTTTTGATAATACAGTTGTGATTTGGGATGCACAGATTTGTTTCTTTGATATGTATGTTCTATTAAATCTCTCATTATTTTCTATAGCTTCTGTGGGAAACTGGTGTATTTTAGATTAAGTGGAACAATTTTCTACCTGGAGAAAGTGTTTAGTAAAGGGGATTGAATTTGTGGTTGCATTGAAATGGCTGTCAAGATTGGAACCCTGGACTCTGGCTTCCAAGTCTAGCCTTCTTTCTGTTGTGTCTTTCCCTCTTCTCTAATATGCCTTTCTCAAATACCTGTTTGAAAATGTAGCTGTACAAGATTCCATTTAAAATAAACCACATATAAACAGTCCTTTTCCCCATGATCTTATGGTACATGTGGATGGCATATGGGCAATTTAATAACACACACTGAACAAGCCAAATAAAATAAAATAAAATAAGTGCTAAATGAAGTCCAAATTTCTTAGTTTGACATTTAAGGACCTCCACAATCTGGCTCTATTCTACCTCTCGTATTATTATTATATTTATGAACTACTCCCATCCATTTCACACCAGCCAGCTTGGACAACTCATTGTTCCAATGTATATGAAGTTTTCCCACCTTAGTATCTTTGTTCACACTGTTCCCACTCCCTAGAGTACCTTCCCCCTCTCCATCTTCTCCCGTAACATTCCAAACCATTCTTCTGGTGCAGCTCATCTGCCACCTCCTCCCTGAAACCTCCCTTGATTCCTTACAGTCAGAAGTAATCTTTCTTCTCTAAAGAGTGCCAGAATATATTCAAATAATGGAATCTCTTCTTAATGATTGCAGTAGAAAGAGTAAAAGGGCCCTAGTTTAAGGCTTGGCTTTACCACTTACTTTAGGTATGTCACCTAACCTTCCTGTTTCCCATTTGTGGAATGAGGTGGGGGTTGGACTGAATGACCTCTAAGATCCCAACAAGATCTACTCTGATACCTTTGGGTTTCATTTTGCATTAGACTTATTTCCAAACAAATCTTAACTCCCTTACTAGATTGAAAACTCTTTGAGGTTAGGCTTATTTATCTTGGTGCTTAGTTCCTATTTATACATAAAGTGCTCAATTACTTTGTAAAAGATCACTTCACTTTTTTAGTAGTTACTCTGGCCCTTAGACATAGGCTCAGAATGAAGCTATGACATTTTACCATCACTGTTTCCAATCAATCTAAGAAAGTTTCGTATTCAGATGGTATTTGTACGTAGGGAAGGTTAAGGTGTTGTGTGTGTGTGTGTGTGTGTGTGTGTGTGTGTGTTTGTGTTTAGAGGGCCCTAGTATCTCCTCCCCCTCCCCCAAACCTCTTTCAGGTTGTGCTGAAACGATATATCCTCACTCACAACTCACCATATGAGAAACAGTCAAGTCAGGAGGGACATGAATAATTTAGTGACCTGTCTGCCAACATGATGGAGTTCATCCAAAGAAAGGACAGATTTCAAAGTTGATTTGAAATATTAACAGTGAGGCTGGTCCAAATAAGGAAGAAAAATATATACGATCAAGAGTGAAGGGATGCCCAGAAACCACAGTCATAGATTGTTAGAAATGAAAAAGGCCTTGGTGAGGATCTGGTCTAATACCCTCCTATTAGACATGAAGAAAGGTCACATAGTTAGTTAGCAGTGGAACCTGGAACCTAGGTCTCCTGATTAATGTCCTTCTTTTGGCAGAGTGGATTCAACTTCTTTCAAGAGGACAAATAATTTCCAGTGGAGAGAACTGAGAAGGTCCAATCACTTCTGCATATTTCAACTGAGCAATCTGATTTTGCCTATTTCTCAAAAATATTTAGGTTAGAAACGGAGCGGATCAGTTTTTCTAGCCTGAAAAATGAAGAATTCTGAGTAGACTAGTAGCCATCTTGGGAAACAATGGAAGCTCTTGGAGGAGGAGGCTAATGCTTCTAGCTGAGTCTATATTCAAAGACTTTTTATTATAGAATGGTACAATTTACAAAGTAAACTTCTTACTGAGGAGTGGTCCATGGTATGGTGAACATGGTCTGGCCTGGAAGCCAAGAAAGAGCTGGGCTGAACTGTTGCCTTTAACATTTATTAAGTTGTGAGATCCTAGATTAGTCTTAAGTTCCCTGAGTAAGGAGAATAATATTTAGCATACCTTTCTCCTTGTGTTGTTGTGAGGATCCCATTTTTGTCTCATGAAATGAGTGTATCTAAAAGACTTTTAGATAAAATGCAAACAGGTCTCAGCCCTCATTTGGTGAGCTTTGGTCAATGGACGGAGCTCTGCTGGTCCCCTTCCTCTTTCTTCCTAATAGTGATATATTGGATTAGTGAAAGGAGTCAGCGTCCTTAGCTTTACCATTTTTGACTCAACAATAACTTTTTTTGTGCTAACAACAACTTTCTCCCAGTCAATGATGAACCCTCTGAGACTAATCTTTGCTGGGAGCTTCCCAGTTTTTCTGACTGTGGAGAATTTCTTCCTTTATGGTTTGGGAAAGAGGTGGGGAAGAGTGTGAAAATTCAAAAGGAACAGGAGGAATTAAAGAAGACCTTCCTTAACAACCTCTCAATTGTAAAAGCAAATAAAATCATCAATGGAAACTAATTTCTCTGAGTCTGGGCCAGGCTGCTGGAGAGAGGCTGCAATTTTTCCATCCTGGGCAGAGGCCTTGTTCACTGGGGAAGACTTGGGCAGGGCTGTGTATGTGAAAGCAGATAGCTTTGGAGCAAACTGACTAATTTGATCTGGGGATGGAATGTACTTTGTACATCACCTTTTTCATGGAACTGACATTTTTCAGCCTGCAATCTATTTAAGGTGAGGACAAAAGTGATCTTGGCATTGCCAGAAAGTCAGGAAGGAGTAATACCCTTTTTTGGTGGTAGTGGTGGTGAGTTTTTCCCCCCTAATTACTACTCAAGTGGATACACACACCCAGACACTTGTAATCCTTTATTTGCTCCTTGGGAATGGGGAACCCCCACATCAAGGCCTGGTGACTTGAATCCCCCCTATTTACCATGTATCTGCAATTGATAGAAGGGTACTCTGGTTGTTGGATGAAATAAGCAGGTTGAGTTGAGTGGAATAACCACCTTGGCAGGGAGAAGGTGAGCAAGGTTAGACCACAATCAAGGCTTACAAATTTGATACAAAGGGAAGAAAGTCTTGTTCTTTCTGGACAAGAATGCACAATCTCTGAAACTGGCCAAAGCAGACTCTAATTATGGTGTTCCTTGTTTCTCTTCTAATGGAGAACCTGGCATGTGCAACACAAGGTAAAGAGAGAAGAAAGGCAGTTCTCTAAAGCCTATTGCCTTTAATTGAATTCAGCAAACATTTAAAAAATACCGATTATGTCTTCAGAACTAAGCTACATCCTGAGGTTGCAAAGTCAAAATGAAATTCCTCAAGGAGATTACATTTTACTTGGGAAAACACACTCTACAGATAATCAATCAACAAATATTTATGAAGTATCTACTATGTCCCAAACTAAGTGCTAGGATTAAAAAAATTCAAGTATAAAGTGTGGCTCAGTGCCCCAGGCTCTGGACTTGCACAAACTTGAGTCAATCGTAGGGGTAATTCCTCAATTATATCTCTTTGACTTGTTTTGCTCAGATTTGGAGTACCATTTGGAAAATCTCCCAACATATCTTAGCTAAATAGTTATGTCTGGATTTCCACAGATGAAGAAAGAAAGATACTACTGTGCAAGAACTCAAGGTAACAATGCATCAGGTACAGGAGAATCTTTTTTTATTTCACCCCATAGAAATAGCAAGATTCACATAAAGGATTCACATTAGGCCATAGTATAAAGGTATAGTTCTTCTTCATCTATTATGACTCTTACCCCTTCCTAGGGTCCTTTATAGTTAGTCATTCAGAATTATAGAGCTATCCTATGATTTAGGATCTCTTCATAAAGGAAACAAAATGACTGCTGGAAGAATAATTAGGTAACAGTTTAGAAATCTGATGAGTCCTATTTTCATTCCATTTTCATCTAACCTATCTTGTGTTATTCAGTGGTAACCCGCAGATATATTAAGGGCTTTGTCTCCAGGATTCAAAAATAACAAAAGAGTTTGGAACTTTTTGTGGTATATTTGATCAATTTATATCCCCCCCCAAAATAAGGATTTTGACCAGAATCTACTTTTTTTATTCTTTGTTTTTTCCAAGAAGAACTAGCCAGAAAGAGCCATATATCAAAAAGGGAGTCAACAATATTTGCTTCTTGTGATCATCAGTGAGACTCCATTCTATCTAATATTTTACTTTCCCATCTCTATTAGGGTTGAGGCTGGAATTATGCAAAAATACAGTTATGGTTTATACATTCAAGGATGTTTTCTAAGAAGTAAAAAGAGATAAATATTTTCATACCCCCCCCCAAATACATTAAATGAAGGAGAAAATCCCTTCTACTATAAATAAATATCCTTACAATGATTAGCATTAAACTCTGAGAAATGGAACCAAAGGCGCCAGTCTTCTCTGCTTCTCTGGTCCCAAGATTAGCAGCCTATATCTAAGACTCTCTTTACCTTGGTTCCATTGTAGTTGTGACCTCACCTCTCCCCAGGTAGTGAACCTGGGTCATATTTCTCTTTTGCCAAAGGAAAAGCTTAGGCTCAAAATACAGATCTCCACCAAATAACAAAAGGAACAATGGGAGAGTCATAAGATTAATTCCAAGGAGAAACAGAAATAGCATCAAGGATAAAAGGGCTGCCCAAAAGTCCTTTTCCTGAAAGACTGAGTTAAACTCATCTCCACCATGATCATCACCACCATGATATTCCTACCCCCCCCCCCAATTTGGAGGTAACTTTTGACCAGTGATCTTCCTCAACTTCTGATGATTGTAAAAGAGTAAGTAGATTGAGTCTTGTCTTTAAGCATTAACATATTTGACCTTCACCATAAGTCCTCAAACCCAGGAAATCCCATTTTCAAAGTCCCAGTATAGTGGCTGAGATACAAGAAATTCATAGATTGCTTCATCTAATTCCTGTCTGAATAGCAATATCCTCTACAACACTCTTGTCATTTGAAGACGTCCAGTGATGGGGAACTAACTACCCTTTTGGGCAGTTCATTTCACTTTGAATAGCTCTAATGATTTGGAAATGTTTCCTCATATTGTCCTGAAAACTACTACCCTGTAATTTCCACCTATTCATCCTAGTTCTGCTCTCTGGGTAGAAACAGAAGTAGTGAAATCCCTTCTCTTTGTGACAGGTATTCAAATACATAAAATGGATATCATGCCCCCGTAAGTCTTCTCCAGTCTAAGCACCTCCAGTTAACTTCAAACTACATTTATACATATGACAAGTCCTCAGTTTCCTCACTATACTTCTGCCCATTTCCTAGATGTTCTCATTTTTCATTGGGAGAAGTCTCTCACAACTGAGTTATTAGAAGAGTTAGATCAGTTACTCATTTAGGCAACACATCTTAAAGCCATGGAACATATTTTGCCTTTTTTTCTGTTTCCTATAGGAAACTATTCGACTGAATTTTCTGGGACTCTGTGGAGTTTGTTGGAACCAAAATGGTGGAGTCCATAGAAAAATGCTGGGGATCTCTGAGTCATGTCTCTCATGGATGAGAGAAAAGAGAAAAGAAATCTGAGACAGAGGAAAGAGCAATGGATTATAGCCAGGAGATTGAGATTCTAGCCCTTATATTGCCCCTAACTTCTTTTATCTTGGGAAAGTGTCCTTGTCTCTCTGGACCTCAGTTTCTTTATTTGTAAAATAAGGATAATTCATATCTATATAATGATTTTTGAAGAGTTTTCCTTGTGCTTTGGTCAGGCATGAATTATCTCCATATTAAAGATGAAAAAAAATAAGGATCAGAGGTTAAAATGAATGAGTTGGTCCAGATAGTGTCTATAGTCCCTTTCAGCTCCTTCTAGAGACAAGAGAAGTAGTGAGATAGTCAGCTCTATAATTTTGAGGGACTGACTATAAAGGACCCTGGGAAGAGGGAGGAGTCATAAGAGAGGAAGAGGAACTATACCTTTATACTGTGGCCTAATGTGAATCCTTTATGTGAATCTTGCTATTTCTATGGGGTGAAATAAAAAAAAAAAGATTCTTCTGTCAGGTAGACAACATTACCTTGGTTGAGACCCCTTTATCCCTTCTAACCTAGTTAGTCTGTCTTTATCATCCTGAAAACTTCTCCTCTTCCTTTGCTTTCCTCCCCCCCCCACCCCCCAAGTAAGACTAGCATGCCATTCAGTAATTTCCGCTTTTCTCTTCTCCAATATCCACAAGATGTCTGGTTTTGGTTCTATTTTAGCGGCTAGTGAAATGTTGATCTCTTGAAAGCATTTCTATCCATCAATGGTATCTACTCTTTGGAGTTAACCTCAGCTCAAAGGTCCAAGGCCCAGACTAGGGTTTTAATAGAGACAATGAATTACCTTTTCCTTGAAAGATGCTTAGGCCTCAGTTAATCAGCAAGATGCAGTGAAGGGATATGCTCTCCTTTGTCAACTAAGGAGATACTCCTGAACCACTCCAAGAGGAAGAATACACCTTTTCAAGCATCTGTTCCAGGGGTAGATTTTCCAGTTTTTTTATTAATTTTGAAAAAAATCATTCTATTGTACCCATCAACCAAAGATTATGAGATTCCTGGCTGAGACTGGGACATGGTGTGCCAGCAAAGAATAGAATCAAGTCATTTACCCCATTCAGAGTTTGAACTCGGGACTTCAGAATCAGGAAGGAGCAGTGGGCTGCTTAGAATTGACTGAGCAAATCTGTGATCTCAGCATTTACTCAACTAAATGTTTAAGAAACTAGTTAACTTTAAAATTTTTTATGAGCCTCTTATGGACATGAAATATAAAATGCTGATACTATAATAATAATTAATAATAATAATAGTATTTATATAACACTTTAAAATCTGCAATGTGCTTTATGAATATTATCCCATTTTTTACCCTTAAAACAATCTTGGGAAGTAAGTGTTATGTTTTTTTCCCATTTTATAGATGGGGAAACTGAAGCAGGAAGAGCTTAAGTGACTTGTCCAGGGTCACATAGCTGTGACAGATAATTCTTCAAGATTAATTTCCTCCACAGTCTTGCAAGGTAAGTTATATGAGTTTTAATAGTCTCATCAGATGAGTCACCTGAATCTCATTGGCTTAAGTGATATGTCCCAGACTTCCAGTTAGTGGTTATCAGGACTAGAATTCAATCCTCTCTCTTGACCCCAGCTCCCACTCTCTCTCCATGATATTGCCCTACCTCATCAATAGAAACTCAGATTTATTTCTATGTTCCTCTAAAATTCACAATGAATTTTCATTGTCATACTTCTGTGAAGTGGGTTGTGCAAAAAATCTCTTCTTTTTAAAGATGAAGAAATTGGGACTCAGGCAAGAGAGTGAATTGTTCAGAGTAACATAGCAGGTAAGAATTGGAATCAGACTTTGAAGCCAGACTTTCTGACTCAAAGACCTATTCTTAACCCTAACAGCATTTTACCTTCAGGTGCCTAACAATGGAATGAAGATGGAGGGGTTGGAAGCTGAGAGGATGGCTAGTGGAACAGAATGAAAAAGAATGTGCTGCAGAGACAATGGAAACCTATGGGTTATGTATATTTTAAATTATTTTATAGTACTGGGGAAAGAATTTTGGCTCTGGAGTGCAAAGGTCTGATTCAAATTTTCTTTATCACTTAGTGATAAAGGGATCATGGATCATGGACAAATGGACAAATACATGGACAAATACCTTGACTACTCTAGGCCTCACTTTCCTCAACTGCAAAATGAAGAGTCTGATTCAAAACCAGAGTTATGCTCTCATGATTTGGAATTCAAGAAATATTTCTCAGAGGATTGGGAGTTAAAGATCTAGTTTCTATTCTGGGCATTTCTATTTATTGACTGGACCACTTGGAAAAGGTCACTTGCTTCTCTAGGCATCAGTTGCCTCATCCCCAAAATGAACTTTATGATATTCTTTTTTGGGGGGTTGACCAGATAACCATTTGGAGATATCATAGTAGGGATTCTAGGTTCAGGGTTAAATAACCCTGAAGTATCTTACAACTGTTGACTTCTGTGATTTTAAAGGATCTCTTAGGTGTCTTATGGTGGCACTATGGAGAAGACCTCAGTTTCCTCACCAATAAAATGGACTTTATGATATTCTCTTTTATGGGGTTGTACCAGATGACCATTTGGGGCCATAATAATGACTTTTCCTAGTCAGTTCACCTTTCCCCTTCAGTGGCACCATGGGGAACCTTGAATAGCTAATGATCCTGACAGGTCAGGGGATTGACATTCCAGAGGTGTAGCATGTTCCCAATGGGTTGACTTGTGTCCTCCTTGGTTCGTTTCCCTTCTCATTGTGGCTCACTCAGAGATTAAGATCATTAAACTCTTCTCTTGAGGGACAGTGTCAACACTGTTCTCTGTTCTGACATGTTAACTTGGAATGTGGACTTTACTTTCACCAATTTCCCCCTCCTCTTCAATGAAGCATAACCAGAAACTAAACACATTTGTGAGAAGAGATTCAGCTACAGGCCAGCCGGCGTCTCCTAGAATCCTAATTCCCTTTTTGGTCAGCCCTCCTTGGGTTAGGGGTAGATTAGCAGAGGGAAGGCAGGGCAGGGTTTTCAGTTTCTGTAAAGAATCCTTTTAAAATATTTTTTTTAAAAACTGAAATGATATATCTGGCCCTGCCCAAGTTTTCCTCCTTTTCCATGAAGACCCCAAGTAGCTACCCTTTCGGAGTTGAGCACTCTCAATCACATTCTGTTCTATTCTCTGATTGTTGCACTGGTCAGTCTGTTCTCCTTTAAAGGAATACAAATTCCTTGAGGGCAAAGGCTGTGACTTACTCCATTTTGGCACTTATGAAAACTAACTCAGGATTAGGTACATTGTGTCTGCTGGCAAGATGATCTTATGTGAGGCACAATAGTGTGGAGAGCACTAGTCTTGTAGGCAGCAGACTTGGATTCCAATTGTGCCCTCTTAAATGGGTGATCCTGAGCAAAAAAAAAAAAAAACCCTTCCCTCTTGGCCTCAATTTCTGTATTTGTAAATTAAGGCATTTGGTCTAGAGCCTGACACATCTTTAACAATTTTGTTCCTAGTTTTAAAAACTTGGGATCCGAGCCATATCCAGAAATTCTCAAGCCAAGGCAAGTTCAGCTGAGGGTCAGGGTTCCCCAATAGGGTGTGCTCATTCCAGAAAATTTTGGAAGATGAAAAATGAGAGGTAAGAGGTAGTAGGAGAACCCAGAAGTAGCACAGGAGATAAAAGAGACCCTTCCTCCCACCAGGAAAAGAGTTTCTTTTCTCAGATTTTCTAGAGGGTTCAGTCTGATGTCATCCTTGCTCCCTATTACTCTGTTTCATATTTTAATGATATGTGTGTGTACATATGCCATAGTTCCACTAGTAGAATATGAGATCCTTGAGGGTATAGTTGTATTTTTCATATTTTTATTCTCTGTGCCTAGATCTTTGTTTTGCACAAAGTAGCAAGAACTAAGGAAATGTTGCTTGAATAAATGTTTCATGAGGCCTTTTTTATCCACATGAAATAAACTTAATGAGAAGCTTGACGAGGACAGGCACCAAGAAGTTCATGGATTTTCCGTTTTCGACATACATTTTACCACTGTCCTGTCTGATGTCTAACTGTGATTTGGAGGCAACTTTGGGCTCTTAAATATTAGTTTAGCGGAATGCAATCAGGTCATCCCAAGTCAGAAGGACTTCAAGCATGGGACTTGTCTATCTGTTGTTTAAGAGCATGTCTAGCTAAGTTTGGAGAGGATCGTTAGCAGACTGACTGGGGTGAGCAATTTCTGGCCATTGCAATTCTTGAAGATCATTTATTTAGTTGGAGTGAAATTGAGATCGACAGGTGAAGGATGATTTTGGATAAAAATACTGATTCTTGAAGTACTGGTATAATAAAGATGCCTTAGGAATATATTGAAAGGAGATGCTACATAACAGGTATGTACATACACAAAAGTGTACATTTGAACTTAGAGTATGTCTCCCTCTACCACTTTGATTTTCTCTCTTCATTCTATCATTTTAAAATAAAAAGATTGAGTTATAGCATAAAGAACAATGGAATGGGAGTTAGTTCTGGATTCTAGTCCTGGCTCTCAAACTAGTTATGTGACCTTGAAATCACTTTCCTTTTCTGGGACTCAGTTTCTCCATCTGGAAAAATGTTATAGTAAATGCTCTGTAAGGATTCTTCCTGTTCTAACATTTTGATTTCCTTCTTTCTCTTTTTGTTTTCTGTTTTGTCTCATTGTTATTCTCCTTCCATATCCTTCTCCTATCTCATTTCTTCCTTCTTTATTTTCCATCATCTTTCTTTTTTTCCTGCTCTCTCCTTTTAATTCTCCTCACTCTCAAATTTTCCTTTCTTTTCTTCTGTTTTCCTGCCTCCCGTCTTCATTTGGCCTGGTACTCTCCATCAATAACTTGTTTCTTCCTTCCTTCCTTCCTTCCTTCCTTCCTTCCTTCCTTCCTTCCTTCCTTCCTTCCTTCCTTCCTTCCTTCCTTCCTTCCTTCTTTCCATCCTTTCTTCCTTCTTCTTTCTCTTCTTCTCGGTCCTAGTCCTGTTTCTCTTCCTCCTCCTCCTCCTCCTCCTCCTCCTCCTCCTCCTTCTTCTTTCTCCTCCTCCTCCTCCTTCTTCCTCTTCTTCTTCTTTTTTCTCCTCCTCCCCCTCCTCCTTCTTCTTCTTTCTTTTCTTTTTCTCTTCACTTACCTTTTCCCCATCTTCAATATCCCCAATGAAGATAAAATTTTACTCCACCCCCCCCAGCTGAAATGACAATTATTTTAAATGAGAGAGGTAAAAAAAAAGGAATTAAATCATGGTATTGGCAACAGGCAATTTGCTTCAATCGCAGAAAAATGTTCTGTGCTTCCTCTAAGATTGAAACATTGATGAAGAACAGATTTTCTCTGGCAATGCAAATTCCCTTCCATCCAAGTTTGGCAGAGTGATCAGCTGACCTTCTGATTGTTCTGGGCGTTTCGAAGTATCCACTGTTTAGCAGAACTGGAATGCATTTCAATCAACCTCTTTATTGATGTAAGAGAGTTTTATTTGTAATAAGGGTGTATTTTAAAATATATATAATTTCTATTGATTTCTGTCACTTAGGTCACTGGATCTTAGTGACATCACAACAGAGAGGTCTCAGCTTCTTCCACCCTCTCTCTGTGGGGAAACAACTGGAATTTAGACTCTTCCCCTTTTATACTACCACCCCCTTTTCATTCTTCACTAATTTTAATAAAATATTTTTCTCCTTCATTGTTACTCAGTGATGGAGAATTAGATGCCTCAGCAGGGTAGGGTCTTCCAGAGGTCATGTCATCAATTCCCTTATTTCTGGGAAGGTTAGTGCCTAATCAAGTTATTCTTTTTGGTACTGCTGATTGATAGGATATTTGTATTGAACTGCAGAATGCCAGACACTGAGTGGAGACAAAAAAAGGAGAAGGCACAATTTAATCCTAGGAAGTTTATAATCTAATGAGACAGATATGCCAAAGTCACTTGAATAATAGATCTTAAACACAGCTGGTCCAAATATCTCATTTTAATTGTTGTTGTTCAGTCCTTACGGTTGTGTCTGACCCTCCATGGTCCCATTTGGGATTTTCTTGGCAAAGATACCAAAGTGGTTTGCCATTTCCTTCTCCAGCTCATTTTACAGATGAAGAAACTGAGGCAAACAGCTAGTAAGTGTCTGAGGCAAGATTAGAACTCATAAAAGATGAATCTTCCTTACTCCAGGGCCTTGTGCTTTATGCACTATGGTACCATCTAATTGCTTCATTTTAGTATGAGGATACCAAGGCTCAAGAGAGAAGGTTTACTTAGTTTTTAAATAGATTAGAGCTCAGGTCTCCTAATTTTCCCATCAATATTCTTTCAACCACTCTGTTCCAATTCTTATGGTATTACATTCTCTAGTATTATCTGTTCTATTTATACCAAATTTTTCTCTGAGGGGCATCAGTTATAGGGATATGATTTTCTTCCTGAATGTCTAGCCTGTCCTTCAAACATGAAACCTATCCTTTTAAGTTCATTTCTTCCCTAGGGAGCAGAGTAGTAATGTGAAAAACAGACAAGCCCAATATGTATATACCTCTGGTTTGGGTTTTGATGATCGGAGGCTTCAAGAGTTGATCTTAAATGGATGTGACCAATCTCCCCTCATCTTCACACACTGCCATTCCTTGGAAGCCACAAGGATAAAGCACTAGCTTTTTTAATTCTTAAAAACCTGGAAAATTTGACATCATTGGGCATTGTTGTTAATCTGACACCCTGAGATCTAGCCAAATGGGTCTTCTCTCTGGCACCCCAATTCAAATATCATCATCCTCTGCTTTTTCATCCCTTTCGAGCATTGCCTTTATCCTTTAGAATGCAAGCTCCTTGGAGGACAGGCACTATCTTTCTTTAGGCTTGATTTTAGGAAACATGATAAGTGTGTCCTAAAATGGCCTGGCACATGATAAGTTCTTGATAAACTTTTGGTAGTTTCCATGTCTTTGCTCTGGTTGGTCCCCTGGGTCTGAAATGAATGCCTTCCTCACTTCTTTCTCATAGAATCTATAGGTCTTCCTTGGAGAGGCACCTTAGGAACCATCTTCTGTTAGAAGACTTTCTAGACCTCCCTTACTCCTAGTTCTCTCTCTCCTAAAATAAAAACTTCTGATCCAATATCTGACACATAGTGGATGCTTGTTTAATATTTGCTAGTTTATTGATTGAGGCAGGTGGCAAAACCCTGAATAACAGGTAAACCAGGAAGACTTCAGTTTAATCTCTGTTTTAATTCTTCCTCAGGTTTTTTTTTTTTGAAGTGATTTTGATTAAACCCCCAAACTAGATCTTGCCTAAGGGACCAAAGATCCCTCATCCTAAAACCATTTCATTAAGGTGTGAAGGGTTAAGGTAGTCTTGGAGAAGGATTGACAGCTTCTTCTTCTAAAAAGACTGGATGAGATGGTGTGGCTTAAGAGGAAGAGAAGGAGAGAAGAGAATAAATATAATACTATGTGCGTCGTATGATGCTAAATACTCTACAAATGTTACCTTGTATTAATATTGCAAATATCTCTAAAGTTCCAGGGGCAGCAGGCATGTGGAGACAGAGGGGAACCAGATGCTCCCTTTGTAGGCATTCTTGCTTAGCTTAGTGGAAAGAACAATCTACATGGAGCAAGACTCATGTCCTTGCTTTACTGTTGACCATCTGTGTGGCCTTGGTCAAATCCTTAACCTTGCCTCATTTGAAAAAATGGTGCTAATCACACTTTTCCTGCCTACGTCCTAGAATTGTTATTAGAAGGAAATGAGACAGGGACTGGGGCCTGTGATTTCACTGAAACAGGCAGACAGTAGACATTAATTAAGCTGTATTTCTAGTGCTTTCCTTCTCTTAATTATTTCTTCTACATTCTATTCATAGTTTATATATATATATATATATATATATATATATATATATATATACATATACACACACACACATATATATATGTATATATATATATATATATATATATATATATATATATATATATTTCTTTTTTCTTCCATTAAACTGTGAGTTCCTTGAGGGCAGTCAATGTCTTTTACCTCTTTTTATATCCAGTATTAATCACAGGAACTGGACCCAGTAGGCACTTTATAAATCTCTGTTGCCTATCGGTGAGGCAATCCCCTCTACTCATGAAGACTGGCAATTTCTCTGCAACTGGCGTTATTATAGTTGTTGTTATTATTATTTATTTTTACCCTGCCTCTACGTGTTCTCCCTCTGATTGACTGGTTCCTCCTATAGCCCCCAGTTTAAGGAGGGCGCCTAGACCAAGCAAGTCCTTATTCCTTTCCAGATTGTGATCCAGAATCTCTGGACTTTATCATGGCCCTAGACTGGGTACCTTCATCTCCAAGTGCTCCCTCCTCCCCAACCCTTTTTCAGCTTCCCTCTTTTTGTTGTCTTTCCCCATTATAATGTAAGATCCTTGAGGGAAGAGAGAGACTCTTTTTGTGCTTCTATTTCTTCCTGTATACTTAGCACTCTGTCACAGATAAATGCTTCTTAACCTGATTTCATTAAATCCAATAATCTTATAATCTTTTTTATACTTGAATTTGTATTCAGACACCATCAGCAATGTCTTTGGGTATGGATAGTATTCTTTGCCATAAGTCCTTCAGAGTTGTCTTGGGTCATAGCATTGCTAAGAAAAAAGAAGTCATTCACAGTTAATCATCCTATAATACCACCGTTACTTTGTATATAGCACATTTCTCATTATATCTGCTCATGTTAAGTCTCATAAATAATCTTAACGCAATTATTAGAGAAAGGATGAACTTTTATCAAAGGATGCTATTTTATCAGGTGGGAAAAAAAGGAGAAGTCAATGTGAAGTGTGGTTTGGCTCCTGGTGATGCTGGAGGTTGGAGTCCAGCAGGAACATATTTATGGTGTCCAGGTGTGGCCCATGGGTAAGAGATTTGGCAGTGGAGCCAGAGAGGAATGGGAACAAGATGTTGTCCCCTTGCTGGAACATTCAGTATGCAAGGACGTTTTCCTACACTGGTGATCTCAGGTCTGGGAGTCTGTTGGGATGAGCAAGGAATGCCAAGTGAGGCAGGGAGATTCTTCTTTTCCGCCCTTCCACTCTGACTGTCCAAAGTTATCTCCTTCGGAAATGCATCTGCTTGAGGCAAGTGAGTGGGGTTCTAATTCCTTAGGGAACTGGCGTGTGCATCCATCATTTAGGAAAAACCTGGCTGAGATCCTTAAGAGACGTTGAAGATGCTGCTGGTGTCCAGGCTAGAATTATTCCCCACCTGGGGATGTGCTCACATCTGTTTGAAATTACTGCAGCCCCGTTTACAAGTATTAATATTTCCCCTAAAGAAAATCAATTAGGAAATATTTGCTTTTGTGTGTGTATATGTGTGTGTGAGTATGCTAGAGAGACTGGGTTTTATGGGAGGGGAGCAGGCAGCTGCAGGCATGGGGGCTCAAGGGCTTCCTGACCTAAAATAGCTCCCCAACCCCAGACCTGCTTTAGTGTCTGAAATTCCCAACATTAATTAGTCACTCCTTAGAGACCGTCTGGAGAAATGGGCGTTTTTAGATTCATAGCATATTTGAGTGAAAAGGGACTATAGAGGTCAGAGAATCAGGGCTGTAGAGTTGGGAGGGCCCCCCAGAGGCATGTAGCCTAAACTGTGGACCTTGACAGTAATTCTGTCTGCAATGCCCTAGACAAGCAATCATCCAGTCTCTGTTTGAAGAGTTATAAGGACGAGAAACCTCTGTTCTGGGTGTCCATTCCACATCTGGATGAGTCTAAGAATGACCAACATTTTACTCCTCTCCCCAGTCTACTGCCATTCAGCTTCACTTTGCCTCCTGGGAACTTTCATCTAAAATTTCTCTTCTGATTGTATCCTGATGAGATGACTCTCAAAGTTCTACCCATGAATTGGAGAACAGAGAAATTAGGTCCCAGAGCTCAGATTCAAAGCCAGTCTTCCAACTTCCAGGCTAGTGCTTTCTCCAAAACAAGACATTGCCACAAAAGCACATTTGTTTTTGCTACTTCAAATCTGGAGAATAAGCCATCATTCTGGACCCTGTCTCATCTTGTCTTATCCAGCTTAAGAGTTCACACTTTTTTAAAAAATGATCCTTGAGATGTGTAGTTATGAATTCAATGGAGAATCACTCTCAGGAATAACTTTGCAGGCTGAGGTTAAGTGAACATTATTTTCTAATATAGCACTGATTAGATATGTGAATCTACTAATTCTATAACTTTTCTTTGTGGTTAGCTACCAAAGAAAGTTGGTGGGGTTTGAACTGTTGAATATAACAAAGAGTTGTCAAATATAAGATGCATAATAATAAATTTACACCTTTTACTTTAAAAAATGATCCTTGCCTATCAGTGGGGGAATGGCTAAACAAGTTGTGGATATAATGGATATAAGGAATGATACAGAAACAGATTTCAGAAAAACCTTGAAAAACTAACAGGAACTGAAGCTGAATGAAGTGAGCACAACTAGGAGAAGAACATTGCGCCTCTTAACAGCAACTCTGCAATGATCAACTATGGTGGACTTAATTCTTCTCAGCAATACAATCATCAAAGACAAGTCTAAAAGACTTGCAATGAAAAATGACATCCACATCCAGGGAAAGAACTATGGAATCTATATATATATATATATATATATATATATATATATATATATATATAATTCACCTTAAAACTTTTTTTCCCTTTTCTCCTTTGTGTATTTTTTCTTTCTGTTCTGCTTCTTCTTTCACAGTGTGACCAATATAGAAATATGTGTAACATGATTATACATGTGTAATTTATATCAGAGAGGGGAACTGGAAGGGTGGGAGGGAGAACACTTGGTAAAAATGAATATTGAAATTATTTCTGCATTTAATTGGAAAATAAATAAATAAATTTGATAATAAAAATAAATTAAAATTATTTTTTAGCTGCATGATTTTCAGGTCTCCATCTAACTCAACTGATCACTCTGCAATGAGGTTGATTATGCTTCCTGGAAGCAATAATCATCTAACCCATTGCAAGTTAGTGAAAATTAGTTTATCTGATATATCCATTAATTCCTACACTAACCCCAAGATTAGGTCAGGAAATGAAACTGGTAAGTTTTGATGTGTGAGTGTGGTGTAAAGTTCTTTATTGCCACCTGCCACAGTTGGGTACCTTGGGTAGGCAGGTGCAGAATAAAGGGACTCGTTATGAGACTGAGCACAAGAGTTGGGCTTATTGAGAAATGGTAGAGTAGATTTTGAAATAAGAGAAGTTAAAGGTGGAAAGAATCATTTCTTCCCTGCCAACTTCACCAACTATGGAAAGGTCACAGAAGACTAAATATATTGTATCAAATAAAGGAGGAGGTGGAAAATCAACTGATTTCTCCTAAGGTTAGATATTACGATTAGACTGAGGATACTCTGCCAACTTGAATTAGAGAAAGACCAACCTACAGAATTTTTCTTTGTTATTCTTGCTTGACCCAGGGGCTGGAGTGTGAAGACATATTATAGTAGCCAAGAAAAGCAATAACCTGAAGGGACTGGTCTAGTCATATGGACATATTTTCTATTTAAACTATTTTCATGTGCCATATTCTAAATCTCTTTCCTTTGGAATTCAGTTTTGGCATCTTTGGACACAAAGAAAATATATGATGCCATTGACCAAAGAGTCACCATTAGTTACATCTCCTCTAAGATAAAGAACTGGGGATAAACTTAGCTGGTGCAGTTCATATGAGAGTTTCAAGGCTGCCTCTGACCTCAGCCTTGTTGAATATTAGAGTTGGAAGGGACCTTAGTGTCCGAGCATAGTGAGTGATCAAATAAATAGAGCTAAAGGGAATTCCTTCCTTGGAAGAGGGGTGTAAGGGTCGGGGGAGATTGGAAAGGAAAGTAGGTCTCTGAAGCTGTGACTTCCACAGAACAAGAGGATGGGCACATCTCATCTGGACTGTTATGTCCATTTAAGTAACTTCAATGACAGTAGATCCTCTCGATGAATTCCCTGCAGACCTGGCGGTCTGGACTAAATCTGTGTAGTGTCTAGGAGTCCAAATGAATGGTCCAGTTCCTTGTTTGTGGTCTTTGAGTTCTCCTAGTCTTAGCATAAGTTTTTTGAGTATGACAGCTGCCTGCCTCCCCCACCCCCAATGTAAATACCAGTCAAGTGCCCCTTCCCACCTCTCCCTCCCCTCCATTTTTTAACTTCCTCTGGGGGCTGGTTTGAAACTTTTCTATCCAACAGGGACTAACTGCACAGATGTCTGAAAAGCAATTATTCTCAGCTCCCACCTGATAAATTAAGACTCTTGCCTCCTGTGCTTAATGGTGCAGAGAGATCAGAAGTTCTCCTCCTGGAGAAACTCTTAAGAGAGCTCCCTCCTTTCTTTCCTTCCTACTTCCTCCTGCCTCCCTCCAGTCAAACCATTCCCTCCCTTTTCCCCCAGACCCTAACTCCATAAACTTCATTAAGCAGGATGACAGCCCATACATCAACCTGACCAGGCCCTAAGAGGGCAAAGGTCAAAATCAAATAGGAAACCCCCCCATTGCCCTCTGAACAGCCTTCATGTGATGCTGATTAAAGCACAAACAGGAGGCTTGTGTGTGTGTGTGTTGGGGTGGGGGCCAGGAGGGCATTGTTTGGAGATGGAAGGAGGAGGAAACCTCGAAAAAAAATTTTTCCCCAACCATAAAGGGCATAGAGTGCTGGGTGTTGGCACAGACAGAAACTCCCCTTTCCATCTGAGGAACAATTAAAATGAAATCTCTTAATCCTTAGGAAAGAAAACAAGAGGAGAAAGGGAAAAAAGAGGGAGGAGGAAAAGAAAATGTTTATGTGTTTATATTTGAGAAACATATTGGAGATGCCAGGCAAAGTGCTAGGTTACTACTGGCTCCAACTGGCATTCGTTTGGTGTCTCTATTTACCTTTTTGTGGCTGTCAGGGTATTTTCTTGGACTATTGAGTGAGATCTCTGAGTCAGATAACCACTCTGTGGTAAGGTAATATTTTAGTGTTTTCAGGGAAACCACTGCTTTGTACAGGGATGTTTGCCAGCTATTTTATAACCTTTGAGTGCATAGATTCAGGCTGGAGGAAACCTGTTTTGGGGTCTGATGGGAGATCTTCTAATCCATCTTCAGTTGGTGGCCCATAAACTAGGTTTCCTTAAGGCAAAGGTTGGCCGGTGAAGGGGTGGCTGCCATTTTGGTGGGGTCTTAAATGGCTACCTTTCCCTTTCATTCTGTTTAGGGGTTATTTCCCTGAAACTGACAATTGCCTGAGGCCTATTAATGCTTATTAAGTCCTTGATCAAAGGACCCTCCTAACACCACCCTAGTGACTTAGAAGCCAGCCTCTCTATTAAGCCTGACAAGCAAGGACAAAAAGAGGCTAGCCCAGAAGCATCCTTCAGCCTTGCAATGTTTCTGTCTTCTGCCCTGTTCTAGATTTGGTCCTTTCTGCCTCCTTCTCCAAGCTTCCTGATCCTCTTCTGTCTGACCCAGATGACTAAGGATCATGCAATTATGGACTCAGAGCTGCAAGGTTAGTAAGTCCTGTACCTCCTTTTAAAGAAGAAACTGGGGCGGCTAGGTGGTGCACTGGATAGAGCACCGCCATAGAGTCAGGAGGACCTGAGTTCAAATCTGACCTCAGATACTTCAGAATGACCTAGCTGTGTGGCCCTGGGCAAGCCACTTAACCCCACTGCCTTGTAAAAAAAAAAAGAAAAAAATAAAGAAGAGGAACTGAGGTTCAGAATGGTGAAGCAGTCTAAGGTTATAACATAGGTGGCATAGTTGGAATTCTAGCTTCTGACCCCTTTGACAAACTTATATGCTACAGATAATTTAGTGAAGCCTATGGACTTGTTAGAAAGATGTTTTAAATAAATAAAATAAAGCAAGTGGGATGATAAATACTGAAATATAGCTATTAAAAATATTTGAAGAAAAAATAGTTTCATGGACCTCTGGAAAAACCTTGACATGTAAATGAGAGGGAGTGCCCATCTGCAAAGACCATTGGAGTTTATAATCACCTTTCAATGGGGAGAGAAAAGGAGACTAGAGTTCATTTCACAGGGGAGGCTACTTTATCTTCATGATCGATTTCAAAGATCCTCTACTCTATGGAGAAACTTCTTCATTGAACATGTTGGATCCTACCTTTGAGTCCCACCAAAGGGAACTTGTTAGGATTTCTCCTCAGTGTACTGGTTTATTTATGTTCAACTGTCTTTGTCTGCCTGGACATTCTCAATTCCTTGAGTCTGCAGAGCCATAGCAGGGCTTAGTCTGAATCAGTAGTGGAACATAGAGGATGCACCATCCTTGGATGTCTTGGATTAAGAATCTTTAATTCCATTCAGGTTTGACAGCTTTGGTACCACCTCCTTCAGGAAATTCTCTTTGGCCCTTGCTCTCTGCTTATTACATTGTCCAATTCTGAGCTTCTCTCTCATAATACAGTCACTGTATATGGTAGGCTTCATCTTCTCTCCCTTATACTGTCCCAGGCTCCTATGAGATTTTACTCCAAACATCTTTTTCATGGTGCCAAGGTGATTTTCTTGACCATAATCTGATCATGCCACTCTCTTATCAATAAATTTCCATGATTTCCTATTGTTTCTGGAAGGTGCATTGACTGAATCCTTTTTTTAGGAGTCAGTTAAAGCAGAATCCTTTACACGAAACTTTTCCTGATACCTTCATCTGCTAGGGTCCTCCCTTCCTATCTTACTTCATATTTATTCTACATATACATATATATGTGTACAGTTTCTTCCTTAATAGAATGTAAACTGCCTAAGAGTACAGATTGCTTCATTCTGGCATTGCATCTCGAGAATTTACAAAATGAAAAGACCCCATTAAGCACTGAATATATGTTTGTTGAATTTATTGAGAACACAGATTTTGCAAATGTTTTAGCAATGCATTGCTGAGCTAAACTAGATAAGAATTTATATGAAAAAGCAAGGTTATTCTATGAATACAAGATAGTGAAAAATACATTGACTACTTCATGAAAGTCAGATCACAGAAGTTCATTTTATTTTAAAAAAATTATTAAGAATGATAACTGCTGGGGCAGCTAAGTGGCACAGTGGATAGAGCACCAACTGTGGAGTCAGGAGGACCTGAGTTCAAATCTGGTATCAGATGCATAATAATTACTTAGCTGTGTGACCTTGGGCAAATCACTTAACCCCTCTGCCTTATAGAGAAAACTAAAAAAAAAAGAATGATAACTGCTTATGATAGGCATTGTACCAAGTATCGGGGATAGAAAGTCCAAAATTAAAATAATCACATCCCTCATGGAACTTATGTTCTACTTGGGAAAAAAGATAAATATAGCATTTGTGCAAAGTAGTTATGCAATGATGAGTTGAAGGGAGGTGGAAAGAGCCCTAATAATTATGAAGAATTTAGAAAGATTTTGAGGATAATATTCCTTGTGAGTTCTACATTTTAAGACAGAAATTGGCAAAGCAGGATGTTTTCCAGGAGAAAAAACAAGATGATGCTAGACCTTGAGTCCATGCTGAGGTGAAGAAGGTGCTGATGGATAGTCTGGAAAGCAGAAGAAATAGAAGGAGGCATGATAACTGTTAACCAATATGTGAGATGTAGTCCTATGACAAGAACAATGGGTGGAAATTGGGTACAGACAGATTTTGGCTTTGATAGAGGGACAATCCTGACATTGGAGCTGTCCAGAATGGGCTGCCTCAAGAGATAGTGAGTTCCCAGCACAGGAATGGGGGCTTTCCAGACCATCACTTGTAATAACTATTGTAGATGGGATTCCTTCCACAATGGTTGAGACTCCACCAAAATTTCATATTCTGAAATTCTCTAATTTGAAGCAAGATTATTTTACATAAATTACCTCTTTTCTTTTCCAACCCTCTATCTCCCCACTCCACATTATTAATACTCTTTGCAGCTAAAGAGAGATCAAGGGAATGAGGAAATAAGATGGGGAAGGACCAAGAAATGAGGGAAGGAAGGGGCAAATGGACCTAGAAAGAAAGGACACTGAGTGTCTGTGAAGTAGACCATGGGATAAATGGGTGCATGGAATATCTTTCTGTCTTGGGGTAAGCCATAATAATATAAACAACAATAGTAGCAATAATGGCCTAACACACAGTTAGTGCTTTAAGATTTGAAAAATGCTTTTGCACATGATATCTCATTTGAATTTTTTTTCAATAGGGAGCCCTATGATTGCTCCCATTTCACTGAGGAGGAAATCAAGGCTGATAGAAAAACAAGTGATATGCCCAGAGTTGTTAAAACTAGTAAATATTTGAGGATAATTTGAAGTCAGGTCTTCCTGACTCCAAATACCATGTTCTATTTATTACACTACCAATAAGAAGAAGAACTTGGGGGCAGCTAGGTGGTTCAATGGATAGAACACCAGCTCTCAGGAATGCCTAAATTCAAATCCAGTTTCAGACACATAATAATTACCTAGCTGTGTGACCTTGGGCAAGTCACTCAACCTCACTGTCTTGTAAAAAACTGGAAAAGAAGAAGAAAGAAAAAGAAAGAAGAAAGAAAAAGAAGAAGAAGAAGAAGAAGAAGAAGAAGAACTTGACTGTGAAAGTTGTTAGATTCTGAAATGGGTCAACAAGGATATTTTTCTCCTACTTTATTGGTGTCAAATTCAGACAAGGCTGCTAAACTATACATAAACTGTATACTTAATTTGAAAATACAATATTATTAATATTTTATTATATTTTTATTTACTAAACATTTTCCAATTATATTTTGTTATTCAGTCATAACCCTATTTGGGTTTTCTTGGCAAATATAATAGAGTGGTTTGCCATTTCCTTCTTTCACTAAATTTACAGATGAAGACAGGGTTAAGTGACTTGCCTAGAGTCATACAGCTAGAAAGTGTTTAAGGCCAAATTTGAACTCAGGAAGATGAATCTTCCTGATTCCACTCCATCCACTGTGTCCATAATTACATTTTAAAACTGGCTGAAATGTTGTGGACCATTTGTCTTCAACTCTCTGCATGTTTGATAACTTTGTTCTACTTCATCTCTCCAACTCTGCCATGGACAATGGAAATCTTGAATAATAGAATTTGGGAGCTGTGAAGGACCTTAGAGCTCAGCAGTGGAGCAGTGTTGGAAACAGGAACAAAGGATGAACAACATAACCTGTTATGGTCCAGCTTCAAGTCTATAATTTCACTCACCAGTAGTTGGTTCTTGACAGAATCCATAGAATGAAACTGAACAACTTGCAGTGGGATTCTTCTTACCTATTCTTTCCTTTTCCTCTCTCTCCAGCTCCAATTTCTTCTACCCCATTGCACTCATTCCCCTTACATAAATATGTACACTGACCCAGCCTAGACACAGACACAAAATATGGGTTCTCTCCTGCCACAACTCTGAAAAAAGTCCTTTGTTTCCTAGTACAGAGACTATCCCCAGACTGATCTGGGAACAAAGGGGGAAGTCCAGTGACAAAGTGTTCTCTTCCAAAGCAATTAAACTAGTTGCATGCCCTCCCTCCCCCGATGCCTCAAGGGTGGGTGGAGGGGGATGGATGAAGTTCACAAAAGGTCTCCTGAAAAAAGGCTTCTGAACAAGTGTGCCAGAGATGCAGAGGGACCTGCCAGTCCTCACGTCCATCACTTCCATGGTAGTGGTGCTCTGGGAGGTTATCTGGTAGCATAGCGACATCCACTACAATATGGAACCTTTGGGGCCAGGAACATGCGTGGGTGTATCATGGGCTTGGAAAGGTCATGTCTGGGTAATGTTGTGTCCTTGGCATTTCAGGCCTGGCTGGTCATCAGGCTCTTATAGACTCAGGATCACAGCACAGTAGAGGAAAGACTGCTGTGTTTGGATTTGAATGTAGATTTGGTTTCAGCAGAGACTTGGCCCTAAATCTCTTTATTTCAATCTTTGCTGATGGGTGACCCTGCACACATTAGTCAACCTTTCTGAGCTTCAGTTTCATCATCTAAAAGGTGGGAGAAATAATAATAAAAAATCCAGAATTTCTATGAGGAAAATACTTTGTAAACTTATCTTATAAAAAGGTATTTGATTAAAAAATTGAGTTAGCTGGTGGTACAGTAGATAGCATACTGAACCTGGAGTCAGGAGGACCTAAGTTTAAATCCAACCTCAGACACTTATCAGTTGTATGATCCTGGGTAAGTCACTTAATGCCAATTGCCTCCCCAAAATAAGTAAATAAATAAAATTGGTTCATGTCTGTGATTTTATTAGTATAGAAAAATTCACATAAAGAAATTTCCCAAGGGCAGAGGGAAGATGGTAAAGAGAAGTTCTTCTCCAAATTCCTCCAAAGACTTTCAATTAATATCCTCAAATTCTAGAGTGGCAGAGTCAACAAAAAGATGGGATGAAACTTAGAAGTCCAGCTGGAAAGCTCTGTGGCACCAGGGTGAGAGTGGAACACAGGCCAGTGAAGGCTGTTAGGCCGAGCCTATCAGGAGCAGGATTAGGGAGTGACTGACTCAGCAATTTAGGGGTTAAACAACTGGTTAAAAGGAGATTATAGGGGTCTCTACCAGCTCTGAGAAGGATTCTATTGCTTTGCTCATATTTGGATGTGGGTGGCAGTCCCAGGGTGAGGAGGAGCGCTAGCACATCAGAGTTTGTGGCTGCAGTGAAATGTAGACTCTCCTTCCAGTTCCAGAGCAGAAAAAAGTGTTTGTGGTCATTCACAGACCAGAGCACATGCCAGGAAAATAGTAAACACACCTCTTCTTAGATCATCCCTCCCTGAAAAAACTAAAAACTCATAGATCCCTTGAATTATCACTGAAAAGATCAGAAGTATCTCACTTTTATAAAGAGCGAAAAGTCATGAAATAGGCTAGGAAAATGAGCAAACATCAGGATAAAATATGACCTTAGAAATTTACTATGATAACAAGCAAGATTAAAACACACCCAGAAGAAGATAAAGTCACAGCAATTTCATTCAAAGCCTCTAAGAATAATATGAATTGGTTTTAGACCATGAAAGAGGTCAAGAAAGATTTTAAAAATTAAGTAAGAGAGTTAGAGGAAAAAATTTGGAAGAGAAATGAGAGTAATGGAAGAATATCATGAAAAAAGAGTATACAACTTGGTAAAAGAGGAACAAAAAATATATTGAAGAAAGTGACACCTTAAAAGTAGATTAGGTCAAAGGTAAAAGAGGTACAAAAAGCTAATGAGAAGTATTTCTTGAAAAGTAGAATTGGCCAAATGAAAAAAGAGGCACAAAAATTCGCTGAAGAAAAGAACTCATTAAAAAATTGAACTGACCAAATGGAAAGACAGTATAAAGCTTCACTGAAGAAAATAATTCCTTAAAAAATTAAAATTGAGTGAGTGGAAGTTAATGACTCTAGTATATCTAAAGATAACAAAAACAATAAAACAAAATCAAAAGAAAAAATATAGAAGACAATATGAAGTATGTCATTAGTAAAACAATTGTCCTAGAAAATAGATCCAAGAGAGATAATTGAAAATTATTGGAATTCCTGGAAGGCATGATTATAAAAAAGGACCTAGATATCATCATTTAATAAATTGACAAGGACAACTGCCCTAAAATTCTAGAATCAGAGAGTAAAACAAAAATTGAAAAAAATCTATCTCCTGAAAGAGATCCTAAAATGAAAATATACAGGAATATTATAGCCAAATTCTAGAGCTCCCAGATCAAGGAGAAAATATTGAAAACATGCAGAAAGTAGCAAAGCAAGTATCATGGAGTCATAGTCAGGATTACACAAAATTTAGCAATCAAGGATTCCAGCAAAATTGAATAATATTATCCTTCAGGGGGGAAAATGGGTATTCATTGAAATAGAGAACTTTCATTCCTGATGAAAAGACATTCCTGACAAACATTCCTGATGAAAAGAGTAGAGCTGAATAGAAATTTTGATTTCCAAATATACAACTCAAGAGAAGTACAGAAAAATAAACAGGAAAAGGAGATCATAGGGAATTTAATAAAGTTAAACTCTTTAAATTCTACATAGGAACATAATACTTGGAACTAGTATGAACTTTCTCATTATTAGGGAAATTAGAAGAATATATAGACAGAGAACACAAGTGTGCATTTCATATAATGGAATGTTATCTAAAAATAATAAATTTAAGGGGTGAAAAAGAGGAACGCACAGGAAGAAAGGGAAAGAGAGAGGTATAATGGAATAAATTTTCTCACATTAAAGAGGCAAAAAATAGCTTTTACAGTGGAGAGAAAAATGGAGGAGGTGATAGAGAATTCTGGAGCCTTACTCTAACTGGAATTCATCCAAAGAGGACATATTCAGTTGGGTATAAAAATTGATCTTACCCTATAAGAAATTAGGAGGGGAAGGGGATAAGAGAAGAAGTGCTCATTGAAGAGAAGATAGATTGGAGGAGACAGTAGTTGAAGCAAAACACTTCTGAGGAGAGACAGGGTGAAAAGAGAAAGAATAGAATGAACAGGAGGGAAATATGATGGAGGGATAGTAGTAATTAGTAATTTTCATTGAATTAGTAATTCTTGAAATTAGTAATCAGTAGTTATTATTGAATTAGTAATTAGTAATCATCGTTGAAATTCTTTGAAACATTTCTCTAATAATAGCCTCATCTTTCCAATAAATAGAAAAATGAGTCAAATTTATAAAAATAAGTCATTTCCCAATCAACAAATGATCCAAAAATATTAATAGTCAGTTTTCAGATGAAGTAATCAAAGCTATCTATACCATATGAAAAAAATGCTCTAAATTACTATTGATTGGAGATATGCTAATTAAAAAAATACTAAGGTACTACCTCATACCTATTTGATTGACTAATAGAACAGAAAAGAAGAATGACACAGATGGGAAGGAATGTGGGAAAATAGAAACACTAATACCCTTGGGGGGGTTCTGAGCTAATTCGACCACAACAAAGAGAAATTTGGAACTATGCAGTATTTATAATAGCTCTTTTTATGGTGGCTAGGAATTAGGAATTAAGAGGTTGCCCATCAATTTGGAGATGTCACAATTTGTGTCATATGATCAGATTGGGATACTATTCTGAGCCAAAAAATGGATGTTCTCAGAAAATTCTGGAAATACTTTATTTTTTTTTTGGGGGGGGTTCCAAGGCAAATGGGGTTAAGTGGCTTGCCCAAGGCCACACAGCTAGGTCAATATTAAATGTCTGAGACTGGATTTGAACCCAGGTACTCCTGAATCTTTATTCACTACACCACCTAGCCACCCCTAAATTCTGAAAATACTTATATGACCTGATACACAGTGAAATGAGTTAGAGAGAGGAAAAAGCAATATTGTGGGATAATCAGTTGTGAATAACAGCTTTTCTTAGCAATACCTTATCCAAGACAATTTTGAAGGATTTATGATGAAAAATGTTATCCATTACCAGAGAAAGATCTAATGGAGTCACAATAAATATCTAAGCATAATTTTTTAGACTTTATTTTTATTGGAATTTTATTTTGGTCTTGGTTTTCTTTTATAACATGGCTAATTTGGAAATATGTTTTGCATGATGCCACATGTATATCTTATATCAAATTGCTTGCCTTCTCAATGAGGATCCTGGGGATAGAGGGAGAGAATTTCAAACTCAATTTTAAAAACAAATGTTGAAAATTATTTTTATATGTAACTGGGGAAAAATAAAATATTAAATGTAAAATAGAGAAAATTCCCACTGATGCCAGCTCCAACTGTTCTTCAACTTATAGTCCTGAAGAATTGCCCAGTGGCACTAAGAGTTTAAATAATATAGCCAGAGTCACACAATCAGTTATAGATTGGAGGTAGGTCTCAGACTCCTCTCTTTCTGATATTAGAATTAACTTTCTAGTCACCATTCTATTGTGCCTCACTGTAAGCCTTTCTGCCTATGAGAATATAATCTGTTGAGATGAGTGACTTGATGAGATATTTATGTCAGCATCATAATTTTGTTCATTTCATCTTTTGATTTCAGATATAAAGGGTCTTGGAAAAATGAAAGAAAGAAAGAAAGAAAGAAAGAAAGAAAGAAAGAAAGAAAGAAAGAAAGAAAGGAAGGAAGGAAGGAAGGAAGGAAGGAAGGAAGGAAGGAAGGAAGGAAGGAAGAAAGGAAAGAAGGAAAGAAGGAAGGAAGGATGGAAAGAAGAAAGAAAAAAGAAAGGAGGAAGGAAGGAAGAAAGAAAAGAAGGAAAGAAGGAAAGAAAGAAAGAAATAGAAAGAAAAGAAGGAAGGAAAAAGGAAGAGAAACATTTATTAAGCAGTGGAAAGACAAAGACAAAGTGAAAAGCAAGTCATTATCCTGTTATAATTCTTTCCTATTCAATGTTCTAGGAAGAGCTGCACAGATGAATAAAGTAAATGCTTTTTGTAGTTATTAGGAGTATTGGAATAGCAGATCATCTCCTGCAAATTCACTGCAATTATTACTATTATGAATAAATATGAACTATTATTAAGTTAAAAACTTAATCTTTAAAAGATTGTGCATTGATCTGATGGAAAGAAGTGTGGAATTGCCAAGAGTGTACATGAGAAAGGAAGAGAGGGAGAAGAAAATCAATAACTGTTGATCAATAAATATTATGGATAGGTACCAAATTTTCTTAGGCTTCTCTGGGGAAATATGCACAAATGATATCAAGAGACATTTAGGTTAGCCTCCAAGAAACACTGTCCGTGTTTTGAATGCTGTTTGTTTCCTAATGCATTGTTTGTACTTGTTAAACTTTTGTTGAGTTGAATTGGACAATGGAGATGATTGACAATGGTATTTTGGGAAGCCATCCCCATGCTGATGCATACCAGCTATGTCATTGCAAGATTAGGAAATTGAGGACTAAGGATTTCCATGGGAATCTTCCCAGATGGTTGAAGTATATAAAACAATTCAATTTAGTTCAACAAATAATTATTGATCCATTACAATGTTCGGAGCTCTGTGGCAGGCCCATAGGAAAGCAGAGAAACAGTCTAAATAGGTATCAAGCCAAGAGAGAAGTAAATGGCTCATTTGTCATTTATTACTAAGACATGGGAACATGTTTTAGATGCTAGGTCTCACTTCCACTGAGATCACAAATGGGTTAACTACATTTTCCTTTTGGAAGCAACATTACTCTAATGGATTAGTTTTTGAACCTAATACTAACTTTTCCTCTTCTGATTCTTTATATCATATACTCTGGATGAAGTGCCTACTATGTCACAGTAACATGGTAGTAACTGTGTTATCATGTTATTATGTTCCTATGTTAACTGCTGGAATGACAGAGAAAGACAAGATCAGTTCTTGTTCTATATGAACATAGAATATACTGGAAGAAAACCATACAGACAACTATATACAAACTAGATATGGTTAGGGTAAATCAAAGTTAATTTTAAGGGAAGGAACTAGAATTCTTTTAGAAGGTAGTATTTTTAGCTGGGATTTGAAGAAATCCAAACAGAAGTTGGAGCTGAGAAGGGAGAAAATTCTAAGAAATGGCAGACAACCAGAAAAAAAAGCACAGGATAGAGGACTATCAAAGAAACATGTGTCACTGGATCCTGGAATATATGAAGAGAAGTAAGGTATAAGAAGACTGGAATGCTAGGAAGGAGTCATGGATGGCTTTAAAAGTTGGAGGATTTGATATTGGATACAGAGATAATTAGGAGCTACTGTGGTTTATTAAACATTAATGGTATTTATGATCAGACCTACACTGTAGGAAATCACTTTTCTAGCTCAATGGAGGTTAGATTTGTGTGTGGGGAAATACTTTAGGCAATGAGGCCAACCAGAGTGCTATAATAATAGTCTAGCTACAATGATAAGACAGATAGAAGTGGATTTGCTAAAGAAAAAAAAAAGAATCAAGATCATCTATAGGGAATGTTTTAGCTTAAGGACTACCTGAGAAGAATGAATGGTCATATTTTGGTAAGTCTATACAAACTGCATATAACCTGAGATCACATGTAGAGGTTCGTCTACCTCAAACACATGAAGAATTCTCCCAGAAGAATGTGTGGATAAGAACAATTTGTTCCAATGTCCATGAAGGCAGAATGCTTAGGGCTTGGCCAGATGTGGAAGACATCCAGGTCAGCCACTTCATCCTAGCCATTGTCAGTCATCTTTGCTTTTGTCCTGCCACTGGATTTCTTTTTAGGTTTTTTTGCAAGGGAAATGGGGTTAAGTGGCTTGCCCAAGTCCACACAGGTAATTATTAAGTGTCTGAGGTAAGATTTGAACTCAGGTACTCCTGACTCCAGGGCTGGGGGCTCTATTCACTGTACCACCTAGCTGCCCCTCTGCCACCAGATTTTGATAAAGAGAGTGAGGCTGTTGACTTGGTGCAATTCTGCCTCACTTAAAATCCAATTCAGGCACCAGTTAAGACATGACCCCATGATGCCGTTGGTCCTCTTTGAAAATGAAGGATGAAAACCAACAATATATAAACATGTATGCACACATATGCATATATTAGACTATTGCATTTATATATTGAAACAAAATTCATATATTTAAACATAAACATTAAAATATTAATATATTTAAACACATGTATTAAAACCTATTAAAAACATAGCATAAATGTAATATAACATATACACATATAAATATATATTTATTGCAAAGAAGTTTGTTCCTACACTCAAGGAGCTTACATTCTAATGAGGACACACACCCCTATCTTACAATATATATATCTACATATGCACATATATTTTAATATTGAAGAAAAAGCATGTACTGAAAATGAGGCAGCCTGACTCCAAGTCCTGGTTCTGTCATAAACTATCTAGGTGGTCTGAATTCAAAGTGTGAGCCTCAGCTTTCCACCTGCAAAATTGGGAATATTTACTGAAGAGTAAACAAAGAAATGGATGAGAGATTGCTTGGGAGAAGATAACAACATAGCTTAGAAAGAAGTGGTGAGATTATACTTTTTTTCACCTTAGGGTCAGAATTTGAGGACAACTAACTTTTCGTCTCTCCTCTGCTTTCCAGAGTGGCAGTAAAAGGAATGATAATCTAAGCAACATCTCAAGAGGCATTAAAACTAGGAAATCTTTGAGAAGTGATAGAAGATTAAATGGTCACTGATTGTCTTGATTAGACTGTATTTGGAACATTATGTTGAGTTATGACCATTTTGAAAACTCTCTTCTGAACAATGCATTTTATTGATGTCTTTCCCAAAATGCATTGTCCAGTAGAGAGTTTACAAAATGGTGCAGAACCTTAAGATTATGCCATATGAAGATTTACTGAATGAAGTAGAGATGGGTGAATTGGAGAAGATAAGGGGGGATTTGCACATAACTGTCTTGTGGGAGAGGAATTTTCTTCTTAACCTTAGAGAACAGATCTAGGAGTATTGGGTAAAGCTGGTAGCACAGTAGATACAACCCTGGCCCTGAGTTTAAGTCCTGCCTCAGACACTTAATAGCTACAGGATCTTGGTTGGTTGGATTGAACAGCGATAGATAGATAAATAGATAGATAGATAGATAGATAGATAGATAGATAGATAGATAGATAGATAGATAGGCAGGTAGATGCATAGATAGGAGACAGACAGGCAAAATATTTATCATTTTCTATGAGCTAGGTTAAGTGCCAGGAATAGTAATAGAGACTCATCCCTTCCCTCAAAGAGCATACATTCTAATTAGGAAAGACAACATGGAGGTGAATGGGGGGGGGACTAGAAAGAAGAGGGTAGTCCCAGGGTGTCATCATAGCCAGGAAGGGATATGAAGGCTTGATTCAAGGCAAAGAAGGGTGTAAGCTCATATTTAGGAGCCAGCAGAACAAGGAATAGAGTCTAAGATTTCAGAGAGAGAAAATAGGAATGTAGGTAGATAAATCATTTAACTTCTCAGCCTCATTTTTTTCCTGGAAAATGGTATAACAATGCCTCTTCCCTAAATGGTTGTTGTGAGTATCAAATGGGATTCCGTATGTAAAGTGCTTTTCAACCCTTAAAGTCCTAAATATTATTAAAGGTTTAGATTTAATTTAAGGATTTTTTTTAAATAGAGCCATCCAAAATCAAAATGGACTGTCTCAGGAACCAATGGGTCTCCCCTCTCTGCTGAGTGATCATTTTTGGTGTGTTATATAGACAAGATTGTCTTTAAGGCACATAGCTTGCACATCTGATATCTTGTGATTAGAGAAACCATCAGCATAGGCTGTTTCGAGGTGAGATGGGTCATGTAGACCATAACTGGAAAGGTCATTCAGCTTGAAACTTTGGCATGTAAAGTGACTATCAAAAAAGGAATGGAATCAATGTTACAATCTGGTCTATCTGGGTAGTAATAGCATCTCCCAAATAGTTTCATTGGGTTGATTAGGAGAAAAAGGGGAGGGGAGAAATATGCTCCTTTATTTCCAATTCAAACTTCACTCTCCAGATTTAAACAGCAGTTTTACTCCTACCCAAATATCTTTCCTCCTTCCACATTTTTAGATTTTTTTAGTTCCCTTTTTTTGCTAAGGGGTGTGTGTGTGTGTGTTTGTGTGTGTGTGTGTGTGTGTCCCTTATTACAATATAAGCTCCTTGAGTGAAAGAACTGAGTTTTTTGCAATAAACACAGTGCCTGGTTTAGTAAGAGCTCTCTCTCTCTCTCTCTCTCTCTCTCTCTCTCTCTCTCTCTCTCTCTCTCTCTCTCTCTGTCTATCTGTCTGTCATCCTACTGAATCTGAGTACTTTCTCTTACAGGGAGCCTCAACATTAATGTGCATCTAGAAGTCTAGAAAGCTTTAAGTCTAGCAAGCTGACTAGGTTACTTAAGGAAGTAAAGACCCATTGGACATGAATGCAGAATATTCTTGGGTATTTGTAGGTTTGTGCTTTGTGTTTTGTTTTGATTTTTGTTTAGGATATACAACACCTATCCTATATTTGATGTGTCTGATGCTTAAGTATTTACATGGGAACCAAAGACTCTACCTGCTTTTATAGACTTAGCCATTGAATTCTCTTAATGAGAGGCTTTGGTGTGAGCAAAACTAGTAAAGTTCCGATGTGTTCAGAGAGAAAGCATGGTGGAGGACATGAGCCAAGAAGGCTAAATTATGTGTAGTCCTTATGATTGAACTCTGTCCATGTATATCCTGAGTTTTAGCTCTGGGCTATTGCTTATATTTCTATAGGTTAACTTGAATATTGGAGAGGGAATTTTTTTTCATGTAGAAATAGCCAAGGTCTAGGAATGCAGAAGGGCAACTAATCCAGGAGAACCCTAATACCCAGATCTTTTTGTGGATCAACTCCCTCTGTACTGCTCCAGTTGTTACAGCAGTAAGTGACACAGGTACCATGGCTGGCTGGCTCCGAGGCCCCATCTAAAACAGCTGCACTGTCTCTGGATTCCTCCCTCACTTTGGATGTATTAGGCAAGGTCACAGTCCATTGGCCACACTCAGGGCTACCCCATTTGCCAAATTCCTTCTGGGCTTTTCTTAATCTCCTTTGGCATTCACTCTCCCTGGCAGGCCAGTCTGGGCTGCCCTATAACCTAGTCTTTCTTCTCCTCCCTCTGTCTTTCAGAGGTGTGGGCATGCTGGTTTTTCCTAAGGTCTGTTTTGAGGAGGGGGGGGAGGACTTTACTCCTGACCAGTTTCCTCAAAGACCATTGAGTTTCTCTCTTAGACCATGAAATGGAGACACTGAGAGAGGAAATGCTTCATCCAGGCAGGGAAAGATTGATTGTTGAGTGTGTTAGTCCTGGAGCTGGGGCTGTATCCCAGTTCCAGTTCAATTACTTCCAGTTCAGGGCTTTAGCCTTAATACACAGCTCAGCTGGACTACCGAGGCTGGCCACGGAGCCTGCTTTCATGGAAATCCTTGAGAACAAGAGTGACTCTCATGTGCTTGGATCTTTAGAACACAGAAACAGAATGATAAATTGAATCTCTCTTTCCCTACCAGATCAGAAAGGAATAGAGCTCCTTGACAAGATATTGGGCAATTTCTCTTTTTTTCTCTCTCTCTCTCTCCTTTCCCCCTTCTTCCTTCCCCTTTTTCCTCCTTCTTTCACTCACTCATTCATTCATTCATTCAATAAATATATACTATTTTCTATGTTGAATACTATCAATGCTGGGTGATGGAATACGCAAATAAAAATTATAATATTTAACATTCACTTATTTTTAAAAACCTACACTGATAACAGGATCGTATAGTATAAAGGGCAATGATTTTAGACTAAAACTCAGCTTTATTCTGCCTGTGTTATCTTGGACAAATCACTAACCCTCTCTGGGGATCAGTTTTTTCTAAAATTTCTTATTTCTAAAATGAGGCCACCTACAGCCCTTCTGAAACTTGAAAACAAAAAGTTTGAGGGTAAGAAACCTGAACACTGATGGATAGTTCTGATACAATGACAATAGAATCCTCCACATACAACTGGAAAGGACCTTCAAGGTAAAATTCTTCATTTTATAGAAATGTTGAGTACTTTACTGAGGTACATGAATAGAATTATAGAACAGGGCTATCAAATGAAGTCCCCTGAAATTTAGGCTCCCTATTTTTTCTTTTCCCACAAGTGTTTTTTATAAATATTATCTCATTTAGTATTTAAAGACATTATTATCAAAAAGAAACTATACCAAAAAGTTTCTTCATCCTAGAGGGAAGACAAGGTCAAGGTATTTTCTTTTTCCAAGCCATAATTACATTTCTTTTACTGATTTTTGGCATCTCTTTCTACCAGGCCCTATCAACCTGTTCATACTGTGTAGAAAAGAGTTGGGACAGGAGGGAAAAGGAAGAAGCATTTATAGAGAGTGATATGGATTAAGGGCTTTTTATGTCACTTAATATTTAAAATAATTATTATTAAGATGATATTTAAAGAACTAAATGTAGAAACTTGAATTCTAGAGGCAGAATATTAAATGGAAGGGTAGGATTGGGATGATGGGGTAGGCAGAGAGGACATAAAGGAAACCTAATACAAAGATGGTACAAAGGCAATCTAACACAATTAGGGACTAGATCATATTGAATAGTTTTGAAATCACTTGTCAGGCATGCTGGAGTGGACTTTCTCTTGAATATTGGTTAGACTCTATAGCTAATGGACTGAGGTTCCTTCTGGCTCTTAGATTCTGTGAGTGATTCTGTGAATCTGGGAGATAGATGAGCTGCCCTTGGCTATGGTGGCTTGCTGGAGGGTTCCATTCTATCCTGGACTCTCTCCTCTTTTCATCTTACCATTTCTAAATTACCCAAATCTGTGTTATGGGTTCACCAGAGTAATGGAATCCTATAACCTAATCAACTGTCCAGAATTGGGAAGGAAAAGCAGGGGCAGCAGGGGAGGAGGAGAAATAGGGGGAAACTGCCTTCTTGGCAGGGAGCCCTGAATCACTGGGGGAATAAAGGTTGTAAAGGCATTTTTTTTGCTTCCCCTAGGTTTTAGTTTTCCTCTGTATAAATGCCCAAAGCTCTAGGTGAATGCAACCCATGGGTTTTGCCCTGATCAAAGCACTGAAATTCAGAATGATGACCTTAGGTAGCTAAAATTGCTAAAGATTCGGACTCTAAGTTCTCTTTTTCTTTTCTGTATTTCCTTTTTTCTCTTTCTCTCTGTCTCTGTTTCTTTCTCTCCTTTCTCTCTTTGTCTATATCTCTCTAAAAGACATTTCCTATCTCCTTTTCCACTTTGGTTTCTATCTTGCTTCCTCCCTCTGACTTTGAATATCTTTTTTTCCCTTTTTCTCTTCTCCTTCTCTTTCATTGTCCAACCTCCTGCCAATCTCCCCCTCCCAGCTAAACCTCCTCCTCCTCCTTTCCCTCCCTGTTGTTTGGAACTTGGGAAAATCCAATTTCCTTCCTGCCTTAAATGTCGCTCCAGCACTTTTTTTTTGAACAGGGGCTGCTTTGCCTCACACCTGCTTCTTCCAGCTGTGAGGTTTCTTTTGGAGAAATACTCTGTGTCCTGCCAAGTAGTCGATGGACAAGACCCCCATGGCCATGTCCCGACTTCCTTAATGAATACAGTTGTTCTTCCAATTTATCCCTGCCCCACGAGGTCCCAGTGGAGTCCTCCTTTCCAGTCTATTACCCTGTGGCTGTTTCCATAGTCCAGACAGACCTTTACCTCCTGGACATTTGGAGCTTTGTGTAAGATGTGCTTTATAACATATAACCATTAGTACTGGTGTAAAGCGTGCTGAGAATTCCCATAGTTTTTTTTTTTTAAAGAAGGATGCCTGTGATGGAAAGTCCTGAATTTGGAAAGTCAGATTTTCTTAGGTCTCAAATCAAATCATCATTAATAATCAATAATATAAATCACTAATAAAATCACTAATCATAATTGTCTGTTTCATTTGAGTAAGTGGAGTATAGTGGAAGGAGTGGGAATTAAAAGAGTTGGATTTGAGGACTTCAGACCTGGGGTAGGTCATTGGTCTTAAGTTCCTTATCTGTAAAATGGAAATAATAGCTTATACTGTTTGCCCCCAAGAGGAGGCATGAAGATCAGATGTGCTGACTAATGGGAAATCCAGTCCAGTCTCATCCAATTCCATCTAGTGCAATCCTACAAGAATTTTCTTAGGTATCTACTATGTGCATGGTGCTGTTAATAAAAACACAAAAGGAAAATTAGCTCCTGTCCCCAAGGAGGAGACTTTAGCTGGAATGTAGATTTGTTAAAACAGAGTAGCAGGCAGTAAGCTTGGAAAAGAAGATGAGTCAGACTGTGAAGCAATTTAAGTATCAAACAAGAAGTTTATGGTTTATTTTAGTGGTAAGAGGGACAAATGAAGTTTCTTGAGCAGGCAAGAGACATGGGCAGACTTGTGTTTTAGGAAAATTATTTTGACAGCTACAGGTGCGGGGGGGTAAATTAGAGACGGAATTATTAGACACTGGAAATTCAATTGTGAGGTTGTTACCTCAGGAGAGAGATATCAGATATTTGAAAAGTATTTGTCGATATAAAACTTTATACAAATGAAGGATATTACCACAAATAATAAGATTGAAACCCCACAATTCTTCCTTCATACCTCCCCAAATAATCATGGGAGCTCTTATTTTTAATATTTGAATCAATGTCTATAAATTAATATTGGTATCAGGTACAGTGGAGGCAGTGTGACATGGATAGAGGACCAGCCTTTAACTCAGGAAGGACTGAGTTCAGATCATACCTCTGATACATATAGCATTAGCTATGTGACCATGAGTTTGTAGGGTCATAAACTTAGAGACTGATTGCATCTTGGAGGCCACTGATTCCAAACCTCTTCATTGTATAGAAGATATAATCGAGGCATAGGAAAACTGAATGACTTGCCTAGGGTGACACAAACTAGTGTCTTAGGTTGAATTTGAACCCAGATCTTTCTGACTGTGAATCAGGGTATTTCTTTAAGACCACAAAAGATAAAAATAGAAAAACACTTTAGGTATATAATGTTATTAAACCTTGATGCCATGCATAAATTTCCTGCATTTAACAAAGAAGTTGAACTGAAATATTGGGGAAGAATGGATTAAGAGGACAAAATAAAATCAGGACTGGGCAAAGGAGATTACCAATTCTGTGCAGTCCTGGGTTCATATCGCTGGTTCCTGGTCCATGATATGAATTAGGAACATTCCTTCCCTCCTCTGGCCCCGTTTCCCCAACACACATGAACCATGGTGGCATTCATGTGGCAGGTGAAATGGTATAGGCTGGGGGTGTAAAACATACCACCATCACTGCTTCTAGCAACATATCCAAGTGTGAACTGATCCAAGATTAAAAAGTAGTTCCTATATGATTTTTAATGTGTGGGTGTATTAATAAAAAAAGAAATATATAAACATATGTGGTTTTTCTAAGTCAATATATGGCCCAAAGGAATCTTTATATAGTTTAGTGGCCCTAAATGAGCTTAAGGAATTTCAGCTCATTCTTTATTTTGATAAAATTTTATCTTTCCACTGAGGCTTTGGCTCCATAGTGGTTTTCTTTTCATTCTGCCTTCAACCTTGAAAAGCAGAAGTGGCGAGTCAGATTCTCCCTATTTTACAGATGAGAAATTAAGGAAGGGACTGTCTCAAGACTGCTGAATCAGTGATTACAACTTGAGCCCAGCTCTCCCACCTCCTCCCACCTCTTGCCCATTTGGCCACCTTGCACAAGGATTTGTTTCCATAGTAGATAAAATGCCTATTTATAAAAAGACAATGTTCATGTGTCCTTTAGATTAGAATATTCCTATCGGGGGAGAGATGCATCGGTAATTATGACCCTCTTATTTTTCAGGGAGGGTAAGGAAGGTAAGGGATGGGTACCCTGGAAAGAGTTAAAATCAGAGCCCAGGAATCTTGAAAAAGGAGCAACATGACTCCCATGTTTCCTCACACGCTGCAAGCCCAGGTTCCCTAGGACGGTCTCCCTTGGCCTGTGACTTTGAGTTTCCTGGAAGATATCAGAGAGCTGTGACCTTTACTCTCTGCATTCTCACCCCTCTAGCCCTAGAACAATCAGACCCCTTAATTATTCCAGTGTGAGCAGAGTCTGAAATTCCCCATTCCCCTAGTGACTCTTAGCCCCAACTCCACAGTAAACCCAAACCCTCCTAACTTTGCCTCCAGACACGTCAGCTGGTGGCCAGACATCACAGCAGGCTTAAGTAATTAGTAGGGCCTCCCATCCCAGGACTCGCCTCATTATGGATGTCCAGATGTCCACTGACTAAGGTGCCTCCTATCCCTGAGAACCGTTTTCACGCTACAGGTGAATTTTACTCTACAGGGGTTGGCAGGAGGTGTATTCAGTTTCACAGGAGCCCCTCACCCATTTCCTTCTCTCAACAACTCATTGCAGACTTCATGCATCGGGTCCTAGGTCTCAGACAGGTCCTTGAGGTCTTCTCACTTCCCCTGGGGTAATTGCCATCTGTACAGTGCTCTCCTGCATTTGATGGTAATACAGCTGCCACAGCATGAGTTATTGTAAAGGGGTGTCCTGGCACATATGTGTTATTCTGTAGCAACTCAACTCACACTGTGACTAACTGGGAACATCTGGAAAGGAGTGGGACTGGGCCAGAAATGGGGAGAGGTACAGAGGAAGGGGGGTATCATACACCCTCTTGGATTTTATGGGAAGATTTTGTGCTTTCATTTGAGAATTGGTCTCTTTCCCTCCTGATTGGGTGGCATTGGGAAGAGGGGAATGCATTTTTGACCTGAAACTTCCCTTCCACTGATCCTCCTTAGACACAAACACAACTGTCCATTTCCTTCATTGCCAGGTGTATGACAAACCAGCTCTTGCTACGTTGTCATCAAGATTCTGGGTACAAAGAACTCCATTCTAGAGACAGGTCCACACGTCATGAATACATTCTAGTTGTGGAAAGAAGGTCAAGACTCAGCTTGTTTGGGAAGCTCTGCTTTTGTTCAAAGATCAAGCCCACTACTTTGTAGTGATGCCTCACATAAAATAGAATCTCACAATGGGAAATGACTATTCAGGTTCTTTGTTCCAACTTCCCCACTTCATATAAGATTGCTTTCCTAATCTGATAGCAGTTCAATTCAGTTCACTATAAAAAAAATCTAGCAGTTGCCTCCTTGGAAATGCATTCAAAAATAATTTTTACTCCTTAGAACTCTTTTGATATCTGGTCCTTCCATCTAGCCAGGTGAGTGGATTGGAGAACAATTAATAAAACTCATAGAGTGCTATCTCCTCAAAGACAATCATGGCTGTGATCCAACCATAGAGAAGATTTTAAAGTATAACTATGAAGAACCCAGCAGGCATTAGGAAATTACTAGACCCTCTTAAGATAGCAAACTTTTATGAAGACGAAGTACTGCCCATTTCCCTTTCTTGTGTTTGAAAGACAGAAGTAGAACTAGGGTAGGACACCCAACCTTTGTCCCATAGTACTAATATGGGAGGGGATTATGTATGGAAACAGGCTTCTGACCTGCCAACATTCTCTACTTTTCAACTTTTCCTTGACTCGTCTCTAGTAATCATCCCACTTTTGACCTTCTGGGCCCCCGACTGTCACTGCTCTCCCACTAAATTCCTCTAGATATTTCAGAGAAAGAAAGTATATTGTCACAGAGGATCCAGTCTGTTTCCAATGACTAAATATTAAAAACTGTATGAGCATGAAGGAGAATCATGTTCACGCTTTTGTGGCCAACTGTAATCATTGTAACCATAATCATTTGTTCCATCCTTATTACAAACTGTGATCTGACGGTCAAATACAGCAGGACTATCAGCTATTCCTTTATCTTGTCCCAAACTATTCCATCTCCATGTCTTGCCTCCTGTCTCTAAAAACCCTCCCTTACCATCTTTCTGCTTGGTGATAATCTTTTCCTCCTTCCAAGTCTAGCTTTGGAGATCCCCCTTCTGTTGTGATTCTAATAGCCTAGAAAGGCTCCCTACCTTCTAAGCCTCTCACCTCTCTCAACACGACCCTTCCAGTGAGCTTTTCTCATCCTTACCCATATAAGTTAATTGTGCTTCGCTTTCTTCCCTAAACAGATTTGAAACTACTGCCCCTGCTTCTAGAACCATGAGATGTACATCTTACATATTACTTAATCACTGTTTTTGGAATTGAATTGCTTTAACTCTGTGAACTTCATTTAATAGCTGAATTAGTTCACTGCTTCATTTGATTCTTCATTCCCATCAGTGTGAGAGCTTGGGCTCCAATTTCATAAGCAGGTGTCATTTGCCCAGTTTATGTTTCCTAGTAGGAACTCAGGCTCCTATCACATTTTCTCATAGTAGCAACTATAATCAAAACTCATAGTTCTCTTTGAGCTAACAAAGGTGTTTCCTTCACATAAACAGGACCCTTGTTAAAGAGAGGACTAATTATTTAAATAATGGTCTTATTAGATAGCTCTCTAGCTTGATGTTTTTCTTCCTGTAGGTTCCTCTTGTTGCTTTTCATTCTTGTCTAACTTTTCATGATCTCATTTGAGGTTTTCTTGGTAAAGATACTGCTATTTCCTCCTCCAGTTCATTTTACAGATGAGGAAATTTGAGGCAAAAAGGATTAAGTGACTTGCCCAGGATCACACATAAGTGTGTGAGGTTGGAGTTGAACTTGGATCTTTCTGACTCTGGACCCAGTGAACTATCCAGTGCATTGCCTAGCTGTCTGTAGGTTCCTAAGGGTAGGGGGATATATTGTATGCAAACATTGTATCTCCCTTAGTACCTAGAAGCATTTTCTATACGTTGTAAATAATAAATGTTCATTATCTTGTTATGTTGTTCTTCCTTTTTGATAAACATTTAAATCATAAGATCATAGATTAAGAGTTGAAAGGGATCATTTAATCCAATTGCCTCATTTTTTTCAATTGCTTCATTTTACAGATGAACAGACTGACATCCAGAGATATTAAATTGCTTGCCCATGATCACACATCTAGGCAGAGCTGGGACATGACCCTACATCCTCTGATGCTCAATCCAATTCTCTTTCTAACTGGCAATGATTCTTATGGAAAGTCATCTATGCATAAGCAGTTTTGCAGAAGTTTTGAACATATCTCTCTGTACTCTAATATTTATCATGAACTGCATATCCCAGAAACTTTTTACAATGATGATGCCATGAAGTGTCTGGACCTCAGTTTCCCCATAGGTAAAATGAGGGCTTTGAACCAGATGGCCATTCAGCTCCCTTCCAGAACTAAATGTGTGATCCTTTGAGCATCTAGGGCCTGAAGCCAGGAAGAACTAGTTCTTGGGAGAAAGCAATTTTTTTTATTTGGATGAAAATTCACATTTATCCAGAGTTGTTAAAGGTCTGCCCTGATTTTTCCCAGGCCTTAGGTCTATTGAGTATGTGTGCTTGATTCACAAGAAAGATTCCGGTAATGAAGTAGCCTGGACAGACTCATGATATCCATATTTGTCTCTTTAGCCCCAGGGCTTCCTCATAGAAGGAGTCATACACATGGAACATGCTTAACAAATGCCCATTGAAAAAAGAAAGGAAAAAAGAAATAAAGAAGGAATGGAGCAAGTTAGGAAGGGAAGAAAAAGGAATAAAAAGAGAAAGGGAAGGAAGATAGAAGAGAGGGAAAGAAAGGAATAAGGAGAGGAAGAAAAAAGGCAGGAAGAATAGAATGAAGAAAGAAAGAAGAGAAGGGAGAAAAAGAAAGGAGGAAAAGGGGGAGTGGAGAAAATGGAGAAAGGGCCCTTGAGCCAGGAGCACCTGGGTCCAAATCCGGGCCCTCAGACACCCAACAATCATCACCCTGCTATACATATATTTATGGGGGGGAGGGGGTATTTTGTTTACTCTTAAACAAGAATATTTTATTAATGTACAAAAATTATTTGTACAAAATGAGAATAAATATTAAAGAAAAAAAGAAAAGAAAGAAAAAAGAAATGGAGAAAGGGAAGATGAAAAGAAGAAAAGAAAGAAAGAAGATAAAGGGTGAGATAAAGAGGGAAAGAAGAAAAAAGAAAGGGGAAAAGAGAGGGAGGAAAAAGGAAGGAGAAGAAGAGAGTGATTAACAAAAGAAAGGAGGAAGGAAGTAATGGAAAGGAGAGGAGAGGAGAAAGAAAAGAAGAAGGGAGGGAAGAAGAAAAAGGGGAGAGTGAGAATTAAAAAGGAAAAGAGGAAGAAGGAAAATAGGAAGGTGGGAAGGAGGAAAGAAAGGAAAGGAGATAAGAAAGGAGAAAAGAATCAGAAGGGAGAAATAAAGAAATAGAGAAAAGGAAGGAAGGGAATAAAAGAGGAGGGAGGAAAAAAGTAAGAAAGTAAAAAATAGAGAATATCAGGGAAAGAGGAAGGGAAACAATGAAAAGAGGAAGAGAATGAAGGATAAAAGAAATGAGACAGGAAAATTACTGGAAGAAATGAAAGGCAGGAAAGACAAAAGGGAAGAAATAAAGGAAGGGAGAAAGGGGAGAAGAAAAAAGTTGTCACTGTTCAACTTCCTGAATTGGCTTTGAGTCTTATCTTCCACAAACCTATTACACTTTACCCAACACCTTTGCCAGTGGTCATTAAATTCTTTTAATAGCTCTCAGGTCTCAATTGCCTAATTGGTATTTAGCAAGGTCACATACTTTCTTAGGATCATCATGAAACGCCAGAACTGGAAGTAACTTTAGAGACAATCTTTTTAAACTTCTCTTCTTTTACAAGGGAAGGAACTGAAGAACCTTTAGAAAAGCAAAGGACTTATCCAAAGATGCATAGGTAATAAGACTAAAATATGTTTCTCAGTGGAAATATAATGTGTTAGAGAGGTTAGATGAATTATGGAAATTTGGGGACAGAGTCAGGATGAACCTTTTGACTCTGACCCATCCTAATTCACTATTTACCCAGGTCAACTCCAGTCAGTCACTAAGATCTTGCCTGGAATAATAGGTTAACATGACCTTGACTCCAGGCCAACTTGCTTGCTTGTGTGAGGTCTAATACGAGTCCAGGTAGATATCAAGTTCACCCTCCTTTCCCCTGTCTTGCTAGGATGTAGGTTGCCCTGAAAGGCAGCATGGAGTTAGGAAGATCTGAATGACATATATAGGTGTGAAACCCTAGGGAAAACACGTTATCTCTGAGTCCTAGTTTCCTCATGTGTAAAACTGAAATTATGATACCTGTTATAGCATGATTTGATTCTTAACCCTATTTGCCCCAGTTTCCTCCTCTGTAAAATGGGTTGGAGAAGGAAATGCCAGAGTTATAAAAAAAGGAATCTTCAAAAATAGCAAAAAACTACTTATCACTGGAAAGCAATTTAGGTTAATTGGATTCTAATCCAAGGAATCACTGCTTTAGATATTTACATCTCAGGTTAATAGAATCATATCTTCTAATTTGAAAAGACCTCCAGACATTATTGAAGTCATCTACCTGAAGAGGGATCCTGTCTTTAGCCATTCTGTGAATTGATGATCCTGCCTCTACTTGAACACCTGTTCATTGAGAGCTCAGCATTGTTTACAAGAACTTTCAATCCAGTTTTAGATTGTTTAAATTGTTAAGGAGCTTTTCCTTATATGGACTTGAAATCTGTCTCTTCAGCACCCATCAACTGCTCTTAGATATGCCCTTGGGGGGTGAAGCAGAACTAGCTTGTCTCTCTTCCATGTGTCTACCCTTTTAAATATTTAAGGATGGACTGTGATAGTTCCCCTTAAGTAGGAGTGTGATGATAAATATTTAACAACCAGATCTGTGATAAATTTGTACAGATTTTTAAGTTTAATTCTTATTAATATTTCATTCATCACTTTTTTCATCTTAGATAAGCAACAAAATAACAAATCAAGCCATGGTTGGTAGCATTGGTTGTGTTCACATTGAAAATTAAAAAGTTGTCAGCTAGCACTGTTAATATCTCTATAATTCTTCTGTCTAATATTTGTAAATGGAGATATGTTCTTTTGAATGAAAAAACTCAAGCTTGAATGCTTGAGAAGAACTGAAAGTCTCTAAAGGACAAGTTCTGATGCTGGGATTCATTTCCTTGTTGAAAATATTTTGAAAGCTATATTTCAATATAATTGGATACCTCTGTAATCTTATGCATTTTCTTTTATGCATTTAAAACCATTCTTTTGAGAAGGGGTCCATAGACTTTGTCAGACTACCAAGATGTCTATGACATAAAACATCACAAAAAGTCCAAAGGAATATTAATTACTCATCCCAATTCACTTTCCTGTGTCTAAGGGATTAATTATAAGGAACAGTTATAATAATGTCAGGTTTCAAACACTGTTTGATATTATGGGATAGGTGATGTTATGGGGGATGATATGGGGGAATAATTTATAATACACTCTAGATCATAGGTCCTTTATTTTTGTCTTGGACTTTTTGGAAGTCTGGAAAAACCTATGGGGACACCTCAGAATAATGATTTTAAATGCATCAAATGAAATTTGTAAGGTTACAAAGGAAATCAATTATATTGTTTGATTATCAAAATTTAACAAAATAAATTCACAGCCTCGAGTTAAAAACTTCTGTTCTAGACATTCTTTAGGAAGAATAAAAAGATAATGAGAAAATGGAAATGATAAAGACTAAACAACTTAATTTTATCAATGAGTCCTGGAGATGTGACATTACTTCAAGGTCACATGACTGCCTTTGAGCCTGTTTATGCTCTAATACTTCAATAGTACTATTTTCTTTCTTTTCCATTTTTGAATGTTTCATTGTTATTTTCTTTATGAAGCTATCTATTGATTCACTGATTTCTCCTTGAAATACCAATTCTTTAGGATTAAATTATTCTCTGTTTAATTTTGAATCTATTTTCAAAGACTTTTTATTCATTTTAATTTTTAGTATATATAATTTAGTATTAAGTAAAACAAAAAATATTTTTAATATTTTTATTTTTTTGCCATTGTATATAGGGTTTTATATCCTTAGCACAAGGCCAATTTCTGTTAAGGTTCTACACAGCTGAGAAATCTGTATACTCATTTCTATTCCCATTTAGTAATTGTCAGAGGTCCTATCATATTCCAACTTAAAAAGATAAAATCCATTTAGGGGATTACTTCTTGTCTAGTTTTTTTTTGTTAGATTTGTCTAAATCTGAAGGTGGTACTTTGAAGAATCAAAATATTAATTTGTCTATTTTTTCTATAATTTTATAAGCTTTTCCTTCAAATGCTTACATACTTTGTCATATGATGTGTCTAGATGAAGTCTTGATTTTAGTTCATTGTATATAGCACCTTTAAGCATACTATTTCCTTATTTATCACTTTTAACCATAACTATTTTTACTGTTGCCTTGTCTTCCATGACTTCTCCCCTGCCTTTTGAATATGCCTAAGACATGTGTTACAGGTTCTTATTTTAATTCTGTATAAATCTGTGTTTCTTGTACACAACATATTATTGATTTCTTTTTTCTAATCTATTGTGCTATCCCCTTCCATTTTATATGTATTAATCTCGTTTATATTAATATTTATGAATACTGATCATGTATTTCCCTTCATTGCAACCTCTTAGTTTCTTTATTTGCCCTACACATTCTCTCCATTACAGATAAGAAAGATAATGAAATAGAATTAACACTAGAGATCTATGATTGATTTGTTTTAACTCCATTGTTTTATTTCTTACCTTCATCTATATCCCAATTATTGGTTCTTACGCTTTTATCACCTGAACCTTTGATGAATTGCTTAATATTTTTTTGTTGGTAGAAGGTCTTGCCTTGATGTTGATGGTGCTGACTGATCAGGGTGATTGTTGCTGAAGGTAGGATAGTTGTGGCAATTTCTTAAAACAAAACAACAATAAAATTGACACATCAATTGACTCTTTAACTTGAACACTAAGGTGCCTTTTTTTTGGTAATTGGCATAATTGCAATATTGTTATTTCTCAGGGAATAAGAATGTTCAAGGAGAGGGAGAGAAATGGGGGTATGCCCTGTCAATGGAGCAGTCAAAAAACTCATGCAACACTTATTGATTAAAATTACTGTCTTATATTGGTGCAATTTGTGGAACCCTCCAACAATTGTAATAGTAACATCAAAGATCACTGATTATGGATTCCCATAACAAATATAATAATAAATTAAATAACAATAATAATGAAAATGTGATACAGAGAAATGTTGAAAACACATGCTATTGGAAAAATAATGTTGATAGGCTTGCTTGATGCAGAGTTGCCACAAACCTTCAATTTGTTAAAAAAAAAAACCCATAATATCTACAAAGAGGAATAAAATAGGGTATATTTGTACTATATTCCAATATTTTCTCTTTTTTTAAAGTATTTGTTGCCAATTTCTTTGTGATTCTGATTGCTATTTCTTGGGTTTTTTTTAACTCTTTCTTTTTGGTAGCTTGAATGATTTTTTTTCTTTGACTTGGAAGCTCTGGAGATCAGTTGTGATGTTTCAGTGATTGTTCATTTCGGGGTTTCTTTCAGTATTTAACTGATGGATTCTTTATATTTTCACTTTGTCCTCAGTTAATAACAAACATGGGCAATTTTAATTCATGATTTCTTGCAAGAGATTTTTCTGGTTTTTTGTTTGGTCATGATTTACAGGGAATCTGATGATAGTTAACTTCTTTCTCCTTGACCTATTTTTCAGGACAGTTATTTTTTTGATAATTTATACTATAAAAATTTCTTCTGTTTTTTAAACTTTCAAAATTTTGTTTTACTATCTTGTTGTCTAATGTAATCATTAAGTTGTATTTGCTCTATTCTAATTTTTAAGGAATTACATTACTTAAATAAAGTGTCCCATCTTCTGTTCTTAGGTATTTATTCACCTTCTTTGAATTCTTTTCTATTATTTCATTTAAAATTTAATCTTTTAATCCCTTGTTTCATTTCTTCTATATCCTCTTTTAGAATCTATGGTCAAACCATTTTCTTCCCTAAGATTCTGCATTTAATTCTTGGGGTGTTACTTTCTTCTTCTGAATTTCCTTCTTGGGCATTGTTTGACCAATTGTACCTTTTCATAGTTTACAGTGTCTTCTTAGGGTAACTAAGTGCCAAGGTGAATAGAGCACTAGCTCTGCAATCAGGAAGGTCTGACTTCATATCTGATCTCAGACATTACTCTGGTCAAATTATTTAACTTCTACCCACTTCAGCTTCTTCAACTGTAAAATTGTGGTAATAATAGGGCCTCTCTCCCAGAGTTTTGATAATATTGTAAAGCACCTGGCACATAGTAGATACTTAATAAATCTGTGTTTCCTTCTTTCTTTGCTCATATTTCTAGCTTCAGTTCCTGGCTTAGGACTTTGTTCCATGACTAAGTTCCATATCTTCAGACTTCTTGGATGGGTTGGCCAAGTCTTATTTCAACCTAATCTAGAGTTCCTTTCATTATTGACTATCTCTCTTGGTGTATCTACAACCAGGATGCTATGCTCTTCAGAATCCCTAAAAAAAATTCAAGCTAGGTTGCCATGGACTTCTGGTCCTACCCTGGGGTGTCTTTGTCAGAATATTGTTGGTTTTGCCTCCACATTAACTTTCAGAGATTTTCTGGTATTCCTATAGCTTCTTCACTTAGGAACTCTGGATTTGCTGTCCCTGTGTATAGAGTACTGCAGGTTTTTTTCAAAAGCTCTAGAGTATCTCTGACAAGAATTTTGACAGACTTCTGGCTTGTTTACCTGAGCTTGCCCTAACTTCCCTAGGAAAAAGACTTCTATAATTCTGATTGTATTTTTGTGCCACCCTGGGTGGGATGAGGGACTGTTGCTTCTCTAGATGTCTTCATCATTTTTTGTTCAGGCTTTTCTCTTTGATTTTTGATTGTGTCCACGTGGGAGAACTGGGCTTCCATACAGCCTTTCATATTACTATTTCTCTATTTAATTCTTATTGGATCCATTGCTCATTTCAAAGTTCAGCTCAGTGTGACCTCCTTTATCAAGGCTGTTCTTTCCTTCCCCCTTGTTACCTTTCTCTTCTCCCTTCCTGCTCCCATGCCCTTTATATTTAGTGAGTATACCTTTTATATTTACTTATATGTAGGTGCCATTTTCTCCAATAGAGAGTAAGCTTCTCAAAGGCAAAATTTAATTTTTGTTTTTGCATCTTCAGTGTCTAGCACCATATCTTATGCATTGTAGTCACTCAATAATTGCTTGTTGAATCATATTAATTAGATAAACATATTTGGACTATATGTAAGCAGTATGGTGGCATAGTGAAAGAGGATTTGAAGTCAGAGTGTGTTAGTCTACACCCTGGCATGAATACTTACATCCTCTATGACATGGTTAAGAAGCTTGACTCTCTGATTCTCAGTTTCTCTACCTGTCAAATGAGAGAAGGTTGTGTGGTTCACTGGAAATCAAGTTCCAGGTTAAAAATCTTATTTCTATCATATATCATCTATATGCTCTTGACCAAAATGAACTTAATTTCTTTGGACCTTAGTTTCCTCATCTGTTAAATGAAAGAGTTGGACTAGATAGTACCATGAAGAACTAGAGCTATAAGGGGTTCCAATTAATGACCTTTAAGGTGTAATTCACTTCAAATTTCATGATTGTCTCAAAATGAGCTCTGTGAGTCTCAGGTTCAGATGTGGGCCAGAGTGATAATGTTGGATTGATTTAAATGTTAGATTTAGGTCACACTATTTCACAGAGTCAAGATTGTCCTTGGGACACCAAACATGAAAAAAGGATTCTCTGAAATGCAAGTTTGGCAAAGAAACAAAGGAAAGAAAGAGAGCTACTGAGAAAGACACACACACAGAGCAACAGAGAAACAGAAATACAGAAATAGAGAGAGAGATAGAGAAAAAGAAATAGAGACAGAGACAGAGAGGGACAGAGAGAAACAGATTTATATATATATATATATATATATATATATATATATATATATATATATATATAAAGAGAGAGAGAGAGAGAGAGAGAGAGAGAGAGAGAGAGAGAGAGAGAGAGAAAGGTTGATTTACCAGCCCAAGGGAACAGTCTTCCTGAGCAGTATCACTTACCCCTGGAGCCCTTGGGAACTTTCTCCACGCTCTGCTCATTCACGGTACACCGCGTGCTGGGTCTGTGTATCCTGGACCGCCTGTGCTTGGAAAACTTTCAGAAGACAGGGTGGGATTTCCAGATCCCTGGGATTTGAATGACTCTTTCGATCCTAGCAGAGTTTACCCATCAGCTTAGCTTTGGGTTACACACACCATGTTAATTGGCTTTCATGCAGCCAACATGGCTTGGCTAGAAATAAATCACAATCCAAAGACCACAAAATATATACTCTTCCCACCCTTGTCTAGGGGTTGGGGCTCTCAAGAGGTTGTTTTAGTCCTAGTTTCCAAAGTGGGGAGCGGGTTTAGAGGAAAAGTTCCTTCAGTTCCTTGGTTTAGTTGAACTGATAGGGTCTATATAATAAATTGTACATTAACTCAGAGATTCTCTAATTTCTACTTTTTCCTCCCTCCCCCTCTGTTTTTCCTTCTAATTGTCCTGAACTCTGATTGTTATCCCTTCTAATTGGATGTGTATGGCTGGGCTAGGAAACAGGGTATGATCAGAGAAACCAGGAGTACAAACAGATGATCATCTCTTAGCTTTCCATCCCTATATTGGTTGCCCCTCTTTAATGGACTGGAGAACATTATCATCCAGATCCCACCCTCACAATATCCTGCATCTTAGAGAAGGGGAAACAAAGGTATGGAAGAATTTATGACTCTCTCAAGTTTCCTTCTAGGGTAGAATCTTAATCTGGGGTCTGTGAACATGCACACATGTGCATTTTATATATAGATATTTGTGCACACATTCACATGTACATATACTCATATCTACATCTATCTCTATCTCTTTCTCTATCTCTATCTCTATATCTATATCTATATCATCTATATCTATCCCTCTCCCTCTCCCTCTCCCTCTCCCTCTCCCTCTCCCTGTCTCTGTCTCTGTCTCTATGTCTATGTCCATGTCCATGTCCATGTCTATGTCTATGTCTATCTTTTTCCTCTATCTCTATCTCTATATATGGGGTCTGATACAAAAAAAAGATTAAGAATATCTGCTCTAAGGTCACTCATTGAGCAAATTTATGGGCAGATATTTAAAATCTGTTACTGAGACCCATCTTGGAGCATGATTAATGAATAGTGAGGAAACCCAAATTGGTTTTGTGGTTTAGGGAAGCTTAGCTGAGATAGTCTAGATTTCATTCTGAGAACCTGAGCTTGGAATCCACAGCCTTTCCCTTGAGACTATTACCGGGGCTATGTAATCATTCAATTAAGGAGCTGGGAGATTTACAGTGATTCTCACAACTCCGCTTCATTCAATTCCTGCATTTCCAGGTAAAATGTCTGATCCTTTTATTTGCTATTTTCCTCAGCTGTAAAAGGAGGGAGTTGAACTATACGATACTTAAGCTTCTTGCAGATATGTTTCATAATTACTTATTAACTTGAACTGAATCCAAGGTCTAACGTTCCACAGGACTCATTGACACTCACGGCTCCTGCTATCTGTCTTTCAACCATCTCCCCAAATGCTTCTATTCCAGCAGTAGTTCCTTCCTCATGCATGAATTTACTGTGCTGCTCTGAATTCTCCCAGCAGCTCATTTCCTCCACTCATGATTACAGGAATGGGAGTCATTTGCCTCTTTTACACAGTGAAGTCTTCACTTCAGAGATTTTATGTAGGGGGGTTAACCCTGGGGCCAACAGCCTGGAGAATAGTGAATGGGAAATATATGGATGAGGAAGGACAATGGAAAAACTGTTTACTTACTCTGGCCCCAGTTTATTTGACTAGGTATGAGAAAGAACAGAATGAAGGACTAGATAAAAGGGAGTAAGGGGTACTGTTAATCCTTTTTCTCTCACAGGAAAGGCTTTGCCAAAATTGATTTATTTTGTAATTATTACTTCCCAATCTGGTTCCAACTTGGTTTATTTCCTTGGTTGGAGACTCTAGAATAGAGCCTATCACTAGGAAATAGAGAAGTCTATAATTGCCTTGTGGAGAGAAGAGGACTTTTGGACTGTGTCCCAAAATACTACCATCTAGACAGATAGGCAGTTGGGAAGAGATAGACAGTCAGCAGGGCAACTTAAGAGAGAAGGATGTAAAGTCTGGCATGACAACTTCCCAGTCCTAAGGCCCATAACTAAAAGAAGTTGAAGCTTAGTTTCCCCAAACCTCTTTCCTAAAATGATTAGCTGACATTCATCCAGGGTATGGCCCATTCAATGGGAGTCTCTAATGGAAGAGTATATAGCTTATTTCCCCTTTCCTTTCTCCCTTCAAATTCTCTTCCCACCCATGTATACCATGAAGTTTATTTTTGGTTAAACTTTGAAGACCCAAAACCCCTTCTTAGAGAAACTGTCCCTCCATTTTCTAGATCCTGATCTAAGGTCCCAGACTGGACCCAACACAGGGAGAAGGGCATCTAGAATTTCATCTTTGCAAGGATTTAGGAAGATTCCCCCCCCGCCCCAAACACCTAAGTATTTTTGCAAAAGAAAATCCAAAGAGAAAGAAGAAGAAAAAACAACTGACAGTATTTGTCATTTTAGTTGATTTTCACAATCATCTCCTGAGGTCAGGTCACTATTCTCCCCAATTTACATAGAAGAATCTGAGAGTTAAAGGAAATTGCTCAGGGTCACACAACTAGTTAATGTCTGAATACACATTTGAACTCAAGTCCTTTTGACTCCAGAACCTGCAGTCTCTTCGCTGCACTATCTAGCTGCCCTTCAGAGGGACTAGAGGTTCAATGGAATTAAATCAATTCCCCAAGCAGGCTTTTAAAGATGAGAGACATTATAAGGGAGCTATAGACATGTGTCTTGGACTTGCTTGTGAAATATTCTGCTTAACACCTCCCTCCACTCCACCTCCTCCTTAACCCTAGTTAGATATCAAAAAGCTCATTTCAAGGACTTTTTGTGGGGTGGCTACGTGGCACAGTGTATAGAGCACTGGCCCTGGAGTCAGGAGAACCTGAGTTCAAATCCAGCCTCAGACACTTAATAGTTGCCTACCTGTGTGATCTTGGGCAAGTCACTTAACCCCATTGGCTTGCAAAAACAAAACAAAACAAAAAAGACCATCAAGGACTTTCAGCATTCATCAGACTGTTGGACAGTGGAAATTATAAACTCCTCCAGAACAATGGCTGTGACCTTTTCTGCAATTCACAGTAGTTAACATATCATATAAGGACCCATAATAGGCATTATGATTCCTAGGATTTTAGTTCTAGAGTGGGGCAGGAACATCAAGTCCTTTTATAGATAAGGAAACTGGAATGTGAGGTAGCCACACAGGGAGTGAGCATGAGAGGGATTTAACTGAGGTCTTATGTCTCTATGATATTCTTCTATTTGCTGAGATTCTGTGAAGTAGGAATGGTGGTTAGAAGTGGGATGGCCCAGCCAGTCCAGCCAGAATTGTGGCCTCTTCTCTTACAAAGGGATATATACCCGGTCCCCCTAAAATGATCATCTTACCATTGTGGGGAAAATGATGAATAAAAAGTATTCTCAAAAAGACTGAGAATCCTTGAATTAGTCCAATCCCTTTACAGATCAACAAAATGAGATCTGTAGATAGAACCCTTAGAATAATTAGAAATGTATTCAACTGAGCCTGAATTTCTTCTGTTGTCATTTCAGTTCATTTTCTCTCATGTGATCTTCAGGAGATCGGGACCCCTGTCTTCCATAAACTGACCTGATCAATGTTACTTTTGCCATGACTTTGACTATCATTCTGTACTGGGGATTTGATCAGTTCACTGGCCAGTGATCTGGCATGGGACCAATCTCAGTTCTGACTCTGGGAGCTGTCCAAAATCTTAGAAGGAAAGAGGGTCTTTTGCCTCAAAGTATTCCCAGCAGGGTTCTTGGCCCAGGAATGCAGCTTCTCAGCATTTCGTATAGAGAAGGCGTAGTGAAGCTCTTTGAAGCCTTCCTCCAGAATGTGTCCAGATGTTAGAACAAGAACAAATAATTAAAAGATAAAAGTGAGCCGAGATTTGTCCAAGAACTAAATAAGAAAAGGGTTTTCCCTGATGGCTGATGAAGCAGCTGAGTAAAATGTCAAAGAGAAACAGGTTTCTTTAAGTGGGAGGGAGAATGGGGGGTGAAGAGGTGGAAATAGCTTTTTTTTTTCAATCACTGGCAAACTTGTTCCCTTTCCCTTTCCTCTATGACCTTAATATCTGCAACTTGTCCAGAACCTCAACACTCAGGTTATGAGGTTTTGATTCAGAAGGATACTTTAGACCTAGAAGGTGATGGAGCCCATCAGTAAACTCTTTAACTTCCACCTTATGGGATGCTGTGAGCTATCTTCAGGGCCCGGCAGGAGACAGAGAAGAGGCAATGGGAGATCGACTTGAGTGTCATAAATTTAATTTGTCAGTCAAAAAAAATTTGTTGAGACAATGTACTGAGAACTCCAGAATCTGGGACAAATTGTTGACTGGTAGGAAAGGAGTAGGTGGTGATGGAAGTATGATTAAAAATCCCCCTTAGTCTTGGGATGGACTGAAGGCAGAAGTCATGAAAATGAAGGAAGTTGAAGGACTGAAACTGGGAGACCAAACTGGAGTGGAGATGTCTAGGAACTACATGAATTCAATGAGGATGGTCGATAATCTGGAAGTCCAAATGTGACAGCTTCAAGGAACTGAAAAGAATGTATTGCATTTTAAAAAGGGAGAGAGTTGGTTGCTGAGTGGCAAAAGTAGAGAGGTCTGAAAGTGGTGGCAGGGATTAAGGGACAGACTAATTTCCCCTTGTGTTCCTGGATCTCAGGATGTATGAGAGAAGGACCTGTCAGCTTTGGAGAAGGTGCCAGGAGATGTGATGTCTTCAGGAGAAAACTAGGTTTCAGTAAGGAGCAGAAGATGGAAGGAATGTGAAAAGAAGGGGCATGAGGTGAAAGAGAACTTGTTTTAGCAAGGGAAAACTTCTGAGGGAATAGAAGAAAGAGAAGGCTAAGGAAGATAAGGGCTAGGAATGGTTAGGGCTCAGCTGTCTAGGGAGACAGGCTTTCCAAGTGGATAACAAAGGCAGGAGTTACCTAGGAAAGATTGCCTAACCAAATATAGTAAGAATTGAAGAAAAAGTGGTCTAATCCCCTACCCCCTACTAGTTCTCCAAACTCCCCTGCCAAGTTTTCAGTTCTCCTCCCCCTGGTGTGCCCTTGTTCTGCTCCCAGATCCTAGCAGACAATCAGGCTGATGCCACAATACAGAGAGGGAGCTGTCCATTCCCTTCTCTCTTCCCTGGCCCCGGTCAGAATACCTTGAACTCTCCAGGGTCTATCTCAGGCCCCAACTCTTATGGATTTGTCAGTTAGCAAAAGACTAGAAAGTGCAGTCATTAATATAGAGGAAACAAAGTGGTGCCCCCTAGAAAGAAAACAGTCCAGTCCAGCCACTGGTTGGCATTTAAATCCCTTTACATCTTCGTATCTACCTTTCCACTCTTACATTTTACTCCTCTCCACTCACTCTACAATTGAGTTACTTGTCCTTATCCATGATAACTCCATCTTTCAACTATGCTTTTTTGTTCTCCACCTCTTCTGCATACAATGCACTCTCTACCTCTGCCTCTTAGTTACTTGGCTTCTTTGAAAACTCTGATCCAATCTCACCTTCTGGAGTCCTTTTCTGTGATCCTAGCTAACTCAAGCATCTCTCTCTCTCTCTCTCTCTCTCTCTCTCTCTCTCTCTCTCTCTCTCTCTCTCTCTGAAATCGCCTATTTACTATATGTGTATACCCTATTTTTCCTATATATGTATAACCTATATCTTACGGGTATAAAGTGAATGCACCCTAGATGTGCACCTCTGAAGCTCACCCACATCCTGCTCTCTCCACTGATGGTATCCTGTCCTGCAATAGTTTTAAACTATAGTATCTTCCCATGAAGGCCAGGGTCCCTTTTTTCAAGGTTTTTGGATAGCGTCCTGGGATCTCTCCTCTTAATTTAGAGTCTTCTGTACCAAAGTCTAAGATATCTTCCTGAGCTTCTCTTTTTGCCTCTGTCTTTGTCTCTGCCTGTCTTTGTCTCTCTGACTTTGTCTCTGTCTATCCGTCTTTGTTTCTGTCTGTCTCTGTCTTTGTCTTTGTTTCCTGTCTTTGTCTCTGTCTTTGTTGTCTGTCTCTGCCTTTGTCTCTGCCCATATGTCTCTTTCTCTGTCCCTCTGTTTCTCTTTATCCCCACATCACACTAAAAACAACAACAAAAAAACTTGCTAAAGATTTATTTTATGGTCTTTTTTATTCTCTGGGTTTTAGAATGACTATTTATAGCTGTCATTTTCTTTTCTGCTCCAAACTTTTGTGAGAATAATTTCAGAGCAATAAGTTGCCTCATTACCCTTCTGAAAAGAGGAGAAAGAAGAGACCAGTAGGTTGATATTCACTTTGCAGATGATTCAGAAGGAAGAGACTGAGGGGGTATGGGTAAAAGGTTAGCAAGAACTTCTAAAAGAAGAACCCTGGGACACTGTGGGACACTGTGGCCTTATCTTTTCTTGGCAACCTTTTCAGAGCAAGGGAAGCTTCTTAGCTCTGGGTGTGACAGAGCTGTGGCCAGGGACACGGGGATGGGGGAAATGACCCTCTTTGGTACTGCTAAGATTTAATGATTCTCTAGAAGGGGCCAAAGTGGGGTGACTTTTAGAATTGGAATCTCCAGGCTCAGCTTGGCAGGGCTGAACCCTGGCTCATCTCCCAAAGGGCCAAGGCTTTTAGGCTGAGTTAACAAAGATTCCTGGTCTTTAATCTCAGTTTGCAGGTCTCCCAGAGGCTGGAGGCAAGCATGAAAAGGGGGTATTGTCCAGTATGGGAATGGCTTTGCAGCTAATCTTTCCGAGATGCATTTTCACTTGCTCTAATGACTGCCTCCCATCAGATTTTTTTTATTTGTGAGGGGGCTTTGTTAAAGAGATTAGATGGCGAGAACCTGAGCCCAGAAAGGCAGCCTTCCTTCAAGGGTGATGTGCACTGAGAAGAATGGGCTGTAAAACGCATTAAGATGCAAGGTGCGTTGAAGGGCACCCATGGAGCTCTGGGGCCTATACACTCACACTCACTCACATAGTCATATACAATCACACACACACACACTCATACACAGTCACACACACAGGCTCTCACACACACACTAGCACACAATCACACTCACATTCACACACCCATGCACATAATCACACACATTCACACATATAGTCTCATTCATATACAGTGATATTCACTCACAGAATCACACACACACAATCACACACTCAGACATATAGTCACACTCATACACATAGTCACACTCAGTCACACACACAGACTCACATTCACTGACACACATACTCATACCCACAATCACACTCACACACATACTCACACACATAGTAACACTCATATAGTTACATCCATTCACACAGTCACACTTACACACACTCACATACACTCACATATATAGTCACACTCATACACAATCATACTCATACACACACACACAGATTCACACTCACTGAGCTCCCCACACACTCATCCCCACAATAACATTCACACAACCACACACACACACACACACACACACACACACACACACACACACCCTCTCCCACACACAAATACACACTCTGTGTGGCCGGATATCGAAAACCGTCACCTGCACCAATCGATTTGAAGCAGTCAAGCGGGACCTGATGGTGGGAGTCAAGAACAGACAGGACAAGATGATGTCATCCCCAGGACACTGCCCTTTCTCTGGTGTCTCTCTTTTCCTCAAGCTTTGTATAAACACAGCTGTTTGTGAGGAATGCTGGCTTAGGAAAACATAAACCGTCTGCCTTAATGACCTTTCCTCCCTCAACACACCCCCGTTCCTACTGGCCGTGGGAGATCGGAATGTCTTCAGCCTAACAGAACAGGCTCATTGTCAGGCTCTTTTTAGCCCCAGACCTTGCCCTTTTCATGCTGGGACAAGGGACTGGGAGGACTACAGAGTCCATGGAATGGCTGGTGGTCACAGAAGGAAGTCACTTAGCACTTTTCTTTGGGGGGATTGTTCCTGGATACCAATGAAGTCTCTCTGCAGAGGATGGGTTGGAATTGACTGGAAGCTCCCTGTGAGCCGTGACTATCTCAATATTGGTTCACAGTATAATGCACAGAATAGACACCTAATAAATATTTGTTGCATTATCTTCAGAAAGATCTTCTAAGAGGCTAAATGGAGGCAAGAGTTGGGAAAATGATTTTCCCTGGTCAGATAATCACCTGGAACCTTGCCTGGTCTAGTCTGGACTCTCATCCCACATGACTTCCTGCTTCTGGGATGAGAAAGAGAGAGAGAAGTCAAAGAACCTAGATTTGGGACTGTTGTTTAAGTGTAGCTGAGGCTTGTCCCCAGCTCCATCACAGCCCAAGTGTGCTTTGGAGAATGAAATGGAATGGAGAAGAGGGGCAGCATAACCAGGCAAGGGTCCAATTTGTTTCTGGGAACAGGTCTTCATTTCTTTGGAAAGCCATTGGTACTAACTAGGTTTCAACACTCCAACCCACAGAAATTTATTGGTAGTGATTTTCTACTTCCAGATGGTGATCGCTTGACCTTGGAGGTTAAAGAGTTTTTTAAAAATTCATGCTACTGAATTTGGAATCTCATCTCTCACGTCATACAAGTGCTTCCTATTCTCCTCATTCGAGCTTATTGTTCCCCTCCTCATTTTACCCTCTTCTGTATAGTTAGATCACTATTATAGAGCGAGATAACAATGTTGAATTCTGTGGCTCTCCTATGAGTCACTGAGATCTAGTCTTTCAAGGAAAGGAGTACGGAAAAGTTGTCACTGGGAAATGAATGGAATTTGTTTGGCCCCATGGGAAAGAGAAGTGAATGACCTTACTTTATAGTCTCCACCTTTATTTTCTTTTTGCATCAGTGAATCATAGATATAGGCCTATCAGACACTTTCACCCCTCTCCCTATTCTGTATATATTTGGGATTCTCTTCCATTCCCTAGCAACTTGCTCTTCCTGGAAGACCTCTTTTTCCCCCGCTCTCTTTTCTCCTCATTGGTTAGTTCTTCCTGGAGCATCAATTTTGAGGAAATGACCTGGCCAACCATACACACTTTTCTGTACTGTCTTTACTCCTAACTCTCTACATTAACTTCCTTTCTCCTTTTCAACTACCTTTTATTCTTCTTACCCTATTAGCTTCTTATGGTCAAGGATCATATATCCATGTTTTCCTAGTGTTTAACATAGCATGGCACACATAATAAGCAAAGAATATTTGTTCACTTGATTTGACTTGATTTATAGATGATTTAGTCTGATCCCCTCATTTTACAGATGAGAAAAACTGAGACAAAAAAAGGATAAATGAGATCATAAAGGAAATAAATAGCAGTACTCAATTCCTTTGATTCTAAATAGATTGGACAAACCCTTTGGAATAGGTCTTTTAAAAACCACAGCCTTGATACTGTCATGATACCTGTCATCTGGCTCCTAGTCATCCTACCCTGGAATTTGTAGAGAGGGGAGAGTGAGAATAGTTTAAAGAGACTTCTTCAAGAAATAATATTGTGATTTTACAATAAATGATAGTGTAGTGTAGGCAGAAAAATAAGTTTCTACTTCCTGATTTGTGTAGCAGTGAGAATGTATTTTTCCTTAGACACCATTTAGAGCATTCATTCATCCCTTTGAATTTAACCTTAGCATCTTTCCTCCCATTGATTTCATCAGAGTGGGTACTTTCTCCACTGGCACTTATTGTCTCCACACATCTGTGTGGATGTTCCTTACAAGTTACTGTGACCAAAATCACTCAGAGCTGGCCACCCAGTGGCCAACCTTCTGGTGATGAGTCTTTCCAAATTGAGTCAGGATGTTTCTGGGTGACAGACACACAATGATGTCATATTAAAAGTCTTTTCAGCTAAATAGGATATGCCAAAACCTGGGCTTTGTTCTAGGGCCTTTACTTTCATATCTTGATGAATCCTAAGAGGACTTTTATGAATGTTTCCTTCATTCCTGTTTCAAAAAGGAAGTGTTCCTGGGATAGGTGTCATGAAATTATGTAGAATTCATTTGAAAATCTTGTCTGGTATTCATTTGTTGTGTATATATGTAAGAGGACAGCTAGGTGGTACAGTGGATAGAGCACTGGTCTTGGAGTCAGGAGAATGAGAGTGCCATTCTGTCCTCAGACATATGGCTCTCACTAGCTGGGTGACCTTGGGCAAGTCACTTAACCCTGACTGCCTCACATCCAGGGCCATCTCCATTCATCCTGATTCATATTTGGCCCCTGGACCCAGATGGCTCTGGAGGAGAAAGTGAGTCTGGTGACTTAGCACAGCCTCCCCTCACTCAAATCCAATTCATGTGCTTGTCATGGCATCTTCCCTGATGTTGTGGTCTTTGAAAATGAAGGATAGACAGTATATATTTAAAAGACTTTTTTTCCCCTTCAGAAAGAATTGGGTTCCCCTAATGGAAAATAGTTTATCTTTGATAAATATCTGTGAGTTAGGACTGCTTCTACCTGAACTAGATGGAGAACTATTTTTCCTTTAAATTTTACTATTATAGGGGTGGCTAGGTGGCGTGATGGATAAAGCACTGGCCTTGGAGTCCTGGGTTCAAATCCGGTCTCAGACACTTAATAATTACCTAGCTGTGTGGCCTTGGGCAAGCCACTTAACCCCATTTGCCTTGCAAAAACCTAAAAAAATAAATAAATTTTACTATTATACAAATTTCAAACAATATTTAAAAGTTATGTCATCTGTAGGAATGAAGAGAGCTTGAAGAGCCTCTTTAAAGATGACTGGACATTTTCTCTATTTTGATTAAAAATGGTAATCATAAGGGTTCATACTAAAAAATAGTTATTTACTTATATGACTATCATCATCAGGCTTTTCCCTCTCTTTTCCCTTGTTTTGCATCTGAATGTGCAGGGGTCCCTGCTTTCTCAGGAACATGGAGATAAGTCCTGTCCCCCTGGATCCCATACTTGAGGTGTTGGCTCACAAAGAAGTTTACAACTGCCTGCTGGATTACCAGTGCTAGTTCAAGGGTGTTCTGGTAAATATTGTACAAGTTTAGAGGAAAAAAAATACTTGGATATTCCCTTCTGGCAAGGCTCAGTAATACATAGGGTTCTCCAACTATAACAACTAACCAACTCTTTGAGAAGATTAGTGTTGCTGCTTTCATTTGTGTCTGATTATTCTTGATCCAGTGGACCTCAGGACTCCAGGCCTTTCTCTCCCCAATGTCTTCCAAGTCTGTCCAAGTTCGTGTCCATTGCTTCCATGGCATTATCTATAAATCTCATCCTCTGTCAGTCCTTTCTTCTTTTGCCTTCAATTTTTCCCAATATCAGGGACTTTTCCAATGAGTACTGACTTAAATACTTAAAAAGTATTTAATCTTAGAGAGAGGAAGTTGGAACAGTATATAGCAGATCAGCAGCATCCAAAGTATCTCTTCTAGTGGTTAACAGAGCCCTAGATTCACTGCTTCTAGTAGAGAGGTCAACTAATGAAAACCATGATGCCATGAAAAGTTTGTTTTCACTTTCTAGGAACCTCTACTCTTAATTTCTCCAACCAAACTGCCCTAATTTTAACTGAAGTGTTTTTGTGTGTGTGTGTGTGTGTGTGTGTGTATGTACTTTGTGCAGATTTGACTTTCTGATAATAGACTACCTCCTGGAAACTTACACTGACTTCCTATATTCAGTTAAGAGAAATGCTGGCTCCAAATGTAATATCAAGACGAGTAAGCCATCAAGTTCTCAATGTCTTAGTGTGAGTTAGTTTGATTAGATCTTGCTTTCTGATGTTGGGTTAACTAATGTATAAAAGGGAGAAGAATCAAAGGTACCTAAATGGAAGAAAGGCAGAAAAGATGAGTATGGGGAACATTGTAGACAAAACTTTTCCCACATGAGTCAGATAATCTCCAAGGTCTCCTCTAGTTCTAAGATCTTTGGTCTGGGTCTGGTGCTGGTGTGCTTGATGTTGTCATTTACCCTTCATATTTGTAAAGGATCAATGACATCAGAAAGATGATGTCAGGACTTGCAAGACCAACTGGTTTTCAATGAGGGAGGGCTGTGAAAAGTCACCAGCCTCATTCTCTCTTCCAGAGTGACCTGGTCCAGGCAAGATGTAGATCAGAATAACTGGAGATGACCCTGGATGTAATGGGAGAACTTGGCCTTTTTAAGCTAAGGTCGTTTCTAGGTTTCAATTTGTCTTAGGCAATATCCATTCTGTGATTAAGGTTAGGTAAGAAATGAGGCCAACAGTGGCCTTTTTTACTTAATCAAAAAGAAATTCATCTGGGAGACCTTCAGGGTTTCAGGACAAAACAGAAATAATTACTATATGTATGATATGATTTCCCTGGAAAAAGAAAAGGAAACCATGAAAATGGAGAAAAAAAATGCCAAGATGTTTTCCTTCTGTGAGAAATGTTCCATCTCACTGACCTCCACAGTCAAATAGATTAAGATAAAATATTTAATCAACAGACATATTATTCCATGATGAACTTATTCCTTTTTTCTTGCTACTGATAGAAGGAACCTCCCAGGCTGTATTTTATTGGGCCAGGGTCAATTAAATTTTCTCCTTCATTTTAACCACAGTTCTTTTCAGTAAAGACTATGGTTTCTACTCATTGATGTGCTAGTAAACGTTTAAAAACTATTTCTCCAGGGAAATAAAATATCCATAAATATGTTATTGTTTAATCTGAATTATTAACATTTTCCCCATCACTTTCTTAAAGTTAGAAATCAACAAAACAATAAATCAAGACCTGATTGGTAACATTTGCTTTGTAAATGCTCACACTGGAAATTGGACCACCAGGTCTTCTGAATTGGTTTGGGCTGGTTCCTTCACAAGCCTGTTCCTTCCCCTATCCCAAATGGTCCTCCTTCTGATCACAGGTCCCAGGAGCTGCTGAGTTTTAAGACTTTTTGGGAACTATAGATGCTAAGTCTTCGAAAGGTTTGGACTCATATGGACTGTGGATTCTCCCACCTTCCCTAGTGCTTCTTTAGTCACAGTTGTGGGTGGTTGGCTCGCTAGGTTAGAGCCAAACCATTAATACCTTCTGTTGACTTCACAGAATCCTACAGTGTGCCTGTGTGGATCCTTGTATAGATCCCTTAACCCCATCTGCTCCTCTAGTCTTTTAAGTTGAAAGCCAAGTTTGGGAACTCATCAGCTGCAACTTTTCAACTTCTCTGACTTAGCTTCTTCATTACTTGATCATTAGTCCTTATTTGAATACCCTCCATGATAATGCCTACCATCAATCTTGAGATCCCTACCCTCACCAGATCTCTGCTCCCCTTCTCTCCTTCCATTATTATGCTGAAGCACATTCTATTGACCAAAACCCCCCACTTGTACTCCTAACACATCCATTCTGACTTTGGTCAGAGTATGGGAATACTCCCCTAACTCCTGAGTGTGCCTCAGCATAAGAAAGTATGGGCAGCACAGCTGTCCAGTGTTCTACTTCAATCCTGGATATTTCTCCTGGAGAGCTCAATGGCACTAATGGAATCTCAAATCTCGAAGGGATCTCAGAATATATCTGGACTAATACAGTCCTGAGCAGGAATCTTCATTGTGTAATATCTATGAAAAGACTGCATTGCATTCCTTTCAGTCGAATACCTGGTACATTCAACAAAGGAAGAATGGTTTGGTTTGGTGGACTTTGAATCAGTAAGCTCTGAACTCAGGTCCTCTGTTATCTTTTGAATATGTGACCTGGTTCATATCACTTGACCTCTCACTACCCTAACTCTTAAGGCTATTAATTATAATGTAGGTGCTTATCTATAGGGATATTGGGAATTTCCTCACTGTCTAGATGATTTCATAGGCTTGGGGAAAAATGTATATATAAAACATTGTTTTGGAGCATTGTCTGCTATCTCTGCTTTGCTACAGTACCTGGTGAATTCCCCCCTGGGTCTTATACCTGTAGTGCCATTTTGTATTCTGGACCATTGGACCTAATCATCCTCCAATCATGTACATTGAATTTTCTTTTATATTATCCTCCTTCCCCCATTAGAATGTGAGCTGGGACTTCCTCACTTGTGTATTAAGGCTGTTCCTGGTACTTGGCATGGTATAAGTGATAAATAATTGCTCATTCATTCATCTCATTACAGAGGCATTGTGATGTATTACAAAGAGCACAGGACCTAGAGGCAAGAGGGGCCTGGGTTTGAATTTTGCCTCTGACTCTAGTTGTATGTCCACGAGCAAGCCGCTTCAACCTTTGTGACTCAGTTTCTTCATCTGAAACATGAGATTGAATTTACCTGCAGTTAGATATGAATGAAGAGGGGGAGAATTAAGAAAGTATTTTGTAAAAATTTTACGACTCATCTGGCCTATAAATGGAAATTGTTGGATGGACAAAGAATTTAGAACTGGAATGGGTTTTTGTGGTCACCTGTTCCAACCCCCCCCCCCCAGTTTACAAGAGAAGAAACTAATTCAAAAGGGACTGAGAGAGGAGAATTGGGAATCATTCAAACTCATCTACTTCACACATGTGATTTGGTGCCTCCTGAAATGGACCTGAAATGGACCCTTTCATCCCTCCTCTGACTGGGCCTTGAACCCCCATCTGTGCTCACACACTGGCCTTGAACAGTCATATGCTGATACTCCCATACACTCATTTTTCTTTTTTCCATGAGGATAAAAGAATGGCATGGGAAGACGACCTGACATGTTTCTCAGTCCTGCAGCCAATCCCTCCCTCCTCCTCTGCGGATGCATTCCAAGGGGTTAGGAGGCAGATCAGGAGCAGAGCAGAGCTGGCTGCCTAGCACTCCCCCCTCTTCCACCTCCCGGCCCCCACAAACCGCCAGCAGGGCCCAGCTGGTAGCAGGCCTCCAGCTCTGAGGGGCTGAGGACAGCCAGCCTTGGGACTGGCAGCTGAGGGGGTGATCCCCTGTCTTAGTACCAACACAGCTGCTCAGTGCAGGCAGGAGAGGCAAGAGAAAAGGAAACCCAAACTGCAAACAGAGCCCCCAGTGAGGCTTGTGGTCGGGCCTCTGGGGACAGACAGGATTAATTCTAGATGACCAAGCTGTACTCACTAGCTGGGGGGAGCCAGGAAAATGGATCCCCCGGATCAGAAGGCAGGATGGTTGGTGTGTGTGTGGGGGGGTGAGAGTTCTTTTTTCCCCTTGCCTCCTTGGAGTGGGAGTGGGGTGTTTGTATGTGTGTGTGTGTTTGTGTCAGACAGAGACAGAGACAGAAAGACAGAGGGAGAGAGAGACAGAGAAACATACACAGAGAGAGATAGAGAGATGGAGAGAATCAGAGGAACAGAGAGAGAGACAGAGAGAGAGAGGGAGACAGAGAGATACAGAGACAGAGATACAGAGACAGGGGGAGAGAGAGAGAGAGAGAGAGAGAGAGAGAGAGAGAGAGAGAGAGAGAGAGAGAGAGAGAGAGAGAGAATGAGAATTCAGAGTTTCAATGTGCCCAAATTTTACCCCTTTTAATTGCTTGATAACACGAAATGTAATTTTTAGTATTTGTGATGACATCATGACTAGATATACTCATACTCAAGTGCACAATGTGTTCTGAATGTTAATGCCAGAGGAAAGACCACAGTCCCACCAAAATTCCAACAAAAATCCACCTTCTACAGTATGTCTTCTTTAGTCCATCTTAATCCCAGTGCTTTTTCTCTCTTAAGTATTTTCTAGATCGCTTGCTTTGAATGTAATTGTATGCATATCTTCTCCATTAGACAGGAAACTCCTTGAGAGCAGGGACTGTTCTTTGCCTCTTTTGGAATCCCCCAGCTCCTAAGGGTTCCTGGCATATAGTAGTTACTTTATAAGTGTTGCTTAATTGATTGATTGACCCCAGAACTCTAGGGTGGCATGCCCAGGGCACTGCCCCAGGTTGTGGAAAATTAGAGGCCGTTGGGAAACATTTTTTGGTCCTTCAACAGATAGAAACAAATAATTAAAAATTGGAAATGAATAGATGGTATTTCTCTTTCCCTTAATATAAAAGCTTCTATCATGCCAGCCCCACTCTCAATTCTCCCCACCAATTAAAATAATCTTAAAAAAACTGAATTAAGGTCATATTTTCTGCTGTTTGCCTCAGTTACAAGAATGACTACTTACAATTCTGCCTTTCCTCTTGGATCAAATGTTGCTCCATCTGTGACCTCTTTTCTATCTAAAGTCTGCCCTCGACTTTCATTTTAATTATATTACGCCTATGTAAATCATTTTGGGGAGGGAAACATAGTTCTATCCTGTCTTCTCTCTCCACCTCAGCCCTCAGAGGTGGCCTGGCTCCCAGAAGATGACTTGAAACAGTAGGTGGCTGAAGACAAGATCTCCAGGCAGTAACAGAAGCACTTGGATTCTTTTTGGCACACTCCACCACATCTGGAATGGAAGGAGGTAAGGTTCAGGAGGCTAAAAATGTGTGTTTGTTTTTTCTTCTTTAAATAGAATAGCCAGATTGGCAGAGTACACAGGCACGCACATACTCAAATGCACAATAAGCTTTCAGTGTGTTCTGAATGTTGATGCCAGCGGACAGACTAGAGGTCATAGATTTTTCTCCCTGCTAGGAAGATATTTTCTGTATCCTATGGGCACAGCTCTGCTCTGCCATCAGAACCTGACTATCTAGGGGGAGGGTGAACATGGAATTTTTTCTAATTCTCCCCCCCCCTCTGAATTTAATGGTTAATCTTTGGGAGGGGGGACAGGAAGGATGGCTGCAAAGGTTGGTGGCTGGTGGTAGCCAGTGGACTCTTATTGTGGCTTATATCTTGAATAAATGTATTTGGAAAAATAGTGAGAAAAACAAAAATTTCTCAATTATTAATACTCTCTATATGTTTCAAGTAGATGATATGTGGGAAATATTTGACTTATAGACTTTAGGGAATGGTGTAGGGAAAAGGATTTGAATCCTGGTTCTTATGATTTTCCATGTGACCCTTACAATTTAACTTTCCTGGGGTTTTTTTTTTTTACTGTAAAATGTGGGAGTTGAATTAGATGATTGAGGTTTGCTAGATCTATGAACTAAGCTTTTGACTTTGCATCCAGGTATTTGGCCCACAACAGATTCAACCTGTTTCATTCTTTTGGGTTTGAAGATTACTATCCTTCATGCTCTGTTTGGGACATTCCTACCTAGGGGAGGAAGGCTGTATCTCCAATGTGGTTCTGTCATACTGGGGACAATGTTTGGGAAAATATTACTTTGATCCTTTTTGAGCTATGGAGATATAGCACCTCAGGAGTAATTTTCTGAAAGAAACTGAAAAGATTTTGCTTATTAGAAAGCTACTCTCAGAATATTTTTTAAAGTAATACTAATTCTCAACATTTATATAGTACCTACCATGTTACCAAGCACTGTGCTGACAATTTTATTTTTTTTTATTTTTATTTCTTTTTGCAAGACAATGGGGTTAAGTGACTTTCTCAAGGTCACACAGCTAGGTAATTATTAAGTGTCTGAGGTCACATTTGAACTCAGGTCCTCCGTGACTTCCAGGGTCAGTGCTCTATCCACTGTGCCACCTAGCTGCCCTGCCCACAACTTTATAATGACAACTTTAAAATTATCTTATTTTTATCTTCACTGGGAGATAGATGTTGCTGTTATAGCCATTTTACATCTGAGGAAACTGAGACAAACAGATGTTAATGTGACTTGTCTAGGGTCTCATAACTATTGGATATCTGAATCTGGACTTGAGCTCAACTCTTCTTGACTCCAGGATACCAGATAGAGTACCAGGACTGGAGTCAGGAAGACACATTTTCCTGAGTTCAAATGTGATCTCAGACATTTAATAGTTGAGTGACCCTAGGCAAGTCACTTAAACCCTGTCTGCCTCAGTTTCCTCATCTGTAAAAAATGAGCTGGAGAAGGAAATGACAAGCCACATCATTTCCTGTATCAGTACCTCTGCCAAAAAACAAGCCATCAACAAAAAAACAAAAAACTGGAATGAAATCATGAAGAGTCAAACATGACTAAAAATGACCAAAAATAACAATAAAACTCCTTGACTCCAGTAGGTTCATAAGGGCAGCACCCGATGTCATCATTTACAAGGCCAAAACTAATATAATCATCTTGAAATTGCCTAATTCAACATCATTTTCTTGATTTTAAATTGCATAGAAATCTCCTTGTTATTGATCTAGGTAGACAGATGGCTTTTTTTAATTAGTTGAATGTTCTTGTCATTAATAAACTGCCCAGATGATGAAGGACATTGTCCACTTTGAAAGAATTAGATTAATCCAATAGCCATTCAGAAAGTGCTGGAATATTTTCTTCACTATTCAGAACCATGTAAAAAATATAATCCTTGTTCTTACAGTCTTTCCATCTGCCCTTTCATTACTTCTTTCCTTCCTGATTGTATGCTTGTTCCATCTCTCATCTTAATAGCTGGCAAGTAATACTCCCAGATTTGGTAGTTGCTAAGTTTGAAAGTATTTATGACCCTTCCTTGTGATCTTTGTATTTTAGAAGAAAAAATCTGGGGATAAAAAATACAGGACTTGGAGTCAGAAGATCTGAGTTCCAGTCTTAGCTCTGCTACAGACTATAGAGAAATCATTTCATGTCTCAGAATTAGCATTCCCCTCCACAATGGTAGGATGGTGCCTAAAGTAGAGAAGTATTTTATATGGAAAGTGCTAGAGGCAACTCCATGGAAACCATGGAAGAGTCTTGAATAATAAAGTTTCTATTTGTACCAAGGAACAGAGTTACCATGAAGGGGAACCATTACTGGGAGTCCTGTCTACCAATAAGGACAAGACATGGAGCTCTCTAGAGAGAGGGTCATGCTGTTGGCAAGTGTCTTTACGTTCTTTGTTCTTTTAAAGTTAAAACTCCTAAAGTTAAAACTCCTAAGACTCCTTTTCATTTACACATTGGGTCTATCCAATTGAATCTGCTAGCTGTTTCCAGAACTTTTTGTATTTTTCTTCTTTCTCCTTACCTGACTCCTCCATCCTGGAATGCCTTCCCTCCTCTCTCTTTCACCTTTTAGAACCTTTAGCTTACTTCAAATTCAACCATATAGGCAAAGCCCAGCTAGTTATCTGTCCTTCTTGAGATTGTTTGTATCTTGAATCTTTAGAGTCAGGAATTCATTTTCATCTTAAATTTCTAGTGCCTAGCAAAGTAAACTCTTACTAATTGTTTCTCTAATACATTTTGTTTTGACACTTAAGTGCTTATCCAATACTTCCCCCTGTCCTGCCACAGTATCTTTCCATTAAATATGCTTTAATAAATCAATTTTAACTGCTAGATAAGTACATTTTTGTAGCTGAGGTTTCTTTATTTTCCCAGAAGTCTTTTTTCTTTTAACCTACAAATAAACCTTACCTTCATTGAATTTTGTGAATTGTAATTCTTCAAGGGGAATTAATGTTAACACTGTAAGTAGAGTATCACTGTGTGTGTGTGTGTGTGTGTGTGTGTGTGTGTGTGTGTGTGTGTGTATAGGTAAGGGAGCTCCTAATCACAGAGATAAAAAAAATCCATCATGACCTAGTCAGGTTCTTAGTATCATTTGAGAGACTGTGACACCAACTTTTTAAGAACAACTAAAAAGAAGTGAAATGGGGAAGAGTGATGGAGAGACAGAAGGAGAGAGAGAGAGAGGTATTGTGTGGGAGGCCAAATAGAAGGAGAGTTGACAAGGTATTTTTTTCAGTCTTTTTCTTCACTTTTAAAAACTCCAAACTCTATTCATATGTCTTCTCTTTATTGTTATTGATAAATCCCCCTTTTAAAACACAAAACTAGACTCAAGAAGGACTTAGGTATTTGAATTGGGGTTGAGGTTGGAGGAAAGAGAGTCTAGTGTATCAGAAAGAGATTTTGATATGAAGTCAAAAGCCTTGAATATGGGGTTTGTTCTGTTAGTTGTGTGCTTCTTTAGCAAGCTGCTTCCTCTTTCAAGATCTCACTATCCTCTCCCTGTAAAACAGAGGAGTTGGACTGGGTAACCTCTAAGCTGCCTTGGAGTTCTGAAATTTCATGAATTGAAATAAGTCTTTGAAATATCTAAGGGTCTAGCTTGAATATCTAGGTCAATCCCATTGAGGCCCACAGTCATGCTACAACTTTCTTACTGAATCTGATCAGGTTGGGATTCAAAAGCATTTGAAACTTTGGGACCAAGGGCTTCCCCCGAAGGCCTTCCTTCCCATCTTGGCCAAGAAATATGGCAAAGTACTTACAAAGAACTCTTAAATCCACTGAGAGTCACTGCTAGTGTCCATTAACAACTGCTCCTGATGAATTTCCCTACAAGAGACATACATCTCTGTTCTTGCCTTCCTTCAGCGCCACTGTTTAACTTTTCTCTTTTTTCTCTCCAGCCCACAAAGATTTTTTTTTCTTTCCCTCAGAGAAAATAACTGGGGGGAAGAGACAGCTTTGAAATGCTCCCAAGGCCACCAGAAGAAACCTTCTTGAAAACTTGAAGGGAGCTCAAGGAGGCCTCTCTCTCCCTTATGGTTTCTGACTCCACATTTCAGCACAAGCTAGGAAGACTGGGAGTAGAGGGGCTGAAGAGAGTCAGTGAGCATCAAACTGTCTATATATCTTTGACCATATCACAGTAAAGATCTAAGGCAGGGAGAAGACATCTGCCATCTTTGTGGAGCTATTGTATAAAATATCTTGTGGGGAACATAGCTAACCTGTTGCCTTGGTGATTTAAAAAGATTTGAAAAAACTTGGCACAATTGCTATTTAAACCTTGCTATAAGGTTGACAGGTGGCTTGGTGGCACAGTGGATGGAATGCCAGCCTTGGAATCAAGAAGACTCATCTTCCTGAGGTCAAATCTTACCTTAGACACTTAATAGCTGTGTGACCCTGGCTAAATCACTTATCCCTATTTGTCTCAGTTTCCTCATCTGTAAAATATAAGCTGGAGAAGGAAATGGAAAACCAGTCCACTGTCTTTGCTAAGAAACTCCAAGTCGGGTCACAAAGAGTCAGACAGCTGAAAAATGAATGAACAATAAAAATATGGTTGAAATCACCAAGAGGCAATATTATCTTGGTTCTGCTCCAGACAGTGGTGGGAGCTTCCTGATGGTATCTCGTTAAACTGTTTAGGGACACCTTTTATCTCTAAAGAGAGTCAGGCTGAAATCATTATTGTCTAAAGAGACTGATGGACTGGATCTGTTCCTTCTACACTGTTTACTTGAAGGTCTGTACCTCAGAGTGCCAGTAGATGAGAGATATGGAAGAAAGTTATTTTTTTTTTCACCTTTATGCCAAGCCAACAGCTGCTCTTGGGTGGACCAGTCCCTAGAGGTTTCAGTAGAGTTGACTATTGCAGTGGGGGACACTGGATGTCTGGGCTCCTTTGAGGTCATCAGACTGGACCATCAGAGTGGTCAGGGCTAGTATGAGCAAATCAGTTGCTACCTAAGGAGAGAGACAATTTGGAGAGAAATAGAAGTGTATATGTGTGTGTGTGTGTGTGTGTGTGTGTGTATCTGATTATTTTTCTATGTGTTTGAGTATGTATCTGTATGTGTGGTTGTGTGTGTATTATTTTTTGTGTATGTTTGTGTGTGTGTGAACTAAAACCACATTAAGGCTGCAAAGGAATATTTCAAAAGTCTTTATCCCATGTCATGGCTTTAAATCTCTTTAAGAATCTTCCTAACTTTTCCATTCAATATTCAAAAGATCCTCTTATGTAAAAAAGATGATCATTTTTTAAGAATTCTTTTGCTAATGGGTCTGTATTTAAGACAGATGGTAAAAATTGGAACAGCTGCTAAGAGAAATGTCCAAGAAGTATTTAATATACAAACCTTGCTCTTATATTTAAATTTCCTTTAACACTAGCCAATATCCTGGAGGTTTCTATAGAGAATAGCATATTTCTCTGCTTTAAGCGATATCAGAAAGTTCTTTTAACTCAGGAATTCACCGCCATCTTTAGAGAAGCTCCTATCTCATCTTCCAGACTACTTAGTTTCCACATGCAAGTTCAGCCAGTCCTCAGACTAGGAAGGAGATCTTGATCCACAGTTAATGGCCATCATCAATGGTCCATGTTTATTAAATGCTTACTATATTCCAAAGCACTGTGTTAAAACACTATCAACAAGTTTTGCTGTTGGTTTCTTCTGAACTTGGTTCCATCTTTTTCTAGTAATTGAATTCCTGCCCTGCTCCTAGGCCTCTGCTGCTATTCTCTTCTCCCTGGGATGCTATTTTCTGTTCTCTAATCCCGGTCACCCTATGACAAGGCTCCTCATACCTGCAAATATACTACTCTGACACTTGACCATCTGCCTGCCCAGTTGTCCACTGTTGCTCAGATTCCTCAATTGGAATGGAAGTTAAACAACTTTAGTGGAAACTCTCCCAGGTCTAAGGGAGTTCTTGAACAATAGAAAGGAGCTTAAGTCCTATATCTGAGATCACCAAGACTCTGTTTGCTCCCATGATAATTCTGCTGCTTTATTTATTAAGGACCTTCATCAGGCATAGACTACCTTTCTGGCCTCTCAAACCCATAGAAAGTCTCATGCTATGCTATGTCCTACCCCCTGCCCCATCGAGGCTCCCAGGGCAGACTTGAATGGGAGTCTATGCCTGACCATAAGGTCATAGGGTTTAGAGCAGCAAGAGACCTGAGGGATCATCTAGGCCAATCCTCTTCTTTCACAGATGAGAAAAATAAGACCCAGAAAGGAGGAAATGACTTTTCTGAGGTCAAATATTTAGTGGTTAGCAGATCCTAGATCCAGCCTTAGATGTTCTGAATTCATATCAAAACTCCCCCCCCAAAAAAACTGCCTCCACCAATCACTTGCAACTGTTTATATCCTGTTTATACCCTGATGTTTAGGTCCACTGTTGACCTAAATAAATAAATAAAGAGAACTTCTGTCTTACCTTTTTCCCTGTGATTAATCTCATCATTTTGGCCTTCCTTTTGTTCCAAGAAATGGCAGAGATGAAGAGGATGGATATTCAAAAGACTGTATTTCTTCCCCATGGTGGTCAAGAAATCTTGAATTTCAGGGCAGCTAGATGGTGGTCCTGGCATCAGGAGGACCTGAGTTCAAATCCAACCTCAGATACTTAATAATTACCTAGCTATGTCACCTTGGGCAAGTCACTTAACCTCATTACCTTGTAAAAACAAACAAACAAACAAAAAGAAATCTTGGATTTCTACCAATAGGACCCATCATCATGTATTCTTCTGCCTGAACTTGCTATCTTCTTCCAGGCTACTTGGGGATGCAATCTGAACTCTCTCAGTGTTGGTAACTGGAATTGTGGTAAGGTTTCTCTGTAATATTCCTATCAATCCCAATACCTGCTCAGCTGAATTGATCCTCTGGTTCAATCTTGGAAGTTCTTGATGTCAAGTCCAAATATTATAAAATATGTGAAGCCTTAAAGTATTATATATTATTCAATAATTACTCCCAATCCTAGTCTTGTTCTTTTGGTCTAACACCCTGAAAATTTGGCTAAATTATTGCCCTGGATTTAGATTTCTGGTCTGGTCAGATCTTAGTTCAATCAATCATTCAGTTAACAAACATTGCACCTACTAGGAGATGGCTTCAAGGCAGACATACTCAGCTTCCAATATAATTCTTTTCTGAGGACCATGCTATTATATTCAAGTTGCTATTTCTCAACCTTGGATGGTAGGCATACCTTAGTTACAAATAAAAAGCCTAAGATAAAATTAAAAATGCATCCCAGTCTAGGTTTATAAAATGCTGATAGGAATAGTGTAGTCTTATTATTTTTTTTAATTTATTTAAGGGAATGGGGTTAAGTGACTTGCCCAAGGTCACACAGCTAAGAGATTATTAAGTGTCAGAGGCTGGATTTGAACTCAGGTCCTCCTGACTTTAGGACTAGTGCTTTATCCACTGTGCCACCTAGCTGCCCCAGTCTTATGATTTCTAAACTTCTTAAATCCATATTCCATTTCAGCAAATGGTGTCACCTGGTCTTGCTCAGAAAAAAAGAGGTGGAGGGAACACACATCCTAGAGAGTTTTTGCTTGAGTACACAACCATCATTGTGGCTATGTTTTTTGTTCTTTTTAATACTGAATTAAATCTGTGGTAGAAAAGAAAACATAAAAAATTCTTATTTACCCACTTCTTCCCAAAATATGTGTGTATTTGTATGTGTATGTATATGTATATGTGTAATGAGTCATAGGCTAGACCTCAGGGGATTTGGACCCTCATATACTTATATATCTGTCAATTAATCCTGATTATCCCTGGCTACCTGTTTGGTTTTGGTAAATTAGACCCCTTTCCCTCTGTAGACCTCATTTACCTATAGAGAACCACCCATAGATTCATTTCTATTCTGTCTGACAGAAGAATAGATAAGCAAAGAGAGCCCAGAAGCTGCCCTTTTCATTCCTTCTTGTTCATGGCTATGAGCAGGAGTTTTGGACCTTGAAGTTTCTCCATTATTCTTATTCCTTATGGAGAATTCCTTTTGGGTCATAGAATTGTAGAATCTTAGAATGGACTTAAGTTGACAAATTCATCCATAGAGGACCACACTTACTTCAAATCGATAAGGTGGCTTATATGGCAGCAAGCAGACTTTCCCTGGTCACTTCTTCCATTGTCACTCCCACCCTGCATCCAGAAGTTTTTTATAGCTAACCTAAGTTACTAGAAGCTATTTCTAACCATACCTAGCAGACAATAAAATCTGAAACCAAAGAAGAATGGAAGAGATCTGGAAACCTGTTCCCCTCTTGAAGGGTGGCTATTACTTTCTCCTTTCTATCCTATCCTAATAGGAAAGTCCTATAGGATACCCTAAAGGATAATCCTATTCATTAACTTCTCTGTCACTTCCTTAATTCCTTGACCGTTCTTTTCTACAGGTCCATCCCCCAATTCTGTAAAACCTACATTGCATTTCTCTTTCCTTCAGGATATACACCTCTCTTCCATAAACATCCCAGCTGATCTTCCTCCCCCACAGTCTGGAAAGGAAGAAGTAATTATCATCATAATAATTATTATAATTATAGTTTACATATTCCTTTAAGGTATGTAAAGTGCTTTCCTTACTTATAAACATCATTTGGGGAATGGCTGAACAAATTATGATATATGAATGTAATGGAATACTATTGCATCATAAAAATGATGAAAGAGAGTTTCAGAGAAACTTGAGAAGACTTGTATGAACTGCTGCAGAGAGAAGTAAGCAGAGCCAGGAGAATAATTGATACTTTAACAACACTAAAAATTGATAACTTTGGAAGACTTAAGCACTCCAATCAATCTTTTTTGTTTTAGATTTTTTGCAAGGCAATGGGGGATTAAGTGGCTTGCCCAAGGCCACTCAGCTAGGCAATTATTAAGTGTCTGAGGCCAGATTTGAACTCAGGTACTCCTGACTCCAGGGACAGTGCTCTATCCACCACCTAAGCCATCCATTCTCTGATCAGTCTTTTCTGATCTCCTCCTTTCCCTTTCCTTCCCTTCTATCAGTACATACTGTGTTCTGCCTCATATTTGGGAGGTATGAGTGGATAGCAATGGATGGAGATGTGAACCCAGGACTTAATAGTAGGGAAGCATTAATGAGGTGAAGAATCCTGTGGGGAAGACCAACTCATTCACTTGCATTGGGCTTTCAAGAAACCTAGAAGTGGACAGTAGAAGAACACAAAAATAGCTTTCAGGGTCCTTAAAATGGAGTCTTACTTTTCCTCCCAATGATGGAACATAAAACAAAACCTCTTTTCTAAGAAAACTGAACAAATGTGCTCTTTCCAAGCAACCCGAGTTAGCAATATCTCTAGACGAGAGGCTCATTTTTTATCCTTTGTTGAATCGATGCTGACAGAGGCTCATTAATAAAGTCCCAGAAGCATGTAAACAACCAGTGTGCACTCATCCTCTTTTCTTTTAGTGGGGCTACTTGGCAAGGGTGAAACAAGTCATCTTTAGCACTCTGGCCTTGCTAGCCTTGACCATACTGTCAAAGGGATGGGAGAATTGGGAGCAGGAAGTAGGAGGGGGTTTGTTCCCTTTCATGATACAGGACCCCAAGATATTTGGGAGAATTCCAAGGAGATCTGAGACAACGTTGCTCTTTTTTTTTTTTAAAGAGCAAAATTTAGGCAACCTCTTTAGGGTCCTGAGTCAATGTCTCATTGCCATTGTGGTGGGTTTGTTTCTTGAAGATGTGATGTGGAGGTGGAAACCCAGAGGACTGGAGGAACCTCATTTTGCACATGGCTTATTTAGCAGACCTACTAGGAAAGGCTTCAGGTCAATGATCCTCTTATTCTCAAGATACAGGCAGATAAATTTGCCTGCCTGAGACTTCTTTGCCATATTCTTCAGTCTGACCTCAGTGAGGGCAAGTATCTATGTTTTTATCATGTTATTCTTTGAAGATCAAAGGATTCTGGATTTAAAGCTGGAAGAGACATTAGATGGGATCTAGTCCAACCCTTTCATTTAACACGTGAGAAAACTGAAGCTTGAAGCTTAAATGACTTTGACTAGATCAAAATTTGAACCCATGACTTGTGACTCTAGATGCAATACCCTCTTGCCTTCTAGGGTTGACCTTATTGCATTGTTATATGTATCCTTTATTATGTATGTAGGCAAAGTTGAATGAAGGTGAGTTTATGCTTGAGCCATGCTCAGGGATTCATTTTATGAACTTGACTTTTATTGTTTCATAAATTCACAGGCTCATACATATTATGCATTGTGAAATATGTATATTTTGATTATATATATATATGTATATATATACATATATATATATATAATATATATATATATATATATATATATATATATATATATATATATATATATATATATTGATCTGGGAAAGCTATTAGAGGTCATCTAGCCTGACCTCATCATTTTGCCTATATAGAAAATGAGGCTCAACAAGGTGAGGTGATTGTCCTATATCATTCAAATGGTAAGAGGCAAACAAAAGTCGTCAGAGCCAAGTCCTCTGACTCAAGGTAGCTCAGTGTCTGTGATGTACCAAGGGACTAATGAGGTTTCAAGGAATTTATATTCTAGATGAGATCTCTAGACTTGGAATCTGAAGACCAAAAAGGAACTCCCATTTTTGACCCATTCTAGCTTTAAATGTGACCTTCAGTAAGTCATTTCACTGATAAGAGGAATCTGAGTTTCCACAAAGTAAAAAAACAACAAAATAATGCTAGTCCTACCTACCTCATAGGTTATTGACAGAAATGTTTATTTGACATCGGAACTATTATTATTATCTTCATGAAGCAACTCCAGACAATACTTTGCAAAATATAACAAATCAAATCACAAAATAGGTAGTGTGGGAAGTCGAGAAGGAAAGAGATCACTGAGATCTTGAGTTAAGGATGGCTGCCTGAAGAGAGTGGATTTTGAATTGGATCTTGAAAGATAAGTTGAATTTAGATTAAGTTACACACACACACACACACACACACACACACACACACACGAACTCACCTCTGAAGTTGGTGGCATTAAATAAATTTCTGGATTCTTCTTCATGTCAGCAGGGTGGGCAAGACCTGAGGAGTTGACCACCAAGGGAGAGATGAGTTTGAATAATAATAATGATGATGATAATAATAATAACAACAGCAATAATAGACATCTCTTTAGTGCTTTAAAGTTTAGAGAAGCATAGACTTTCGAATTCAAAGGACCTGAAAAACCATCTAGTCCAATACTCTTCTTTTTCTAATGAGGATTCTATTTATAAACATGTCTCTCAAAAAACCCATTGTCTTAACTATCATAGATGGTATTATTTCTAGTATATGGACAAAGAAACTAAGTCTTATAGTTGTGAAGTGACCAACCCAGTATCATATAGCTAATGAGTGATTGTGACTCTAGTCTCCTGACTCAGAGATTGGCTCAATCACATCACGTTGGCTCTCCATGAAGAATAATTCCTATATCTTTCCCCTATATGCAAGTCAGTCTTTTATCACTCCCAAGCATAAAATATCAAGGAATGGGATTAAACTAGGTCTAGATAGTCTCTGAGATTTCCCCCAACTCTAGGTCTGTGGTCCAGAATGAAATCCAGGTTAGCTATAAACAGTTTTTTGAGGAGGCAAATGGTTGGTTGGTTCTTATACTTCATTATTGAAGAAGACCAAAATGACGTCATTATGTTTGAGACAAATTACAGAGGGTCTGACTGTGACTGATCAGACCAATGGAGCTCAGAATTCTTTTCCACAAGTTGGGCATAAATAGTCCATGTGAACACCTAAATTTATATAGGTCAAGGAAGCAGATTGTCAAGGATTGTAAATGTGGGGTTTTGGCATCCTTGCTCAAGGCTCAGGATTGATTGGATTCATGAAGAGAAGACCCACATGAGAGTCAGGAGACACTAGGAGGACATCAGAAATCTGAGGAGTCTATAAAGACCTCAGTTTTAGGATCCCCCCCATTTTCTTTTCTTAGATATGAGGGAAAGAGTGGTCATTAAAAATTCATTAAAGATGGTATACTTAGGAGTGAATACTAGGTTGGCTTTATATAAATAGCATGGAAATAGCTCTTAAATAAAGTTCATATTTTAGAGGTGTAAGGAGAGTAGATTGAAAAGGGAACTTTTTTTTAGGTTTTTACAAGGCAAATGGACTTAAATGGCTTGCCCAAGGCCACACAGCTAGGTAATTATTAAGTGTCTGAGTCTGGATTTGAACTCAGGTACTACTGACTCCAGGGTCAGTGCTCTATCCATTGCACCACCTAGCTGCTTTAAAAAGGACCTTTTAAAAAAAAGAAGGAAAGAGAAAGAAAATCAAAATATGGTTGTGTTGTAGTTAGAAGGTGGTAAAGGTCAATATTGCCTGTATTCCAAGGATCATTTACATTCTACTTTACTTTTTCTAAATTATTACAGACCAGTAAATTGATAAATAAACAAATCTGACTGGAGGTTGAAGGACAATGGTGCATGGTTCATGATGGAAAGCTTCTTTTGTGTAACAAAGCCCTTAGCTAAAAATACACTGTAGGGCCCTCACCATTTCCATAAACAGATGGACACTGTGGGCCCAAGCGGAGGAGCGAGGCAACGGGAGGAAATTGTATCTGACAATGATAACGATCTGGCATCTCTACAGAGTTTCACATCCCGGAGGATTCCAGCGGGGGCCGTCCAGATCTTGCCGATTGTGCAAAGCCTGCAACTGTAAATAGAATCCACTTTGGCTCCCTGGGCCACCACCCTTCTGTGGACACTCTCCCAGTTTCTCCCAGCTGCACCCTCCTCTCTCCAAAAATAAAAACCAAAAAATAGGCAGTCATGAGTTAGAAGTCCCCAGTGGGATAGATGAAGGAAGACAAGAGGGTCAGAGCTAGGAATTTTCCTGCCTTTTCCCAAATTTTATTCATGCCAATGAAGATGCTATACTCTGTGGTTATATGACTATCAGGATCTTCTTTGGCTCTCAGCTTTGAAAAATAGGGCTTGGGGATGCTCATGTGGCAAACTGCCTTCTTGCTTTACTCAGGCTCTTGTAAGGAGACAGAGTGGAACTGGACAAAAGTGGCTCTCTCTCTCTCTCTCTCTCTCTCTCTCTCTCTCTCTCTCTCTATTCTCTTTTTCTCTCTCCCTCCCTCCTTTTTTTTCTTTTTCTCCTCTCTTTCTCCCCTTGTGTCTATATATATATATATATATATATATATCTTTATCTATATCTATTTATGTATATATCTGCACATAAATATACACAAATGTGTGTGTGTATATAGACATATGCCTATGCACATGTAAGATAAGCGCACACACATATGTAGTAAGTAATTGTTGACCAGCTCCATTTCCTCTCTTTCCAAGAGAAAATACCCACAGCTTGCATATACTAGGTAGGCATGAAGAACTTCCTAATGAGGAAGTTAGTGCCATCCCATAAAGGGTGATGAATAGATGTCACTTCTTTCCGTGTAACTCTTTTAGATTCAGAGAATCTTCTGTCCTATATAGTGTGCCCTAGAAGAGAGGGTATGGGGGATCAGGGGATGAGTTCTGGTCCCAGCTTTACTACTAACAATGACTTAAATTGACTTTACTCCTCTGAGGCTCAGTTTTTTCAACTGTGAAATTTGAGGATTGAATTGGATGAGTTTTAAAAGTCTTTTTTTTTCTCTCAGACCCTGGCTTACTTTAATTGGAAGAGAGGTTGTTTTGCCTCAGGGTAGGAGGCTGAGGACAGGATGACCTCAGTTGAACCCTCTACAGACTTTGGACAGTAGCATAGCTAAGGCCTTCCAAAAGCCATTCTTTCAAATCTCCTGGAAGGAGAGGCTATCAGAGAGAAATTACTGATTCCCTATTTGGTGTTCCTCCCATATGACCCTACATCTCCCATCTCTGAGCCTTTGAATTGAATGCTTTCCATGTCTAGAATATTTTTCCTCTCCACCTCTGCTTCTTAACTTCCTTGACTATCCAAGAATCAGGTCAAATCTTGCCTTATTTTTAACCTTCACTGTCGATTCCATCTCCTATTGCTTTTCCTCTGTGATTAAATTTCATTTACTCTGTTTCATATATGTACCTAGCTATTTGCATGTTATCTTCCCTGAGTAGAATATAAACGTTTTGAGCATCAGGACCATATTTTGCCTTTTCTTGTATCCCCAACACTTCACATGACAAGGAAGGTATTTAATAAATTCATATTGATTGACAGAAGAGAGTACTGGTACCTTATTTCTTTGTTGGATCATTGCTTATATCTTATCCTCTAATTGTAGTGTTCACCAGGGCCCTGCCTTGGTTCTATTTTCTTTTAACTTGTAGGACCTCTCTCTTGGTGATATCATCAACGTCAACAGATTTAGCTCTTCTCTTTATACAGATAAATCCTCTAATTACTCATGTATTCTGCCCTAATTTTTTGTACTGTGTTTTTTTTTTAATTAACTGTCTGCTGAACATCTCTAACTGGAGGTCTCATCATCTTTTCAAAATCAATATCTTCATCTTCTCCCCTTAACCAAGATTATTCCAATCTCCTCTATTCCTGCTAAGGACATCACCATATTTCCCATCACCTAGGTTGACAAGCTCAGGCTCATTTTTTTTTTTTTTATTATCTCTCACATGCCTCAAGACCAAGCAGCTGCCAAGTTTTGTCCATTGTCAAGAGTTGCCAATTATATACCCATGACTTCTCTTCCATTATTTGAATTTGTCCATTAAGGTGGTCAGTTTGGCTAGACCTTAGAATGAGGGAAGAATATTAATGTACAATGAGGCTAGAAGCTAAGGCTGTGTTGGAAAGAGCTTTAAAAACTAAACAAAGAAATTTGCATTTTTATCCTAGAGTAACTATGGAATTGCTGAAGTTCATTCAGTAAAATAGTGACATTGTCAGATTGGAAATTAATAAAATTATTTTAGGAACTAGTTGGGAGGCAGGGTAGACACTCTCTACTCCAGGGGAAGGATTTGAGAAAGGGAGGCCAGCTAGGAGGCATTTAAAATAATTCAGGGAAGAGGTGATAAGGACCTGAACTAGATGCATTATCTCTGCTGAATATATTGCTTTTGTTGGACAATGAATTTCTGTACTGCATGTCAAGTTTGTATTCTTTCTATAGAGTGTTATATTGTGTTGTCCCTGCTGGGCATCTTTTACACTCTTGTGGTCACCAAACTTATTTTTGCCTTTTTCTTTTTTGACTTCAGCTTTTCAGGACCATCTGCTAGGTTCATGATTCCCATCTGCCAAGATGCAGTGACTAGAGAGCCTCCTCCTTGTTAAAAACTTAGCTAGAATGCTTCTAAACTGTGCTTGGATCTACTTTTTAAACTAACTATGTGGTGCCTATTTGAAGTCCATGGTCCCAGACCAATATCTGTCTTAAAATCAGAAAATTCCTTTTAATTCCTATGAAAGCCCTGATGGAGATCCTGTACTCCCCAGATCTATGGTGAGTCTCTGCCAAAATCATAAGGGCTTTGTAGCATTTGGGGTGATTAAGGTTATTTAGATTCTAAAATCTTTTATTGATATTCAAATGAAGTTGATACACAACAAAAATGAATGATATGGCTAAGTTGTAGCAGAAAAAAATTTTAAAGCATGGATTTAAAAATATTTATCTTTGTACCTCTAATTTTTTAATTGAACCAATTAGATCTTGTCTTAATTTTTCAGTTTGTAGTTTGTTGTAGGACCACTAGACTAGAAGACCTTAGTTCTATTTTGCCTCTAGTATTTCCTACTTGTCAACCCTAGTAAGTTAATTTACCATTTTTGATTGCCATTTCTTCAGCTGTAAAATGGGAGTATTAGTACTTAAGTCACTTAACTCACAAAGGGACTGTGAGGAAAAAACTTTATAAATCCTGAAATTATTATTATTCTCAGCTTCCCCTAGGATCTGGCTAATCTATCAAATGGAACAAAGGAAATTGCCAGACTCATCTACCCAGAGACTTCTGGAAGAAAACCTTAAGAGAAACTGATTTACAGAATAGTGGGAGGAAGAGATGCAAGGAGATCTTTCGGAGGAAGTGAAAACAGATATAACAGCTATACTTTGATGACAGGAAAATAATAAAGTGTTTTGGAGTCAGTCAATTAGTCAACATATATTAAGTATGTACTATATGACAGATCCTGTGCTAAATTTAGGAGTTAAGAAGATCTGGGGTCAAATGCTGGCTAGGATCTGTGTCCTTGGGCAAGTCATTTAAATTTTGGGAATCTCATTTTCATCGGTGTAAAAACGGAGGTCAAATTCAGAGATCTCTCAGGTGCTCTTCAGTTCTAGATATATGATTCCATGTCTATATACAATGACTTTAGTGCCACCAAAAAGATTTAGGTTAAACAAATGGAGGGATTTCCCATCTGATATGGAGGCAGAGAAAGGCACTTAAAAGAACTTATAGAATCTCTTTGAAAGAGAAAGCACTTGCTGAAGATGGAGGGAAGGAGATATCAAACTGATCTTTAAATTCTCCTCAGAATCTGGATTTGAGCCTGCATTGTGCTTGCTTTCCCCAGGTAGGCTTCTCGAGCATTGTTTCTTATGATGACTTAGTAGAGAGAGTAAGTTGTGGACATTGGAAGGATGAGGCTCTCCCTTCCTGTTCTTACACAGCTGTGCTCCATAGGGACCCATCTATATCCACTGAAGAGCCATTTAATACTGTGAGACTTGTCACTACAGATTTTCAAACAGATACAGTTTTGGAAGAACAGCATGTGGTTTGAGGCCTCTGGCTTTCCAGGGTATTACAGCAGCAGCAACAATAGCAGAAAGGAAGGGTAAGGGGGAACAAAGGTCCTAGGGAATCAGAAGCTTCTTCCCGACTCAGACTTTTCTCCTCTACTCATATACTCTGCTGTCCCTCTAAAGTTGAGGACCACTAAAAACTACCCTAAGACATCTCTTCTACATTGTAGAGTTAAAGGAGTGGACCTGGTTCCCATCATCTTTGTCATAACCCATATGGTAGACCTTGCATTGAAAGGTCAACATGCTTTGAGCCAGTGATAGGTCTTTCAGTGACACAGGACAATAGGATTGACCTTATAAATGGGAAAATAAATCTCTAAAAGGGGAATTCAGGAAGCATGGTTGATGTTGGAGAATTTTTTTTTTTCACAAGGCAGGCTTCAAATCCATGCCATCTCTGATATTAAACCATTAAAAAGTAAGCTCTACCATGTAATGGCTATACCATGTACTCTCATTTCTGCTCAGTCCCCTGATAAGGCAAACTCTGAAGGTCAAATAATATGATTCATGTCTAGGTTTGCCATTTAGTAGATATGTGACCACAGGAACGGCACTTCCTGTTTCTGAGTCTAATGTTTAGAATTAGAGGAGTTTACCATAAGATTTCCAAGTTTTCTTGTAGCTTTGATATATTGTGATTCAATGGAAATTAAATATCACTTGTCAGAATCTAAACTTTAGTGAAAAATCTGAGTTATTTTATTTTGATTTAATTTTTTTCATTATTAAAGATTTTAGTTGTAGACATATATGTGTCTGTGTGTATGTGTGTATGTGTGTATATGTCTATCATTCCACACAATGCCTGAGAGATATAGATGCTTAATAAATTTAAGTTGATTGATTGGCAGATTCAGAAGTGCAGTGGAGGATATGACAAAGGATCAGTGGTGAATTGATTTTAGTGACCAAGCATGGTGAATCTGGAAAAGTTTAATAGAGAAAGTATTATTTGAGGATATTTTATAGGACAGTACCCTAGCTTAGGAAAAGAAGGCCTAGAGGTGAGAGTGGACTGATCTTGCCCATAATAAGATTAATATGTAGCATCAGGGATATTTGTGTTACTCAAGGGGATACAAGAATAGATAACTCTAATATTTCCTCCCCCTAAACCTTCTCCAAGGGAGAATCTAATTACTGCTAGAAATTGAAGAGGAAAGTTGGGAGCAGAGTCTGGCCACTCTTCTTCTCTCCTCAGAGAGAGAGAATTCTGGTCTATAATTATATTTATCTGTTCCCTTATATATTGTAATTCTAGAGGAAGTAATTTTAAGGTTTATGCTAAAATCCTAATTGCCATTTTTAATAGGGATAGGGGATTTATATTCAAAATGACTCCCTTCCCACACAATAATAGTTCTATGATGAACACATAGCAAATAGTAAAGAAATCCCTTTATCCAAGTTGATAGTAAAAGAAAAATCAGAAAAAAGTAAATATATGAGACTATATAATATATATATATATATATATATATATATCAGATGATATACACAAAGTGAATGAGTTATTCCTCTGGAGATAGATTGGGAATTACAAGGGCTAATGATTTCTTTCTCCCTTGTGCTGGCATGAAACAATGGGCAGAGAAGGGGAGGAGCAAGATAAATCAACTCAATCAAGAGAGTTCTGTATCTCATTCAAAGGAGAAAGTCCCTGAAGTGTCTAGGATAGACATGGGAACATGGTGGACAATGCCAGTTCCTTTAATGTCAACTTCTTCCCCAAGTTCTTCTCTCCTCAGAGGGGTTAAAGAGAAATTGGTATCTTATATCTTCTTTCTCAAGAAGCCAGAAAAAGCTAAAGATACTGAAGACATTGGATCACTCTTCTCTCACAATCTTTCCAATCACCTTCCTGCCCTTCAGAGGGAAATATTCAGAATGGGCACCATTGCTTCCATAATAAAAGATAAACTGGTTGGTTTTCATTTTGTAGCTAAGTCTAAATGCTACAATTAACTCTGCAAATGTTTTCTTTCTTTGTTCCTGAATATTTTCCTAGAAAATGAGCTGTCACGTTTCCTCTGTGGTCATCTGCTTTATTACTATGTGGCTTTAGAGAAATCACTTTCTTTCTCCTCAGTTTCTTTTTTTCTGTAAAATAGCAGTTCTCTGAATTGATGATTTCTGTAGTCTCTAAAAACTAAAATTCTATCATCCCATGATCTCACTTTGGTAATCAGATAATCATCTTCTTCCATCTTGTCCAATGTGAGAAGTAGTGAAGTGTAGTGGGAAAAGTAATAGCCTGGGAGTCAGGAACTTGGGTTCTGATTCTTCCTTTAACACTGAACTACTTTATGAAAGCAGAAAGACAAAATCTCTTGGACCACTCTCATCTCTATAACAGTGGAGTTGTGTCCTCAGCTACCAAACTGGGTAGCTGCTAAAAATATTTGTTTTCTTGCTGACATTTCTGATACGGATGACAGGTCTCTAGGGATGTTACCTTGTCTCATCTAGTCTAATTTAAAGGTCTCCTGTCTCTCTAACATCCTACCATGTTATGTTTGACTTCATAATTTGGTAGAGGATATATTTAGTGTGTTGAAGTAGACAGCTCTTGGGTCAACCAGTGCTGAGAATGACTGATCATTACTATTTTCTCAGGTCCAACAGGACTCTGACATCAAAGGGTCAAGGATAGAATTTTTAAGGAGTCACATCATGGGGTGTTTACTGAAGGCTCCCATCCCAATTTATAGAATATAAACTGTAGAATTCAAAGAGAAGTGAAGGGGGGAAATGCCATCTAAGAAGATGCTTTCCAGCTGTTTGGGCTGGGCAAGAGATGCACACTAATTAGCACTCCCTACTCTGAGGGACCAGGAAGGGGGGTAGGAAAAAAAACTGTCCAACTTTTGACCCCAACCCCAACCCACACAAAATGCTTTGTTTATGGAGTGACCAGAGCTGAAAGAGAATGGATAGTTAGGAGTCCCAAAGTGCCTTTGAAACATCAGCTGGCAATGTTTCACCAGGGTTATATGGCAAGATGGAGATGCTGAAGGATCCAAGAAGGAAACAGAAGGAAAAATGCTTGGTGGGTGGTGGTGGGTTCAAAATGACAACCTAGATTTCGGCTCTGGGTCACTTTAGAGCCTTTTGGGAGCTGCTATTCTTGCTGTAAACTTAGCTACTGGTTTCATTTGTCTAGCAGCTCTGGGCCTTTGCAAACAAAGCAGATCAGCTTAGCGGAGCAGCATGGGGCCCACAGCTGCTGGTACATGTTGGAACGTGAGCTCAGAGAGTGCAAAAAAAGAGCTACACTCTTCCTCTCTTTCCTTTAAACAAACTGTAAAAAGAGCTTGCATTTGGCAGAAATGAGGCAAAGTACCAGAAAAACACATGAGAAGGAAAGAAGCCAGACACAACCTTTCAGGCAACCTTCCTCAACTGCCTCACGAAGGAAAAGGCCCCAAGTGACTGTGAGCTGATGACCACATATGGCCAAGAGATCAATTGGTCAGGGTTCCAGGAACTACTCTGGACTAATGTCTTACTGCTGGGGGAGGAATGGGATGGGGGTGGGGGAGTGGGGGGTGGGGAGGCTTAATCATAACCTTTAAGCCTCTAAAAGATAAATGCCAAGAGAATAGTGATTTACTTTGTTCCCACTGAAACATCTATTTCAGCGTCTAATACTATTCAGTTGTTTCAAGTTCATCAGTTTGATTTCTCTGCACTCGGCCATATTCTAACTTGTAATTAGAATTATTTTTAGTACCAGTCTCTTGTAAAGTGCTTAGCACATGGTGGGCATTTAAAAATGCTTATTCCATTCTATACTAACCATAAATCATTGGGAAGCAACTTGAGAGTGGACAGGACCTCTTCCCTTAAAACTTTAGGGGTACATATATGTTCTGATCCTACTGAGGCCATAACTGTAGAAGTAGAATTGCTATTTTAGCAGAGGTGGAGAAGAGGGTTAGAGAATGAACAGGTATTGATTTATTAATCAATTCAGTCATGTCCAACTCTCTGTGACCTCATTTGGGGGTTTCTTGGAAGATTTCCTTCTCTAGTTTGTTTTTTAAATTTTTGGAGGCAATCAGGGTTAAATCCCTTGACCAGGGTCATATAGCTAATAAATGTCTGAGGCCAGATTTGAACTATGTACTCCCTTCTTCTTCTTCTTCTTCTTCTTCTTCTTCTTCTTCTTCTTCTTCTTCTTCTTCTAGTTTTTGCAAGACAATGGGGTTAAATATAAATGACTTGCCTAAGGTCACACAGCTAAGTAAATATTAAAAATCTAAGTTCAGGGGCAGCTAAGTGGCACAGTGGATAAAGCACCAGCCCTGGAGTCAGGAGAAACTAAGTTCAAATGCAACCTCAGATATTTAATAATTACCTAGCTGTGTGACCTAGGGCAAGTCACTTAACCCTACTGCCTTGGAAAAATAAAAAAAAAGAATCTGAGTTCAGATTTGAACTTGTGTCTTCTTGACTCTAGGGTTGGTGTTCCACCCAATTAATTTTATAGATGAGGAATCTGAGGCAACTGAGTTAAGTGATTTGCCCAGGGTCAAACAGTAAGTGTCTGAGGTCATATTTGAACTCAGGAAGTTCCTTCCAGACCTTTCTCCACTGCGCCACCTAGCTATGAAATGCTAAACCCAAAGAGGGAAGCACTATGCTTTCCTTCACTATGGTTTTTAGCAGCATGAAAAATAGTATTAGTTATAGAAATATATGTAATGCAAGTATACATATATAACCTATATCAGATTACTTGCCATCCTAGGGTAGGGGAGAGGAAGGGTAGAGGGAGAAAATTTTACAAAAATGAAGGTTGAAAATTATTTTTACATATAATTAAAAAACTAAATCAATTCATTAAAAAGCAAAGAAAGTAGTATTAGTTTAATGTTTAGAATCCAAACTCAGTGGCTTTAGGAGAGACTTCCATTAGTTAGGTTTAAATATGGTCATAGTATTTGCTCATAGATGGGATGTTAGTCATCTGCTGTCTAGATAAGACCAAGTGTGACATGGGAACTAGACAGAGGCTCCTTAGTTGAAGTTCTCAGGGGCTCAATGGATGCAAAGTCCCCATCATCTTATATTCTCCATAGTTAATTCCAGATTGAGAAATGGAATAAATTGAGCCTATAATACATTTTTCCTGCGTGACTCTCATTTCTAATCTAATGAATGACTTCTCCTCTCCCTCAATGCACACCCCACCAACACCTTTCTCTCTTTCTTCTATGAAGGCAAAATGTCATGGAATATGAGTTTAACCAGGCTCCCCTAGAGTAGGAGTCAGCTATCAAATCATAAAGTTTTCATCCAATTCTCCCATTTCCCTCAATGTCTCCCTGTGACCAAATATACTTCTATGCCTCACTTCCTGTCCTCAAGCCCAAATGCTCACCGGTGCAGCTGTTCTCCAGCTGGTGGCCCTCCAGTCACCTCCCACCCCCACAACCTCCATTCCCCAACTGAAGGAGGCTCAGGACGGAAGGTGCTACATCAATGTAAGACATTGTTATCGTTTCCTTTCCCTCGCCGCCATCTAGGACCAGCTGTTTGTCCTCTGGCGCCTACAAAATCAAAACACCTGCCTTCCAGATGTTTGTGCTGCAGAAGGCACCACAGAGGGCTGGCAGGTATTTCATTTGGGAATAGCATTAATTAGAAATGGAAAAGACTTGGAAAGGTTGTCTTATCCATGCCCCTGCTGTAGAAAAGATAGAACCAAGCCAGCTGAAATGCTGTTTATCAGTGGCAATAAAAAAAAATTGATATAAAAAAAAAGTATCAACAAAAATAGTTGATACAATTTTCCTTGCTTCCCTGTTTCGGGACCTGATGTCATTTTTCTTTTTGCAATCACTTTCTAACTTGATGATTAAACTATAAATAAATAAAGCACAGTTTCTTCCCTTCAGGAAGCAATCTTCAAGGCGATTTTTGCTCCCACACCCTGATGGAGTCATTGGTCTTGAACTGGGAGTGCTTTAGAGAGATTATCTCGTGTATTCCTTTCATTTTGCAAATGAGGATTTGCTTTCTCAAAGTGACCTACATAGCAGATGACTAGAAATTCAATTATGTTTAGGGGGCATCATAGAACATGGGATAAAGGAAGTGGAAAGATCACTGAATGTGTAGATGATGAGATCTGAATTTGGATTATGTATTGGATACTAGTCATATGACCCTGAACAAGACATATAGCTTTTCAGTACTCTGAAAAACTCTCTAAGACTAGAAGCTTCAAAGGAAGTGCAATTGTACATTGAAAGAGGAAGATTCTCACTGGAAATACTTCTATAACAATACTTCTCAAACTTTTTGGTTTCAGGATCCTTTTATACCCTTAAAATTATTGAGGAAATCTCCCCAAAGCTTTTGTTTTATGTGGGTTATGGCTGTCAATATTTAGCATGTTAGAAATCTTTGTATTCTTTTGAACTTAGGTATAATCTTATGGATACACTAAATGGGTACTCAGGATCTCCCAGTGGTCCCATAATTTGAGAATTGCTGCTCTATATGAATGAAATCATTGGTCTGCTCAAAAAAAAAGGAAAGAAAAGGCAGTGGAAACAAACTGTCAGATCTGGTTGTGATCTAAGTTGGAAGAGAACTTAGAAATCATCTTAGTCAACTCATACCTAAATCAGATTCTCTATTCACAGAAGCTGTTGCCTAGATTCTACTTGAAGTCTTTAAATTAGGAGGTTTCTTTATGCCTTAAAGTTGTCCAGACCTTTGGGAATTCCCCCTTACATTATAGGGGAATCTATCTTTCTGTGATATTCGACACATAGCTCCTAGTTCAATCTCTTTTCCACACAGCAATAATTTAAATAGTGGAGAGCCAGTAAAAACCACTCCTAAAACTAATCTCCCCAGTTCCCTTCATATGAGATGGTTGGTTCCAAAGGTCTATGCCATCCTCATGGTTCTTGAAATGCTTTCTCATTCTTGGCTACCTTCCATGAGGATGTTTCTTTTGCATCAGTCTATCTATTCCTAGACCTGATTGATCATCTTGCAATCATGAAAAACTTGATCAGCATTCTTGGTAAATAGAGAATAACAAAAGTGTTTATTATGACTGGGTAGAGAAGGAAAAAAAAAGTGAAATCCTCTCTGACTTGGAGGTAGAAATAATTGAGCCTCTTTGCAGTATGACCTAATCTGCTTTCTGGTTGTCTTTACAATTTTTCCCCATTCATTACCATTCTTCCTTTAGTTCTTTGTGCACAAAAGCAATGCAGTGGGTGGTTCTTCTTGAGGTTTTGAATCAGGAATGTGCTTATTTCTTCACGCCTCCCCCCACTTTGTTGTTCAGCTCCCTTTTTTGTATTGCCTTTTCTTATTAGAATATAAGCTCCTTGAGGTCAGGGACTGTCCTTTTTGTTTGTATTTGTTTGTCTAACTTCGAACACAGTATCTAACACATAGTGGATGTTCAATTTCTTTACCATACATTGATTGGGATATTGCTACCCCCTTTCACCAAAGATTAACTGAACTTTAAAATTCTTTCTTTCAGTGTATGTGGTATCTAGGAGCAGGTTTGAGATGTTCCAAGTAACTTTTCCCATTGAAGGATGCCAGGGACATTAGACTTAGAAGTTTTGCTTTCATCAGTTTCCTAGATTGCCCTTGGCACAGTGTAGGCACTCACTGTCTATGAATGATTACTTCAAGGAACCAGAGAGGAAGCAAGAGGTCTGAGCTCCTCCACAGTGCCTTGCATCTGGATGGAAACCTGAACAATGTCATTGATCATCTCGATGCTCCCAAATGTCCAGATGTTTGACATCAGATACATATAAGCATAGTTCCTGTCTTTGAGATGCTCATATTCTCCTGGGAAGGGAGGGAGGAACAAATTAAGCTAAGTAAAAGCACAACTATGGAAAGAGAGAAATATGTCATCAGCTACAGTGGATCTGTTGTGGGAGGTACATGATGGTTAAAAACTAGCCTTGACCAAGGTACATATTGGGCCAGGGTCATAGACCTTCCTCTGGAGAGTCACTAAGGTTTCTTTTCTTAGGGGACAAAGTTCATATTGCTCCTTGTTTTAGGAGCTGACGGAAATATCTGAAATAAACAATTGATTGACTTTTGTGTATTTAAAACATCCTTTCTAGTTTCTCTGTAGCCCTTATTGAGTTAATGATGAGTGATATATCTTCTGGGTTTCTGGAACATTAAGTATTGAGACAGAGAATGAATCTTCCTTTCTAAAGGAGAAAAGCTGGGCTAGGCAAGGATATTTTAAATGAACGAAGCTGGGGAGGTAGACTTCCAAAGCTAGGGACCGGTGGTTCTCTGGCTGGTGAGTGACTGGAGACAACTGAGTCAGAGATGTTTGGGGGATAGAGACAAAGTTGACTGAGATAGTTGGGATCCAGAGAAATCCAGTATGCTAGGTATCATTGGAAAGACAGGGTTTTTGGTTCCAAATAGCTGGTCTTCTGACTCTGGCTCACTGAGGTTTCTAGTATCTTTGTAATCTGTCTTTAACTTGCCTCTCCCAGAAGCATCTTCCCCTGACTCTTTCATGTAAGTCTGAGACAAGGAAGTTGAATTAAAAACAGTGGGTGGATAAGAAGGAAAAGATATTGGATTTTGTGTGGGAGTACAGTGGAGTGGAAGGAGCCCAGCCTTAAGAGTCAGGCAAGCTGTCTCGTCTACTTGCTAATCACCCTAGTCTTGCTAGACAAATTTAACTAAGTTCCTTTGCTTTTCAAGACCCTACATGACAGCATTTCTTAACTTGGGGTTCATAAATTTTAAAAAAATAAAAAATCCTTGATACCCATATTTCAGTTTAATTGGTTTCCTTTGTAATTCTATTCTTTTACAAATTCCTTTACAAATATAATTCTGAGAAGGGGAACATAGACTTCACCAAACTCCCAAAGGGATCCATGGTACCATAAAGATTAAGAGATTGGCTCCATACTACAACTCTCTTATCAACTTTGTCGCTATCTCCCAAACACGTCTGAGTCAGTTGCTTCTACTTGTAGGTTTTTAAGCTGTTCAGTAGTTCTAATATTTAAAGTCCACCATAGAATTTGAAGCCAGGAAACATTCACCCGATCAACCATTATTGTGACCCTTTATGAATTATGTGCAAATCACATACAAATGTACTCAGTTACCCAACTAACTAAACTCAAAATGAGGAAATAGGAGTCTTCAGGAAAAATCTAGTGGAGACAGGCCTAAGAGGGAGTCTCACTTCCCTTCTCTCAGAGTCTCTCCTTGCCCAACTGACCCAGGTCTATGGGCTATGGCTCTTTCTATTGACCTCTTGCACAAGATATTTGGCTCCTCACCATCTTGTCAAGGAGACAGCCATTAATTCTGGCCAACAGAAAGGAAATAATAAACAACCAAATAAAAGATTTCCTTCACTTTCCTTTCCCCTTGGTCCCCTCCTCCCCAAAGTCACTGTGGACTGGGCGAAGGTCATTTGCGTTTCATGTGACTTTATGGGGCCAGTGTGTTAAGGGATCATGATGAATTCCTTGAGAAACCAAGGAATGCCAGACTTTGGAACAACTCAGAGCCCTCCAAGTTCTTTTTTAAAAAGCCTACTTACAAGCTCAATGACCACTCAATTCCACAGACTCAGCTTCTGCTCAGATCTCAGAAGATTCCGATTTGGTTTGAGGTTTAATTCAATAAACACTTATTAAATGCCTGCTGTGTGCAAGTTATTGTGATAGGCAATGAAGATAAAAAGACCAAAAAAAAATCTCTGATCATATAGGGGTTATATTCTATAGGGGCTGGGTAAAAGAGTCCACAAACCATTTATTTGAGTAAATCACTCAAAAACCACTTGTTAGGTACTTACTGTGTGCTAGGCAAAAGAAAGGCAAAAGACAGTTTCTGCCTTCAAGGAATTTACAAGGCAGGGGGAGGATCTTGCATAAAAAGAACTTTAAAGAGTGAGGGAAGAGGGGAGGGGAAATGATGAAGTCCTATAGTCAGGTGGGAAAAGATGAGTTACCTGCCCTGGATTCCTTCTTTAAATGGAAGGTCTTGGAGAAAGCTCTCCATGTCCAACCTCTAACTTGCATAGCTCCTAGACTAGTACAGTACTGAGGAGGTATTCATTTCAGAACTGATGTCATCTTGTAGGAAGATGAATTTCTGGAGACAATTAGGAAGTCCAGATGAGTAGTCATATAGGTAAGTACATTTACAATATGTACAAGATAGTATGAAGTAATTTCAAGAGAGAGAATGTTAATAACTAGAGGATAAGCAAAGACCTTACAGTCTGTGAAGGAAGCTATGATGTAGAGATGAGGATGGAGGGTGCTACAAATGCGGGGGTGAGAAGAGTGGTACTTATGCAAAGGCATGGGGATAGGAGATGGATCATCTTGTAATGAGTACAGTTACCACATGAGTGACTGGAATAGAGAGTAAGGGAAAGGGCAGTTATATGTAATAAGATGCTCTTGTGTTTCTAAGTAAAAGCACTTTTGAGCTCTAGTGTCAAGGAAATTAGAATATGAAGAATCATTAGGGTAGGGAGGTGCTGCTGAAGGAATACTTAATAAATATTGATTATAGTATGGTTGGAAGACATACACATAGCTCCTGTCCTAAATGAGAAAAGATCACTGTCTCCACCATCTATATAGTTTGTACTTGGATATCAAGATGATAAAATATGTGACTTGGGGGAATAATTGGTTCAGAGAATATTCCTTACTACATGACCCTTTCTAAGTCTGTCCCCAACTTTTCATTGGAGTCCTTCTGGCAGATGCCAATGTCCTAGCTTCTGTACAGCAGGAAAATGTAAAAGTATAGCAGGCACCATGATCAGAAACACACTCATGCACACACATATGTCAAAGCTATAAATGCACAGTTCTTTTTATTTCCATTTGGGAGTTAGCAAGGAAAGCCTATAAACAATACACGTAAGGGATATGGTCAGAATCATAAAATCATGTCACTCTCCTGTTCAGGAAACTCTATTGGCTTCCTATTGTTTCTCCTTTAAAGTACAGATTTCTTAGCTCATCGCTTTATGCTCAGCATTGAAACAAAGAAAAGCAAAGTGAAATGTTCAGAACCAGGAGAATATTGTATACAATAACAATACTGTATGATTATCAATTGTGAATGACAGCTATTAGCTAGTTCGGGAAATGAATAGGACACTGGACTTGGAGTCAGGAGGACAGGCTTTAGAATTTAGCCTCAGTCACTTGACATTTATTAGCTGTGTGACCTTGGGCAAGTCATTCAACTTTGATTGCCTCACATTCAGGGCCATCTCCAGTCTTTCCGATTCATATCTGGCCACTGGATCCAGATGACTCTGGAGGAGAAAATGAGGCTGGTGACTTTGCACACCCCATCACTGAAATCCAGTTTATGTACTTGTCATAACCTCTCTTTCCTGATGTTAAGGTCTTCTTAGAAAATAAAGGACAAATATAATCATCATCATCATCATCATCATCACTATCATCATGATCAACTGTGAGTGACAGCTGTTCCCAGCAGTAGGAAGATGCAAGACAATTCCAAGACTCCTGATAAAAACTGCTAACCAAATATTTCTTTCTTTTCTCTCTCTCTCTCTCTCTCTCTCTCTCTCTCTCTCTCTCTCTCTCTCTCTCTCTCTCTCTCTCTCTCTCTCTCTCTCTCTCTCCCTTCCTTTCCTCTTGCCTTCCTGACTTTTTCTGTTTTTTTTTAGGTTTCTGCGAGGCAATGGGGTTAAGTGTCTGAGGTCAGATTTGAACTCAGGTACTCCTGACTCCAGGGTTGGTACATGGCTAATATGGAAATGTTTTCCCTGAACACACATGTGTAATCTCTATCAAGGGAGGGAGAGAATTTGGAACTCAAAAAAAAAATTTAATTGAGATAAAAAAAGCAAAAAAAATGAAAGTATATGTCTTGCTTAAAATGTTCACTGACTTCAAGATTTTCAAGATTTATTTCTCATTATTCCCCTTTATGTATTTTACATTTCAACCAAAATCACTCCTTGCTGTTTTCTAAGCTCAGCATGCTCTCTCACACTTCCATGATTTTTGCAAAGACTGTTTTGATTTCTGTGGAATATATTCCTTCTAACCTCTGTCTCTTAGAATCAGAATTTCCTTTAGGGTTCAACTCTCAGGCTACCTCTTACCAAAAACTTTTCCTTACCTGTAGTCAGAGGACCTGTGTTCAGATTGGACAAGTCACTTAATCATCTTTCAGTTTCCTCAACTGCAAAGAGAGGTTTGGGCTAAAGGTCTCCTGAAGTTGTTTCCCCCTCTATTTCTATGATCCTATCATCCTAAATCATATGTCCCTCCTCACCCCATATCCAATTCAAAACTTCTTAACCTTTTTTTTTTCTTTTGGTATATCATGGACCAATTGGAAGTTTGTTGAAACCTATGCATATTAGAATGCTTGGTCATAACTGAACAAATTCATAACTGAAATAAAAACTGAGTTTAAGGTAGAGGTTAACTCAAAGCAAAAATTCATCTTTTTTCCCATCCATGCATATGGATTCCCTGCTATCTATCCATGGATCTCAGGTTAAGAACCTCTGACCTAAATCTTGGTACTCTTTTTCATCATTGTGTTTCTTCATGATTATGACCCTGGGCAAGTCTTTTTACTTCTGTTTGTCTCTATTTCTTCATCTACAAAATAAGAGTATATTAGCACCTACTTCCCAAGCTTGTTGTGAGGATCAGATCAAAATAATGATATATTACTGCAGTGCCTGATACATTTTTGTTGTTTAGTATTTTTTCAGTTGTTTCTGACTCTTCATGACCGAATTTGGGCTTTTCTGGGCAAATTTGCTGGAGTGGTTTGCCATTTGCTTCTCCAGCTCATTTTACAGATAAGGAAATTGAAGCAAACAGGGTTGAGTGACTTATCTAGGCTCACACAGACTTGAGGTCTGGTGCTTGGTGCTCTTCCCATAGCAACACTAAGAGTAAGCACTAAATTAGTGTTAATTATTGTTATTATTATTGTTAATTACTCAGAAGTTTATGTTAAGTATCCTCTCTGTAGAATATAAATTCCTTGACAGCAGGAGCCTTCTTTTTCATTTTGTCTTTGTATCTCTAGCACCCAACATAAAATTTTACATACAATAGGTGTTTAATAAATAACTTAAAATTGGACTCAATACTTTAGACTCGTTTGAGTTCTTTTACTGTCTCTTCTCACAAAGTATTCTGGGAAAATGTAGCTTTGTTCAATTCAGTGATTAGTTTTACTACTTTATCATTCGCTCTTACTAGACTATCAGATCTTACCCACAAGTGATTAAATGGGGAATCATATACTAAGCAGGCCTGTCTAGAGGCTTATGGGGAGCTTTGTGTATTCAGAGATTGCTATAATAAACTTAGTTCAACTCTTAGGCAGGCAGGAGCCTAAGAGATTTCACCTTGTTCTCTTTCTAGAGTACAATCTCTCCTCAAAAGGTGGTGCTGTGGATTAAGGAGAGGCAGCAACGAGCCAGGGCTGCCCATGACACCAGCAGTCCATCGCCTCCTCCTCGTTCTTTACTTCATGTTTCAGAGGATGCCAAATCATCCTGAGGGCATGGAAACAGCCCAGCTCCTCCAGGCTTGGTGCAGAGGCAGCTAGGGAGGTGAGGGTAGGGAAGAGAGGCCTGTTTTTGGGAGATGGAATAAAATGATGTTAACAATTCTTGGGAATAGGGATGAATTTAGTTATAGTTAAGCAAGAAGGACTTTAAAAGCAAGGAGAGAAAGAGGGCAGAGGGAAGATTTGACAATTTTACTCAGGTAATATGACCCATATAGATAGTCAAACTAGACTGTTTGGTCTGATTTATGATAACAATAACTCACATTTATGTAGTGCCTTAAGGTTTATAAAATACTCTCCTATAAGTCAGGTGGTATAAATATGATTTTGCCCTTTCACAGATGGGGAAATTAAGACTCAAGAGTCGTTACATGATCTGACTGTTACACTCATAGTGAGGCACTAGGATTTAGATTCAAGTATGCTAACTTCAAAGGCAGCTTGGAGTAGTCAGTCATCAAATTCATATTTATTAAGTGATTCCTATGAACCAGACATTATACTAAGCTCTAGGAATACAAAGAAAGATAAAAATACAATCTTTATTTACAAGAAGATTATATTCTAATGGGGAAGAGCATATAAATACACCTAGAATAGAGTTACAGACAGCTGAATTGACCAGGGGCCAGATTATTAAATTTTCATAGCGAACATCTACACTTCAGAAATGGCAAACCATAAGAATTCTTTCCTTGATTTTTTGTTTTGTTGTTTGTCTAGACTTAAGAAGGAGATGGAGAAAATGTTGCTAACACCTTTTTGAAAGATGCTCATTCAACCTTTCAAGGTTCAATTTAAATGTCATCTCCTCCTTTATGCTTCTTTGATTCCCCACCAGGTGTTAATACTCTCTCCTTTCTCAAATTACTTTCTATTTACAAATTTGCGCATAGGCTGGACAGCCAGACACATGCTTAGTGTGATTTCAAGGAGAATAGTTGACAGCACTCTGGGAGGTATCATTTGATGAATCTCCTATTTTTCAGGTGGGTACAATGAATCTGAAATTATAAATTTTCCCCAAAGCATACTTAGTCTCTTTGTAAAAACCTCTACCATAAGGGTTAAACAATGTATAAAACAAAATGTACAAAGATTTGAACCTGTAAAGAACTGAAGTGTCCTTCTTCATTCAAGCAATAACTTTGATAGCCTTTTTAAAAATTTTTTCCTTAGATGTTTGATTTAATATGGGCCCAGCTGGGATGGTAATATAGGTTGCCTAATGATGATAGGGTTGTCTTGTAGCTAAGTGACAAGGCCTGAGGTGAAATGCAGTGAGCCACACCTGAGGTGTAGAGGAAGTCCAAGCTGAGCCAGGATGACAGCAGAATGGCCACACAAGTTGCTGCGTGGAGTGAGCTGAGAATGGGAGACTGTAAGTAGGGCAGGAGGAATAAGCCCACTGAAACCTTATCTCCAATTGTGGCCCAGCGGTGGAGGGTGGGCAAACTGAACTGGCCCACAGCCATAAGGGCTTCTCTCCATCTTTTGGAGGGATAAAGATATGTGTTAGTCTTGATTACCAGGCTCATTAAAAGATGAAAAGATTGCACAGTGGATTTGGGATCAGGAATATCTAGGTTCAAATCTCACCCTGACTGTGTGACTCAGTGTAAGTCACTTAACCTATTCTCAGTCTCACTCCCCTCAACCAAAAATGAGGATGATAATAATGAATAATCAAAAAATACTTAGCACTGTGCTAAGCATAGTTGTTTTTTCAGTCTTGTTCAATTCATTGTTACCCCATTTGGTATTTTCTTGACAAAGATACTAGAATGCTTTGCCATTTTCTTCTTCAGTTCATTTTACATTTGAGGAAACTGAGGTAGACAGGATTAAGTGACTTGCCCAGTGTCACACAGCTAGAAAGTGTCTGATGGTATATTTAAATTCAGGTCCTTCTGACTTCTGGTCCAGAGAACTCTCTTTCCATTATGCCACCTAGTTGTCCACAATGCTGGGGATATAATGATAAAGATAAACAGTCCCTGCCCTCAAGGAGTTTACAATCTAATGGAGGAAGTCAAATACCTAAAAGGAAGCTAAAAAGTATATGAAGGGGATCAGGGAAGGTTCGCAAGGAAGTCTCCAGAGGGGTAGAAGAGATGGGTGGAATGTTCTATCAGTCAGAGACGTTCCAAGGGAGAGTAGTCATTTGAGAGATGAGAAAATCTTTGAGCTGTGGTCTCTCCAGTTTATGCCCTTCCCTCTGATTAGACAGGGAGAGGAGAGTGATGAGGTAGAGCTTTAAGTTTGGTGAGATCTTCCAGGATGATGAGGTTGGTTTTTCTAGTAATGAGTTCCTGGGACATGGAAGAGAAGATTATAAATTAGAAAAGTCAGAAAAGATTATAAATTATACAACCAGGTGAGGGATGAAAAAAATGCTTGGAATTCTTTCAGCCAAAGTTTCTCTCTCTGGGTTTTGCTTTTGTTAAAAGTCAATTCTGTTGGGGTACCTGTGATGGAGAATATCATCTGTATCCAGAGAAAGAATTGAGGAGTTTGAACAAAGATCAAAGACAATAACCTTTAATGTTAAAAAAAAACCCATTATCTTCTGTAATTTTTCTATCTCTTATATTTTATTTTTTTACTTAAGGATATGATTTCCTCTCTAAACACATTCAATTTAGATCAATGTATAGCATGGAAATAATGTAAAGACTAAACAGACTGCCTTCTGTGGGGGTTGGGGGAATGAGATTGGGGAAAATTTGTAAAATTCAAAAATAAATAAAATTTTTAAAAAGTCAATTCTACTTCTGCATCTGGGGGGCATCTGTGTATCTTGTTGTAATTGTTGTGAGGATGATAGATCTTTAACTGAAGGTGCCATCTAGTTTAATCCCACCATTTTTACAGATTAGGAAACAGGTTCATGGAGATTAAGTGCCTTGCCCAAGGTCACACAGATAGTAAAGACCAGAGATGAAATTTGAACTCAGATCCTTTCAAGATATTTAGTGAGATAATGTGTATAAAGCAATTTGCAAACCATATAGAACTATATAAATATGAGCTGCTGTCATTATCCACCTATAGGCAGTAATCTTTAGAGACATCATTTTTATGCCCATTAATTGAGGAATAGCTAAAGGAATTGTGGATTATTATTGCATTAATAAATGGATTATTATTGTGTTATAAGAAATTAATAATAATAATAAACATAATCATAATGTTAATAATGTTTTTCCTTCCTTTTCAAAGAAGACTACAACATCAGAGAGATGATGCCATAGCAAGCACATGAACTGATTTTAAATGAGGGGGTGCTGTACTAGGTCACCAGCTTCACTTTTTCCTCCAGAGTCATCTGGGTTCAGAGGCCAGATATGAATTAGGATGACTGGACATGGCCCTGGATGTGAGGCAATCAGGGTGAAGTGACTTGCCCAAGGTCACACAGCTAGTAAGAGTCAGATATCTGAGACTGAATTCAAACTTCTATCCTGACTCTAAGAGCAGTGCTCTATCCTCTACACCATCTTATTGGATAGAAGGATTTACATGAACTGACAAAGAGCAAAATAAACAGAACAAAGAAAATAACATACAGAGTGACTGAAACAATGTAAATTAAAAAGAAAGAATAACCATCAGAATAAAATCAAAAGAGAGTGTTGCAAAATTATTAAAAAAACCACCAGCTCCCAAGAATACATATGGGAAAATGTATCTATCCCACCCTTTTTTAGAGGTTGAAGGTTTATGGATATATGATATTGCATAGATTTTTGTACTTTTTCACTGTATTAATCTGTTTTGCTAATTTTTTTTCCTTCCTATTTTTATTTTTTAAATACTATTTGTTATATGGAAGGGAAGAAATAAGTATCTGTTAATTCCCTACTATGTGCTATAGTACTTTACAATTATTATCTCATTTGATCTTGGCAGGTGGGTGCTATTATTATTCCTATTTTTATAAACAATTTAAAAAGTAACTGAAATAAATAAAGATTAAATGCCTTATGGGATAAATCTCTGGAAGGGGTAGGAAGAAGTAAGGGTAATTTTGGCCATGTAAAAACAAAAATTATAAACAAAATTTATAAATTTATAATAAAAAAGCTCTTATCTTCAAGATCATATAGCTTTGATATATACATTCATTCACTTATTTACTAAGGACCTGCTGCTTGGTGAGCTGAGGTGAGGAAACCACAAGCAGGCCAGATTGAATAATCACTGTGAGACCTTCTGAGATCCATTCTCCAGCTGAGTGGCGCAGCAAAGGATGCTGGGGAAACAGCATCACCAGACATGGAATGCAATTTAGTGTGCTAGGCTTTGTAGGGAATATATAAAGGCATAAAACATAGTCCCTGTCATTAGGGAAGCAACACTATTGTTCAGCCTGGGGAAGAATCTGAAAGGTAATTAATAATGACCTTCAAATCTTTGAAGATTATTGACTGAATGAAATGAGATCTTTGTTTCAACTTGACTCTGCTCCTAACTTGTTGCAAACAGCAGATGTATTACTCTATCCACCCTCTCTTGTTCTCTGTCCCCTTGGTGAGCAAGAACACAGAGAGGCAATTTCTGTGAAAAGAGCACCAGACTGGCAATTAAAAGATCTGTATTCTGGTCCTGGCTTCCCACTAACAGATCTTGGGCAAGTCACTCTATGACTTTCATTTTCAGTTTACAGAATACAATAAACTTTATGACTCCTAAGTCCCTCTCCTGAGATTTTAGAGATAATTGATTATGGATGGCAATAATTATTCCCACTGAAGGATTTGTAGGTGAATTTGAATGACACTTAGACTCCAGTTCCTAGCTGAAGCTATGATCATTACTAAAGAGGACCTGGACATCAGGTTGCTGTTTTTTGGTAGTTGTTGAGTTGGTTAGAGTTAGCTCTGGGATCCCATTTGGGGTTTTCTTGGCAAAGATACTGGAGTAGTTTGCAATTTCCTTCTCCAACTCATTTTACAGAAGAGGAAACTTAGCCAAAAAGGGTTAAGTGACTTACATAGGGTAACATAACTAGTAATTGTTTGTGGCTGCATTTGAATTCAGATTTTCCAAATTGCAACACTTAGTTGCTCTAGCTGTCATTTAGAAGAGTACAATGATTAGTTTTCATAGGTTGGAGTTCATTCAACTCATCTCATTGTCTGACATTTAACATATTTCATTATGGTGGTTAGTGATTTTCCTCTAGGGAAGGGACTATATTATGCATCTTTGTAGCTTTCACATTGGTCTAGCACCTAATAAATGTTTGTTGAATTGAATTCCTTCTGCGTTGCCAGAATTTTTATTTTTTGGACTGACATAAGCCTCTGGTTTGTAAGTCCAGAGTGAGTCATATATAGGTCGGTAAATGAGTCAGGCTCCCGGGAGAATGCAAAGCTCCCTTATAGCAAGGATGTTTTCCACCTGTGTCTTAGAGGCCTACAGGAGAACACTGAACCTACTAGGCATTCAAATAATAACTTAATGCTTTGTATTAAATCCCACTGGATTATTTAGGGTCAATTGGGCAGGTGGTTGCTTTAAGTTTAATAGAAAGTTCTTAATGGTGTCACACCCTAAAGTAGGTGATTGCTTATTCCTGTCAAGAAATCAGAGATTTACATTTCTGCAGTACAATAATCAAAGACAATACTAAAAGATTTGTGATGGAAAATGCCATTCATGTCCAGAGAAGGAGCTGTGGTGTTTAAATGCAAACCAAAGTTTACTATTTTCAATTTTTAAAAAAAATGTTGTTTTATGAATTATGTTTTTTCTCTCTATATTTTCTCTTCCATTTGGATGTAATTCTTCTTTTACAAGAAGATTAATATGGATCTATGTTTAGCATGCTTTTAGATATAGAGTCTATCTTTACATTGCTTTCTGTCAGGCAGAGGAAGGGAGGGAGGGGAAAAAGTCAAAAAATGATTGTTGAAAAACTTTACTACTGTATGTCATTGGAAAATAAAGAAATGAAGGAAAAATAAATAAAATATCAATAAAGTATAAAATAAACAAAAAGGAGGTCAAGGATTTAGAGCTAGGAGAATCTTAGAAGTCATGTAATCCTTTTGTTTTTTTTTACAGATGAGGGAAATTTGGCCTTGAGAATTCAAGTGTGTTTCTAAGGTCACAAGTAGGGTTTGAATCCAGATCCTCTAACTCCAAAATCTACTTCACTTTCTACTCTATCACATTTTCTCTTAAATTCAATCCATTTTCATTATTGATTCGCAGCAGTGGCTCAAGCCAGCCATCAAACTAGGTTGAACTTACTTATACTAGGGATTAATAAATTATCTATTTATCCAGTCATTCCAGGCTATTATTTGGCTTTCTTTATGCTGGGGACCTGAGGACTACAGGTCTTCTCTATCCCTCAAGTCCTCTATTCTTTTTCCCAATTTCTACATCTACCTCTGAGAATAGAGATCAAATCAACACTACTATTCCTGGATAGGATATGCCAATAGTTATTGCTCTGATAACTTTATTTATCATTCCTGTGACTTCCCAGTTTAAATCACCACTCCTGGATCACCACTATATTATAGTCATTGTCTTCTATTAGAATGTAAACTCCTCAAGGACAATAACAGTTTGGGGGAAGTTTTATTCCAAGCACACAGTAAGTGGTTAATTGATGCTTATTCAGTCATTCATTCATGCTTCCATGGACATGTAAGGTTGATTTAAGATACCTCTTTGCTCTTTGTTCTTCTGCTGTGGCAAGTGAGAAATCCAGGAAGTCTTTCATGATGATCTCACCTCTTTACATGTAAGGCAGGATGGTTCCTGCAGGGACAAAGAACAGGGCTTTTGAGAAGTCACCACTTGTGTCCCACAGACATGACCTCATTCATTCTTGCTGCACCCTGAACAGAAAGAAGGAGAGATGGGGATGATTCTACCTAATCTCCAAAGGGGACACTGAGGCATAGAGAAGAAACGGCTTTTGCCTGGTTGCTCTCTATGAAATATCATCTCATGTGCCAAGAGCTATGGCCTTTTTCCTTTTATGATGGCCAAGTCTATATTCTCATGCTGGGAAGGGCAAAATGGTAATGCAATTGAAGAAACAGAAGGATATAGAGTCATTATAACTGATGAGACAAAGATAGACAGATGCAATGCAGTAGGTTAGTCAAATAAAATGGTAACCCAGAATCATCTCTACCTCCTGCTCTATAGCTTAGTCCAGATTGGCACACAGTTGTCAGTTCTTTCCCCCACTAGATGGAATGGGGTGGCAGGTATATTCCATAGGTAGCCAGGAGGAGTTCAGTAAATACTTTACTCAGCAACCACAACCCAACCTAGCCCAGATATATTTCCAGCTAACCACGGCATGGCATGTATCCAATATCTTTGGTTAAATTCTTGCTTAGACACAGAAATGAGCCCAAGCTCACTGTAGGGTAGCAATATAATATAAAGGAAAGAACAATAATCTAAAGTCAAATGCTATATCTGACTCTCTTAGTTTCCTTATTTATAAAATGAGAAGGTTGAATGAGGTGGCCTCTGAGGTCCCTTCCAGTCTAGAATAACGATTTCTTTACTTCCTCCTCCCTTAAACATAAACTGTGGATGTGGCCACATGAAAGAAACCTGTCTCCTTCTCAGAAAAATTTGCCATTTGAACGACCAAGGGTTGTCTTTCCAGTTGACTATAAAACCTCCATTCAAAAAATGGTTTATTGCTCTTCTCAGTTCCAGTGAAGGAGGAGGAGGAGGAGGAGGAGGAGGAGGAGGAGGAGGAGGAGGAGGAGGAGGAGGAGGAGGAGGAAAGAGGACATGTGTTAAGCCCCAGGGGTTGTCTGTTAGAGAAGCATATACTACATCTCCAGCCTCTAGTTTACCGTTGACTCCCTTTTCCTTTAGCATTCTGGAGGGAGAGTGGCTGCTCTCTGCTTTGATTAGGTAGCCTACTGTGTCCCTGTAATTAAAAGCCTCAGCTAGACCCTATCTCATGTCTGAGTCACACACACACACACACACACACACACACACACACACACACACACACGCACACATGCACAGAGGAGGAGCAGTTAGCAGGCCCTGGGAAAAATAATCTTTTCTTCCCACCCTTTTGGAGTGTGAGAATGAACCTCTATGGCTGTATCTACTCAGGCAAAGTCATAGGGAGAATTAAGGAAATTTTTTGGTAATTTAGTACTGGGAAATGAGAAGGGAATCAATTTAATTAGAAATATATACAAAGGGATGGTCCTAGGCTGAATTTTTTCAGTAGGATTATTGATTCAATTTGATTAAATTCAGGAAGCATCTATTAAAATTTTGACTGTATTCAGGAATTCAGTTAAGTTCCTGTGGGGACTGTGAAGACAAGAACAATTCCTGAGCTCAAGAAATTTATATTCTGATGCTTTAGAACTTAAAGATCAGTTCCTTTGACATCATCTAGTCTTGCATTTTCACATCAACAGAAGAGAAACCTTGTGCTCCTAGAAATTAAGCTACTTGCTAAAAGTCATATGGGTATTTAAATGTTAGAGGCCAGATTTTCTAACTCCAAATCCGAGACTGTTTTACATTACCTCTCCAGGTCTTTGATCTCTCCATTAAATTATCTGTAAAATTTCGAATGTGTAGGTGCTGACTATGTGAATTATAATGGTATCACATTATATCTACACACACATACACATATTTGCAATTATATATATATATATGTACATAAATAGTATGTGTTTATATGTGAGAGTTTAAGAGAGAGACAGACCAAAAGATGGGGAGATAGAGAAAGGGAGAAATATACAGAGACAGAAGGACAGAGAGAGAGAGTGCTCATATTTGATCACTTCAAGATGAAATTATTGAATATCTTTATACATTATATCTACACACACATACACATATTTGCAATTATATATATATATATATATATGTACATAAATAGTATGTGTTTATATGTGAGAGTTTAAGAGAGAGACAGACCAAAAGATGGGGAGATAGAGAAAGGGAGAAATATACAGAGACAGAAGGACAGAGAGAGAGAGTGCTCATATTTGATCACTTCAAGATGAAATTATTGAATATCTTTATCATACTCCAGAATTTCTTCTGCCCTCCCAACCTGACCTCAACATCTCCATGACCTATCATTCCAGTAGTACTCTACAGTTTATTTCTTCTTAGAAAGCTCCCTCAACTTCCAGAAAATAAGTTTTGCCTTGCCTCAACCACATCCTATCTAATGTGAAACTCCTTTGTATTTTCTTCTTTATTTTCTAACTCCATGATACATCTAATTTCTTTTTTCCAACCTTGATTTGTGATTTCATCAATTTAGAGGTCCCATGAGATTGTCACTGATTCTGTCAGATTCTCCAATGATGTTGTTTGGCTCCTGTGCTGAAGCTTTAAGACTTGGAACATTACCTAGAGAGTTGTGATGTTAAATGATTTGCTCAGTGTCATGCAACCAGTATGGGTCAAAGATGGGCCTTCACTTCCATGAGCTGTAGTTTTTCATGACTAGTTATTTTAGGTTTTTTTTTTTTTTGCAAGGCAAATGGAGTTAAGTGGCTTGCCCAAGGCCGCACAGCTAGGTAATTATTAAGTGTCTGAGACCGCATTTGAAACCAGGTCCTCCTGACTCCAGGGCTGGTGCTCTATCCACTATGCCACTTAGCCACCCCTGACAACTAGTTATTTTAGCTTAGAGACACCATTCAATTGTTTATTAGCCCAGAGTCAGCTGGTGATACAATAGGTATAGGACTGGATCTGGAATCAGAAAGATGAGCTTAAATCCAGACTCAGATGCATCCTTGGACAAGATATTTAAACTCAGTTTCCTCATCTGTAAAATAAGGATATTAATACTAGCTACCTCGCATGGTTGTGAAAATCAGATGAAATAATATTATTTTAAAAACATCTGACACACATATATAAATGAGTATTCCTTCTTCCCCCTCCCCCTCTCATTTTTCCTTTACAGATTGATTGTTACTTGTCTATACCTATAGGCTTACATGATCCTGTGTAGACCTATTGCATTGACCCTTAATAAAAGCTTGATAAAGTGGTATTGCCCATGGGGAAGTGCACAAGTTGCCATAATGAACAAAAACTTTTATAAATAAGACTGGGTTCTACAAGATGGTCCAGAGGTAGCTAATTTAATTGATTATATCAATATCATTGATTATATCAATAAAAAAGCAATATGAATCATATGACATATTGATGGATGCAGAAAAAATCTTTCATTAAGGCTCAACACATTTCTATTAAGAACACTTGAAAATATAGGTATAAATGAATTTCTTCTTAAACTGATTAGTAGTACTTACTTAAAAATCATCAAAACTATTATTTGTTATGGAGATAAGCTAGAAGGTTTCTCAGTAAGATCAGGAATAACACCAGTATGCACATTGTCACCAGTATTACTCAATATTGAGTTAGAAATCCTAGCAACTATCAATAAGAGAAGCAAAAGAGCTAGAAGCAATTAGAATGAGCAAAAAGGTAATAACACTATGTTTTTTGCAGATGATATAACGATATACTTGAAAAATCCTAAAGATTCAACTTTGCTAAAAAGCAGGATACGAAGTAAATTCACATCAATCATTAGTATTCCTATATATCATCAACAAAGCCCTGCAAGAAAAGATAGTAAGAAATCCTTCATTTAAAATAATACAAGACTATAAAATGCCTGGGAATGCACTTGCCAAAGCAAACACAGGAACTGTATGAATCCAATTCTAAAAACACTTATACAAATGCAATTGAATTTAAATTTAAATAGAGAAATATTTATTGCTCTTGGGTAGGAAGGGCCAATATGATAAAAATGATTATTTTACCTCAATTAATCTCTATATTCAATGTTGTCCCAATTAAATTATAAAAAAATTACAGCTAGAAAATATAATAGTTTAGAAGAACAAAAAGTCAAGAATATTAAAAGAGCTAAAAATATATAAAGAGATTTAGCAGTACCAGATTTTAAACTAAAATATGAAAGTAATTAGCAAAACTCTCTGATATTGATAAGAATATAATAAAAAGGTAAATCAATGAACAGAGCAGGCATACAATCTACAATAGCAAATGAATGCAGTAACCTTGTGTTTGACAAGTTATATTTAGGTTTGGGGGATAAGAACTCAGAATTTGGTAAAAAAATTGTTGGAAAATCCGGAAAGCAGTCTATTAAACATAGACCTATATCTTACACCATTTACCAAGATAAGGTCAAAATAGATATGTGACCTATATATAAAGAGAGATATTACAAGAAAATTTGTAAAACAAAGAATGTATTTCTTATCAGACTTATTGATAGGTAAAAAATTTATGAATAATCAAAAGTGAGACAGCATTGTGAGGTATAAATAAAATGGAATATTTTAATTATGATAAATTAAAAAGATTTTGTATAAATAAAGCCAGTGTAACCAAGATCAGAGGTAAAGCAGAAAATCTGGGAAAATTTTTTAATAGACATTTTCTCAGATAAAGGTTTCATGTCTCAAATATATAAAGAGTTTTATCAAATCTATAAGAATACTAGTCATTCCTCAAATGATAAATGGTAAAAGGATATGAACAGGAAGTTTTCTGATGAATAAATCAAAACAATTTATAGTCATATGAAAAAATGGTCTAAGTCGCTGATTAGAGAAATACAAATTAAAACAACCTCATTAAGTCATTTTACATGCATCAAATTTGCTAATGATAGAATGGGAGGGAAAGAGATGTTGAAAAACTGGGACACTAATTCACTGTTGGTGGGACTGTGAACTGGTCCAGCTGTTTTGGAGAACAATCTGGATTTATGCCCAAGAGTTATTAAACTGTCTCTACTCTTTGACCCAACAATACTTCTAATAATTCTGTTTCCAAAGATGATTAAGGAAAAAGGAAAAGATCTATAAGTTTTAAAATATTTATAACAATTCTCTTTGTGGTGGTAAAGAACTGGAAATTGCAGGGGTGCCCATTAACTGGGGAATGGCTAAACAAGTTATGGTATATGATTATGTTGAAATATTTTTGTGCTGTAATAAATGTTGAGCTTAATGTTTATCAAGAAAAATGCAAATATTTGCATGAAACAATGAAGAGTGAAATGAGCAGAACCAAGAGAATGTTGTATACAACATTAGCAATAAAGTTTTTAAGAACAACTTTGAGTGACCAAGTCATTTTGACTATTATACCCATCTTAACAACAAATGACTTATGAAAGAAGATATTATCTACATACATACATACTGATAAATAGATGTATAGTATGGATTTACATCTATATTACTCACACATATTTGAGTCTAATGATAGTTATCTGTAAAGTGGGAGGAGAGGGGAGAAAAAAAATTACATGATAACTTTATTATATACTTTAAAGGAAAAGGCAGTTGTATATTATAGATTTGCAGTTTCATGTTCAAATCCTTCCCTATTTTTTCCTGGTCTACTTTGTTATGAAAATGCTTGTTTTACTTTTTAAGTTCAAGTTCAAAAATTTTGTTTAACAAAATAAAACAAATACATTACTCATTGTCAGAGCAAAAGATGGATTTACTACTTAAGAGATCTGAGTTAGAATCCCAGCTCCTCTATTTACTAGCTGTGTAATTTTGAGCAAATTACTTAACATCTGAGCTTCAGACCTCTCATGTGCAAAGTGGAGATATCAATATAGTGGAGATATCAATACTAGTTCCTTCATTGACTTCTTAAGGAGGTCAAATTTGAAATTGGGCAGTGATTTTTTCTTTTAAAATTTTTATTCATTTTTAACATTTTTTTTGAGGCAGAGTCAAGTGGCTTGCCCAGGGTCATATAGCTAATAAATACCTAAGGCTGAATTTGAACTTACATCTTTCTGACTTCAGGGTTGCTGCTCTATCCACTGTACCACTTACCTGCCCCTTTAACATTCGTTTAGACAAAAAAACTTGAGTTCTGAATTCTCTCCTTCCCTTCTGTCACTTCCCCATCCATTGAGAAGGCAAGATATGCTATCCAAAGTGTTTTATAAACTTTAAAAGTCACTATAGTTCAGTGAAAAAGTTGCTAGATTTGGAATTAAGAAAATCATATCTCAAACACTACTTTTGACATTATCTTGTCCAAGAGTGCAAGTTACTCTAAATCTGTTTCCTCCTTTGTAGAGATTAATAATACTTTCATTATCTTAATTAAATATTTGTCTGACCCAAATGATATTTTGTATGCGAAATACTTTGTACAACTAAAAGTGCTATTAAGTGTTGGCTATTATTAAAATGTAAGACATTATGGAAATGTAAGATATCATAATGATTTGTAGGAATTTGTTAATTGAGCTCATTTACTGGGTCCTAAAGGGGAAGCATCTTTTGAGCCAGGCTTTCAGTCCTCACTCAACCCTTATTTTTCTAACTGCTAACCCCCTTCTTCCAAGTCTTCAGGTCATAGAAGTAGAAACAGTAGACGGAGAATTGGGAAAAGAGGTTTTGTTTCTGCTTGAGTCTGGTATGTTGCCTCTATTTTAAACTCTCTTTCCATTCTGGGGTCAGGTCTTGATGAAGAAACTGGATCCACAACTCATAATTTTGTCTAAGCCCAAGAAACTCAAGATGTAAATAAGTATAGGTTGTTATTTGCTCAGATGAACTTTATAAGCATCTTAATGTCCTCCAGCAGAGCAGCATGAACCCCTTGCTTCTAGTCCAAAATGTACCTGAAATTGTCTAGTTCATAATCTCTTCCTGGTGACATGTTTCTACCTAACTCCCATGTCTTCTCATTTCCTTCTGCATGGGAAGGAAAAAAATTTGCAAAATTAAGATTCTTAGGTACCTTCCCGAGGTATAGTTAAATAATTGCCCAAATAGCCATTGTTGTATCAATCTTTAGATTTGTATAGTGCCAAAAACTCAAAGCATTTTTTCATCTGGGAAAATCACTTCACCACACTCAGACTCTGAGTTCTTATCTGTAAAATGGGATCCCAAAGATCCCTCCCTTCTCTAAATGAACAGTTAGGTGACAGTACTGGACTTGGGACTCAGGAAGACTAGCATTTGAATCCTTCCTTAGTCATTTACTAGTTATACTAGTTATATGACCCTGGGGAATCACTTTAACCTTTCAGAGTTTTAGATTCTTTCTCTATAAGATGGAGACAATAACAGCTCCTATCTTATAGATTTGTGAGTTCTAAATGAGTTCAGGAATATAAAGATTCTTGCGGGTCTTTAAAATATGTGTTTCTATATGCACAAATTATAGAGAATACTAGCTAGCAGTTTTCTATATATGAAAACTGCTAGCTAGTATTATACAGATCTATGTTTCAATGGACTCATCTGAGCACTATCACTGTGTTAACAGGAGAGGAAACTGAAGCTCAGGAGAGCAGAATAATTCCTTCACATTCACACAATGAAAACAAAAAGAGACAGCACTAGGGCCTAGTTTTGTCCACAGGTCAGAACTCTGACCAATGACTCCATCAGTTCATGAACAATCACTTCCTGCCTATATTCTGAACTTGGGCTGTAGCAGGAATGGGCTCTGATCCAAGCTGAGAGCATTCAGTAGAGTACAAGAGTGATACCACATCTGAGAACAAAGGTTACCTCTGAGTGGCCAATAGATTTTTCTACATTCTGCCCTGTTCTGTTCCTGTCCCCTCCAGCTCTTCCTTTCTGACACGCTCTCTTTCTTCTTGTCCATTCCCCCCCTTTTTTTCCAGCCCAAATTTAATTTATTTATCCATGGGAAAGTAGGTTCAGATGCCACACATGGTTTGGGGCTTTCTACTCCAAAGTTTCCAGCTGAGTTTGGAGGCAGGAGAAGGTCAAGTGATTTGTATGGTGATTGTGGTGGGGAGGAGAGGGATTTGAGAGAGAGAGAGAGAGAGAGAGAGAGAGAGAGAGAGAGAGAAAGTATTTTATGGTGCCTACCCTATGACAGACATTGGACTATGCCAAGTGCTTTTTCAAAGAGAAGAATGGAGGGAGATACAGAAAGAGAGGAAAGGAGAGTGGAAGAGAAAGATCTACAGACAGACAGGAGAAAGAAGAATGGAGGGAAGGGGAGGGAGAGAGAGCAAAAGAGAGACAGACAGAAACAGAGACAGAGAGACAGAAACAGAGAAAGACAGAGAAGAGACAGGGAGAGAGAGACAGACAGAGAGAGAGAGAGAGAGAGAGAGAGAGAGAGAGAGAGAGAGAGAGAGAGAGAGAGAGAAAAGCTCATGGTGGGGCTGGGGGAGACCATACCTACTGACTCACACACCCCCAGAGGGAATCATTTAGGTTTTGGACTCAACTCTTTCTGTATTCTTTTGCTAGACTTAGATGAAATTGTAACTGGAGGAGGACAGAGTTAGAAGAGATCTTTAATACTACCTAATTAATTCCATTTTGCAGATGAGAAACCTGAGGTCCAGTAGTGGTAAAGTGATTTATTTACTCAAGATCTCACAGGTAGTAAAAAGGCCCAACTTCAAATCAGGTTCTGATTCTTCAAGGAAATGAATTTTCAGAGAGTTTTAGTAACTTACCAAGTGATACAGATTCCTCCTCAATTATTTCTTTGACTCCAAATTCAGTTCTTTTTCTATTAGGTTTACTGGAAGGTCAATACCATGGTGGTAAAAGTGTCCCTCCACACCCCTCCCCCTCAAAGTTGCAGGTAGGCTACGAGCACCATCTTTCTCTTTGTCTTATCCCATCCCTCCTGACCTCCCAGGAGCTATGACTAGATAAGGGGACTTTTTCCTAACTAATCAGTTCCCCCTTCTCCAATGCTCAAAGACCATGGGGGAGGAATGTGGTTTGGGGGAGTCAGAGGGGGCTTGCTGATGGCTGCCGTTCTCAGAGTGGCCTCAGCTCCCAGGAATTCTTTTCATCCTCAGCCTAGGCAAACTGACAGCTCCTTCCTGTTGGAAACTCAGTTGAAAGTCCCCATTTGTTTCATTTGGCCTTTAATTTACTGCCTGTCACTGGTAGTAGACAAATGTGTTAGAATGGGCGTCTGTGATTGCCTTGGGCGCAAGCGAATAGGACTGGAGAGTCATAGAACATTAGAGCTGGGAAGATCCTTTAAGGGTCACATAGTCCAACCTGCTTTCTTTGCAGAGGTAAAAATGGAGTCCAGTGAGGCTCACTATTATTTAACTCCTTTCCTTGGGACTCATTTAAAATACAACTATCTCTGAAAGGCTAACGCATTTAATCCCAAGCAGTCCCTTACACCTTAGCAAGAATGAGAGTTTAACCAGAGTTTAATCAGTTTCTGACAAGACAGATCAGACAAGGGAGATTAGATGTTGGCTTGGGGAGATAGGTGTTCCTCAAAGGCAGGGTAAGGACAAAACCAACCTCTACTAACTTTGTTAGCTTATCAAGGTCCAACATTGATTAAGAAAGTTCTCAGAATCACAGAATTTGAGAGTCAGAAAGAAACTGAGTGGCTAGCCTATATCTGAAGAGAATCCCTACTATCCTATCCCTGACAAGTGACCATCTAGTTTCTGCTTGAAGACTTCCTTCATGTCCCTCCTTCCATCCCCATCTCCAACATTCCTAGTTTTTTCCAAACTAGCCTCAAGGACTCATCATCTTCATTGGTCTACTCTGATTCTCTCCAACTTATGGTATCCAGGACTGTACCTAATGCTATAGATGAAGTCTGATAAAGGGAAAGTACAATAAAACCAACACTCCCTTATTCCTGGAATCTATAGCTCTTGATAAACTTGAAAATTTTATTAACTTTTCTTGTGGTTCATCATGTTTCTGAGCTATATTGAGCTTGCAATCCATTAAAACTTGGGGATCTTTTTCAGACAGATATCTGTAGAGTCATGGTAACGGGGCTGAGTTGGGGATTGATTAGACAAGGAAGGCAGAGAAAATGGGAAAAATGCTCTTGGCTTCCCACTTCTGCCAGAGTATAAATTAATGTCAGAGTCCAAGTCTTGGATCTAATTCTACTTCTGGTATTAGAATAGGATGCCCTACTACACTATCTTGGAGAAGGCTGAAGGGGCTGTCCAGTCATTCTTCCTGCCTCTAGGTAGAATGATACTGCTATTATTCCATGAGAAAAAAAATAGTGTCACTATGTGTTTAACATAAAGATTGATTAGGGAAGAATCTCCCCTCCTCCATGATTCACAGCATTTTTCCTCACTCAAAAACTGCCGAGGAGAGAGAATTCTTCTTATTGACTTGACTTTTGTATGTACATCTAGGGTTGGTTCATCAGCCAATTAAAAAGGGTTTCCTTTGATAACCAGAAATAGTATACTCTTTCAAGTGCTGAATCAGGGAAGGGGTACCTTTCATCAAGTCATTTCTGGAACAGGTTCCATGTGGGTTTATCCCTGGAAGAGCATATTGTGCTTGCTCTTAGAAATGGGCCCTCATCAACTAGTGTCTCCCTCCTTCCTTTTATGTAAGGTTTAGTTTTTTTTAGGTTTTTTTTTTTTTTTTTGCAAAGCAAGCAGGGTTAAGTGGCTTTCCCAAGGCCACACAGCTAGGGAATTATAAAGTGTCTGAGACCAGATTTGAACCCAGGTACTCCTGACTCCAGGGCTGGTGCTTTATCCACTACGCCACCTAGCTGTCCCTATGTAAGGTTTATTTATAGTGTATTAGTACATATGTAAAATTGGTTAGTAAATGAATGAATATTGAGAATAGTTGTTCAAAAATTGTACTAATGGGTCATGAGATCAACCTCCCCCCAAACATATAGACCCCCTTATACATCCTGTACTCTAAGGTAACTTTTTGGACTAGTGTTATGTAGTTCTAAATAACTCCATAGAGTATTAAATCGCCTATGTATTTCATTCTTTGAAAAATCCTTTCCCTGAACTGACTTCTGTAATGCTTTTCCTTGTTCTTGTCACATCAGAAAAGGAAAAAAGAGAAGGCTCATAATACTATCCCTTACTGATCCTCTCCCCGGGATTCTGTGCTGGTGAGATAATGTCTGTGGAGGGTATTCTGGGGAGAAATACAAGGGGTACTGTTGTTGTCCCTGGGCTTCCTGAGCAGACCAGGTAACAGGCTCTTTCATCTTAATGGGCAGCTGATGCTACTTATTCCTTTCTCCCAGAGTTCAAGATTTTCTTTAAAGAAATAATTAGCAGGTACTTTTAAACCTCCCCAGTGACTCATTCTTCTTTGAAATGCTAACCTGGGGTTGTCTCCTTCAGAGAATAAAATATAACGACAATAGCATTTATTTCATAATCAGAGCCTGGCCAATTAGCACCTGCCCTTTTGCTCAGAAAGTAAAAGGCATTGGCTAGGAGGACAGAAAGGGATTACCGCATGACCCAGATCAAGTTACTCAACTTCTCTGGGACTCAGTTTCTCCCTCTATAAAATGAGGGTCTTAGACTAGGATTGGAGATCTCAAATTTCGAACTGGAAGGGATTTGGCAGTCATTTGGTCTTGTGGTTTCCAAAGAGGGAAATGATTTGGATGGGGGGGAGTAGAGGACAAAATTATAAAATTGTCTGTTTTGATGTATTTTAATTAAAAAGAATCATTAAGAATTCTTTTAATATCTAGCCTGACACAGGAACCTTCATTCAATTCATTTATCAGATACCCTTGTTGTTAGACCTTGGACATCCTCTTGAAATATAACATTACAATTACTAGATAATCAAAGTGGTATTGAGAATATTGAGAAAATTGGCAGGTCTGACTTCTAAAGTAGGAAGCATTTTATACCTTTGAACACTGTAGATAAATTAGCCTGTTACCCTATCTTGTTAAGAGATAAAACTCTCCATACTAGTCACCAAGCTTCTTTGTTGGGATTTACTCTTAGCCTCTTCTCTTTTTTCGTTTCCATTTCCATCCAGATCTCTCCAGAGCAGTGCCTGGGGGTTGGGTGAAACTAGGGTTGGGCTAGGTTGGGCTAGCCCAGGGCACAGAATCATAGTGATTAGGTCATGCCAGCTCCTACAAGCAACTGGAAAGCAAAGAAATGAAGATGAGTGGGGCAGCAAAATGCTAAGCAGAGATGATGAGGGGATTAGTGAAAGGGGTAAACTTGAGCTGGCATGCCACCCTTGCTTTACCTAGACTTGTTCTCTTCTTCCATTCTCCCTATTTTTTCTTCCTTCTCTATTCCTCTCACTTGAATAAACTTAATCTTAGTAAGTTAGCCACTTTGGTTTAAGGAATGGAGGGAATTTTATAATGGTTCCAAAACACAGTTGTTCCTGGTGAGAAATGAAGGGCATAGGGACTGTAGTGGAATAGTTATGAACATTGTTGGGCTATCATGGGGAAAATTCAAGAAGCAGAGAAGACTGAGTGGGATTTAAGAAAAATTTACCCTTTATAAGCAGGAGGAGAATTGACGATACCTTAGTGTTTCTAGTCACTGGCTTCTCAAAATATAAACTCAAGTCGGGACCATGAATAATAGAGAAGGTTGCCTATAGGATTTCCAAGTACAGATGTCTAGCTAGCTGATCTTTGAAGATGTAGAACCAATATTCATGAAAAGAATGAGGTGAGAAGTATTTGGGAGTTATCTGCATAGAGGTAATAATTTATTCATTTAGATTTTTGCAAGGCAATGGGGTGAAGCCCAAGGTCACCCAGGTATGGAAGTACTAAGTGTCTGAGGCTGGATTTGAACTCACATCCTCCAGAGTTGATACTCTATCTACTACACTACCTAGTTCCCTCCAAAGAAGTAAATGTAGCCCATGGTATCTGATGAGATCATCCAAGAGAGTACAATGAATAAAGAGAAAATGACTTAGGATAGAACTTTGACATTAATGTAAATGATAATCCAGAAAGAAAGGTGAGAACCCAGAGAGGCAAGGATGAGATAACCTATGTGAAATGCTTCACAAACCTATGGTATATAACTGTGAATGATTCTTCTTGTTAGGTGACTTGTCTAAGGTCACACATTTGGTAAGTATGAGCCAAGTTCAAACTCAGGAAAGAGAACTCCTGGAAAGGTTATTTTTATAACTTTAAACCTGTTCCAGGAGACCCAGTATCAATAGCGTAGGGAACATTGAACCTTAGTACTGGCTGTTTTTGATCAGAGTCCCCTTACACAAATGAAATTTACTTATTTATTTGAACCAATAATGTCTTGGGTTATGTCTTTGTGAGCCTCTTGTGTTACATATCTCTTTTGAATGTAAGAAATAATTAACTTAGATTATAATGAGCATTTTTCTATTCTCTCCTTTTAGGGTAAGACCCTAGACATAAGTCAAACTTAAACTTTACAGGATTTTCCTGATAGGGGAGGGGGAGGCATAAAGAGTTCAAGAATTTGAAAAAGAACTTGATCCCTCTTTCTCCAGAGGTCAGGTTCTAGGTACCAATTCAGGGATGGAGGGGAAGGAAGCACCAAGTTCTGGAAGGATATCTTGAAGGACTTTCTCACTTTGTCCCTCAGTTGTTAATCTAAGATTCCTCCAGATCAGTGGTTCTCAAACTGTTTTTGCTTATAGTATAATATTATGTAGTTTGCAGAATCAGAGTCTGGTGATCATCGAAGTTGACAGCATTAGAAGAGACAGACATGCACAACTTTTCTTCAAAAAGAGTAATTAGTTTTGTTGATTTCTTGTTAAGTTTTCAAGTTAGGTCTGATGTGTTTTGAGGTTCCTATGTGTGCAACAGGCAAGGCAAGTCTATTTTGAAAAAAAATAAAAAACTCACCATATTATATATAATGGATAATTAAAATTTCTATTACATAAAATTATTTATGATTTTTCCTTTATATGTGTATCAAAAACTATTGCTGGGGCTGGCAGGGGGTGGGAGAGGATGGCATACTGCTCTCTCCTTCCTAAAGTAAGGGGCCTTTCTCAGTTCTAGAACCATACACATAGATTGGATTCATTCCTGGGAAGACCTGGACTGGAGGGGAAGGGGATCAATTTCTTTTTTGGCCTTTCTGGTTCTTTATACCTTCACTCCACTGGTAAAAGTTAAACCTCATGGCTCATGACTAGGGTCTCTCCCCTAAAGGTGGGAGTAGAAAGGTAAACAATTTATTTTAAATGGCAGATACAGGACAATTATTTTGCCTTCACTTAAAAGAAATGGTTAAGGAAAGGGATATACAAATATGAGTTAGCAAGGATAAATAAGCAACAATAGTAACTTAGAACTACTGATATACTCTCTTGGGGGGTTGATACTTAAGATCATAAAACATGAAGCATTTTTGAGACTATTCAATTGAAAGGTTACTTTTGTCTCAGCTCTAAACTGTCTAGCAAATCCCTCTGGATTCATCTTTTCTGGTGAGCTAGGGCAAGAGTTGAGATCATTCCCCTGTTCTTGGCCACCTTCTCCAAGAAGCACTGGAACAGTTACTGCTCCTGAAAAGTAGACAGTACTAACCAAGGACCCAGAAACTCTTGACCTCTCAGACTAACAAGATCGGCTCCAAGGTGGGAAACATCATCTAAGGATCACTGCTCGGTCTCCAAAGAAGCACAAAGTAGAAGAGAAGCTAAGGCTCAGGCCCACCTAAGGCTGCACACATGCTCTAGGGGCTTCAAGCTGCCAGGCTACTGGGTGGAGGGTGGCCCTTTCCCTCTTCTTCATGGGAAAGTTGCTGGGGGGGGTGGAGGGAGGGAGAGAGAGACAGAAACACACAGAAACAGAGAGAGACAGAGACAGAGAGAGACAGAGAAACAGAGAGACAGAGAAAGAGGAGGAGGAGAAGAAGAAGAAGAAGAAGAAGAAGAAGAAGAAGAAGAAGAAAAGAAGAAGAAGAAGAAGATGAAGGAGGAGGAGGAGTGAGAAGGAGTGAGGGAGAGAGAGACAGAGACAGAGAGACAGAGAGACAGAGAGACAAAGAGTCAGAAAGACAGAAACATAGAGACAGAGAGAGACACACAGACAGAAAGACAGAGTTATAGAGATAAGGACAGAGAAAGACAGAGATAGAAAGATAATCAGAGACAGAGAGGATAGGCACTGAGACACACACACACACACACACACACACACACACACACAGAGAAAGATACTGTCTTTGTTTAACTGAGGTGATGTTCCATCTCCTTGTCACTCCTTTGGGGATGGGGAAGACAATGAAGGCATCACCTCAAGTTTTGTTATATCATCTCAAAGTCCTATTCTCTTCAGCATTAATCCATCAATCTTTGGGAGTTGTCAGGAAACCTGCATCTCCCCATAGGATTGTCCCTGCAGAACCAACCCCACATGTTCCATGGGGATATTCTCTAACCAAACTTTTGCTCCGTACACAAAAGGTAGCATTCATAAAGTCTTGGTATCACAAGCAAAATTACTAGAGGAGAGGCAAAAAGTGATACTGGATTTTGTACGAAGACTCCTAATAATTATTTCTTCTTAACCTACCATTCTCCCCATCTACTCACTGTTTCTTCTTGGAGAAGAAAATCTCCTGCTTGATCATCTCTGAAAAAGGGGGAGAAAAACTAAGTAAGGCTTCCCTAGGGGACAGTGGGTGAAGATAAAGGGGCCAATCTCTTTCTCCTCTGAATCTTTCCCATGTCTGGCCAAGAGAAATTCATTTGGAGTAGTCTCTGATTCAATTCCTTACACATTTGTAAATGAGAACAGTCTCTTTCCTTGACCAGAGTTAAATTATTCTGAAGCTATAAACATATCCTGGTCCACTTCAAAGGATTTTTATCAGCTTATGCCTACGGATCCTGTTCAAATCTTCTCATTTTCAAAGGGAGAAAGAAACCCCTTGGCTGAACCCCCAGCCAGGCCCTACCTTCCTTATAATATCTTTGACTTCAAATAAACTGATCCCTTCTTGGCTCTTTCCCCTACCCCCCACCTTTTTTTTGCATTTACAGAGGTTTTTCTGACAATCTTCTCCCACTGCTCCACCTCACCAAAGTCTCTCCTCTCTCCTCCTCTACTGCCTATTCCTTGGGCTAGGATTGATTCTAATCTCTGGAAAAGTGACCTGCATAGAGTCAAGTCTAGGAATGTGAGGTAGTCTTTCTCATTAGCAACCCTTTATATGGCATCAGGGTTATGCTTGGGACAAAATCATAGAGGTGGTCAAGTTGTCTCATTGTTCCCTCTCCTCCTTTATCTAGATCTTTCTTGACTCATCTCATCCAAGCATTCAGTCATCTCATGCCAGGGCATCTTATTACTTACCTTGACATCCTGACCATGGCCTGGATCTCCAACAAAACAATGACTCAGTATCCAAAACATCTTGTCTAGAATATGGGATACAGTGATAATAATTCTAGATTTGGAGTAAGGAAACTGATTTCTTATCCTTACTCTTCTATTTGTTAGTAACAAAATCAACAACAGTAATAATAATAATGATAAGTATTTATACTGCACTCTAGAGTTTGCCATGTGTTTTTCACATATCTTGTTTGATCATCACAATAATTCTCTTTAGTTATCTCTGTAATAGAGATAAAGAAACTGAGACTCATAGAGGTTCAGGTGACTTGCCTAGGATCACTTAGTCCTTAGGAGTATTAGGCTACATTTAAACTCAGTTCTTTCTGACTCCAAACCAGCAGCCTAGCCTCTGAGCCCTCTAGCTATCTAGAGAATTTCTCTTCAGGCAATTTATTTAATAAAGGTTATATCTGGAAAGTTTCTTAGATAATATCTAGTCTAAATCCATTCTATTGAGAAGGAAACTGAGACTCGAGGACTCAGGATTATTTAGATTGTTGGGATCAGAGAAGAGGTGCTCTGTTTCCCAAGCTAACCCTCTGTCCCCTGTGCCATATTAACATGAAAATAAATAATAGGTCATGAGGGGTTAAAATGGTGGGAGGAATTTTGGACTCTGACAAAGGACCATTGGTTTGGTGGCAGGGTATAGACATTTTGTAGAATATAAAATCCTCCATGTAGGGAGTTGCTCATTTGGCATTAGGTCATCTTTAATTAAGACAAGGAATGTTGCTAATGCTGCCTAAAGTCTGCCTTGCCCTCTCAGTATTGGCAATTTAGAGACAATTTTGATATGGGAAAATAATTTGCCAAATCCTATAAGGGAAGAGAAAGGCAAAGGAATAGGTAGGAAGAGCTATTGCTATTATTTCTATTATTGTTTGTCCTTTGTTCTCAAAAAGGATCATGACATCAGAGAAGGGATGCCATGAGGTGTAAGTGAATTGGATTTGAATGGGAGAGGCTGTGCAAAATCACTAATCTCACTCCCCTACCCTCATTATATATAAACCATAGGAGCAGCTAAGTGGTACAGAGGATAGCGCTGACCCTGGAGTCAGGAAGATACAACTTCCTTACTTCCAATTTGATCTCAGAGATTTAGATGTATGGACCTGGGGAAGTTATTTAACCTTGTTTGTCTCATTTTCTTTTGTAAAATGAGCTAGTGATGGAAAGGGCAAACCACACTAATATTTTTTCCAAGAAAATTCTGAATGGTGTCATGAAGACATGATTGAAAAGACAACATATATACAATTGTTAAGTTTGAACAGGAATGACTAGGTTTTTCCTTTGGCTTGGTTGACCAACATAATAATTTTTTTTTAAGCCCACTGTTCTGTTTTGATTGAAGACATTAGGACCCACATGGAAATGACATTAAGTTGAATGTTGACAACCCTTTTTGCATTTCATTGCAGATACCTAGGTTTAGTCAACACTTTCTGATATTGACATTCTGAACTGAGGCACAGGGTTTTAGACGTAAAGAATGATAAACTTTAGTAATAGAAGTATAAACAAGGCTCTGCCTCACATTTACTAAGCATTTGCTTCTGTACAATAACCTCTGCCCTTTAAGCTATTCTGCAGCATAATCTACTTTTGGAACATTCATGCTTTGACTTTAAAAAGAAATAGAAAGTTTGAATGGCCTATTTGCTAGGAGAGGGAAAGATATAGGGAATTAACTGTCTCTTCTAGATTGAAAACAGAATGATTTTGTAATCCTGGAACACTTCCTGAAGAATTTTAAATTTTAAGATCTCTTTTGACAAGGAAGGACTAGATGGAGAAAGAGATTTGTTAGGAATTGGAAAGTCCTTTCTAGAAATAGTGGAAGGAGATGATTAGCAAATATACCTTCCTTCCAATATTATTGTTAGACTTTGCTTTTAAATCCTTCTCAGCATTAGCATAGGGTTTTAGAAAGAGCTCAGGAATTAGGTGCCTAGTGAGTCTGGAAGCTCACTATCTTTCTGGATGTATTTCTTGAATTGCAAAATGAAGAGGCTGGACAAGAATCTTCTTTTTTCATTTCTTCCTCAGTTCCTCTCTCATTCTCTCAGTCTCTCTCTCTCTCTTTCTCTCTCTCTCTCTCTCTCTCTCTCTCTCTCTCTCTTTCTTCCTTTCTTTTTTCTTTCCTCTTCTTTTTTTTCTTCAAATTCTTCAACAATAGCAACAAAAATGTGTTATGACCCCCCAGAATAAGGTACTATCTATAGTTTTCTTCAATTATTTGGCATTTAAGACACAATTAAATAATTTTTAGTCCCAACCCTTTCACCATTGTCTCTAACCACAAAGGGTAAGAAAATCCCTAAATGGGAACCAGTGGACTAGACAATATTTAATATTCTTCTAGTTCTAAAATTATATTACTAATTAGGTCTTTAAAGGGGGCAATTAAGTGGCACAATGGATAAAGTGCCAGTCCTGGAGTCAGAAAGACCTGAGTTCAAATGTAGACTCAGATGCTTGTTAGCTATATGACTATTGGAAAAGTCACTTAACCCTGTTTACTTCAATTTTCTAGTCTGTAAAATGAGTTGGAGAAGGGAAATGGCAAACTACTCCAGTATCTTTTCCCTCAAAACCCTGAAATGATATCATGAAGAATTGAACATGACTGAATCTACTGAACAACAACACAAATTATGATCATAAAGATAATAGAAAATATTGTATTCTTACATATACATATGTAGAGTGTACTTACATGTACCTACATATAGATCTACTTTATCTATGTTTAAAATGTCATATATTTAATAAATAGAGCTGCAGTTTGTTTACTTCTTCATTCAATATTGTTGTTGATCAGCCATTTTTTCAGTCATGTCTGACTCTTTATGTCCCCATTTAGGTTTTTCTTGGAAGAGATACTGGAAGGATTTGTCATTTCCTTCTTCAACTCATTTTACAGCTGAGCCACCTGAGGCTCTGGGACTTTGGACTAACTGAGGCAAACAGGGTTAAGTGACTTGCCCAAGGTCCCAGAGCTACTAAGTGTCTGAAGTTGAATTTAAACTCAGGAAGATGAGTATTCCTGACTTCAGAGCCATCATTCTATCCACTGTACCACCTAGTTGTTCACCGGGGGATAATATATGCATATATATATATATGCATGTATGTATGTGTGTGTGTATTGTTCATATATAAATAGCCTTTGTAAATATACCTATAGATATTTATATCTATACTTATGTAAATAATACAAATTTTAAACTTATAGATCTTACATACTATGTATACACAATCATATACTATATATATATTCTGATTTTGTGTATAAATACATAAAAATACATGCATGCAAAAATAAGTGTATTCAACATATGTACATCACATATTTAAGAAGTCTGGGGATCTAGTTTCAACTCTTGAATCTGCTGCTAACTTTTTCTGTAATTTTAGGCAAGTGACTGGTTTCTTTTGTAAAATGAAGGGGATGTTCTTTTTTTAACAGAAGAAGAAACTGAGTCCCAGAGAAGTTAATTGAATTGCTTGTCCTGGGTTACAAAGATAGGAACTCCTGAGATCTAACCTTAGCTTCTCTAGTTTTAGATTCATCTCTCATTCCATTGTGACATGTAGCCTCAGTCTGGTGATGCAGTTGTTATGAGCTATTTTTACCAGGAATGAAAATATCTTCATTTCTTAAACATTCATGGGTGGAAAATTGAGAAGTAGAACTCTAATGCTATAAGCATTTGGCTTGGGAAAGGCTCCCATCCTTCTGATGTGGCCAATCCAGGATTCTTGCTTTGGGGAGCCCCTGGGAAGTTGAAGTAGAAGCAAAAGGGGTCAGCTAGCAACTGGTGGTTAGAATACTTAATAGGGTCTCCACATGAAGTAAAACTAGCATCAACATCATAATGTCCCATGACTCCATTTTCCTCAGGATACTTGTTGCCCAGATGACTGTTGTTCCTGATAAACATTGTTTCACTGATGTTCACATTAGCTAAATTTGACTTGTATAAAAATGCTGGGAAAGGGATCGATAGATTCTCAAAGATGAAAGGGATTTAAGCCTTCAGCTAAAATCATCCCATTTTCAAATGAAGAAATGGAGACCAGACAGCTGAATTGATTTGTCCAAAATTCCACTGTCAATTAGTTGAGAACCAAGACAAGAATCTAGGTCACGTGAACTTGTGATGGAGTCTTTGTATTAGATAGGGATCTGTTTTTTTTTTGGGGGGGGGGACTCAGAACTCCCTTACCAAAGAAAGCTCATAGCAAGAACCTGATCATCCATTTGCTTGATTCCAAATTCCAGGACCTGAATTTTTTATTGTTTTGCAAGACAATGGGGTTAAGTGGCTTGCCTGAGGCCACACAGCTAGATAATTATTAAGTGTCTGAGGCTGGATTTGAACTCAGGTACTCCTGACTCCAGGGCCTGTGCTCTATCCACTGTGCCATAGCCACCCCCAGGACCTGAATTTTAACCAAAGTTTTAATTAAAATCCATGAAAAGCTCAAATACATCCTGAGGGACACTCATTTTGCCAAATGTCAAAGAAAACATAGATAGAGATGAATAGAAAACACATCTGCAATCTATTTAGTATTTTCAAGCCTTCTTTTGGTGATTCCAGTTGATTACCAGGTGGTCTTATAATTGTTTCTGCAAACCCAGCACCAAAGCCAATGGTTGACTAAGGGAAGAAACTCTGAGAATCTTGTTTAGAATAGATGATATTTGTACTTTGTTCTCAAAGAAATCCTTGATATCAGGGAGGTGATGTCATGACAGGCAACTGAATTGGATTTGAGTGAGGGCTGCTGTATTAAGTCACCAGTCTCACTTTCTCCTCCAGAGTCATCTGGGTCCAGTGACCAGATAAGAGTCAAGATGACCAGAGATGGCCCTGGATGCTAGATAGTGGGTCCTCAGAGGATGACAGAGCTTGGAAAGACCTGTGATGATGCATAGACATTGTCATTCAGTGTATTTAGTACCAACTTTTAGAAAAAATGGTCCTTGGAAAAATAGAAATCATCCTCTCCCAAGATTATTGAAAATTAAATCAACCAGTCTAATCATCTCCTCTTCCACCCTTTCTCCCCCAACACCTAGCTCCTACCTTTGCTGAAGGTTTCATGACTTTGAACAATGATATTGCCATATTCTCTTCAATCTCTTTTTGAGAGAAGTATGAAAGAAATATTTTTGGAATTGTATTTATGCCTTTCTAGGTTCTGCCTCTGATTTCCAGATCTTTCCCATCATGCCATAGTAACTTTATCACCCTGGAAGTAGGCTCTGACCCTCTCATCCATTCTTCTGGTTCCTTCCACAGTCTATATTTTAAAGGAAAGCATCCAGACCAGTCATTATCTTCATTCTTTCTGGGTCCTCTTCATTCCTGACTGACTATTAGCACTTTCTTTTCCATGCCTCTCCCTATCTCACATACATTAGATTTCATTTCCCCCCTTCCTTTTCACTTTCTTTTTTCACCTCCCTCCTTAGAATGTAACCTTCTTGAGAGCAGGGATTGTCTTTCTTTCTTTCTTTCTGATTGTATTTGTAATCCCAGATATTGCAGTGTCTAACATATTGCAAGTGACTCATTAATCTTGGTTGACCATCAACCAATTAATAAATATATCCAAAGACTAAGTTTTGCACTTTCCTTTTTTTCCCTCCTCTTTGGTTCTACAATTGGAAAGGGAGGAAAAATGATCTCTTAGGTAGTAGTTATTGCTAATAACATCTGAGGCCCCTGGTAGCTAGAGATAGTCCATGCTTCCATTCTAAATTGAAGGGAGATTTAGAGAATCAGGTAAGAGGTCTGTACAGTAGAGCAATGTATTTCTTGGGGGGTCTGGTTTTCTGTGTGGATTTCCCCAATTATTAGGGTCACTTATATTGTGTTCATCCTTGAGAAAAGTTGTACAACTACAAAGTTTAAGTCCCAGCTTTCAGTTTCCACCAAAGGGCTATGATTCATTTTTATGAGTTCAAATCTGGCCTCAGATACTCATTAGTTCTATGACCTTGGGCAAGTCATTTAACCCTAACTCAGTTTCCTTACTTGTAAAAATGAGCTGGAGAAGGAAATGACAAACTATTCCTGGATCTCTGACAAGAAAATCCTAAATGGGAGTTCACAGATAGTCAGATATGACTGAAATGACCCAACAACAAAATCAAGTCTTAATCAAAATAATCTTAGACCTAGTGTTGGTATGGATTTTAGAGATCATGTCATCCAGACCTCTCCTTCAACTGAGAAGGAAGCTGCAACCTAGAACAAGGGAAGTCATTTATTCAAGGCTGCATTGTTAGGACCAGAGTGGATTGTGCAGGTGGAGAGGGTGAGAATCATAGCTTTATAGATTTAGAGCTGGGGGGCCCTCAGAGGTTGTCTGGTCCAACTCAATTATTTTATAGATGAAGAAATTCGAGATCCAGAGAAGTACCATAATTTGCTCCAGAACGTATGAGTAGTAAAAACCCAGGTTTACTCATTTCACAACCAGGGACCTTTCCACTATACCAATAAAGGGCTGACCACAAGGGAAGCTGGGAGGTTTGGATGGTTGTGAGAAGGGATTAGTTTGCACAGTAGATCAAACTTTTCATTCCTATGAAAATCATTGCCAAGGGAACAAGCATTGAGGTTTCCCTCAGTCACCAAAGAAGGAAAGAGCAATGAATTGCCATCCTTTCTTTGGCATCATTTATAACTGTTCCCTCTCTGTTCTCTTTTCCCCTCACCCCAGTCTGTGGTGGGTAGCATTGGAGTTACGAAAGGGTTGAAGTGGATAGGAAAAAGCTAGCAAAGAAAGCAGGTTAACACCAGCTTCCAGGGACAAGCTGTCTTCCTGATCAGCTGAGCGGAAGCTCTTTTATTCATATTTTTTCCTCTTGTCTTTTTTTCCTCCTTAAAAAGAAAAATCTGTACTAGGAAAAAAAATTACAAATGCAAAGCCCATTTCACAAATCCTTCTGCACCTCCCCCTTTAGACAGGTAGCTACCAGCCCTTCTAGGTTTGTAGTATACAAATGTGTGTGTGTGTGTGTGTGTGTGTGTGTGTGTGTGTGATGGCAAGCCCCCATTGCAGGGAGAACCATTGGGGAAAGAAATGATGGAATTCATGGCTTTCAGGACTGTGGTTTCACACAAAGTTTGAGCCAGCATTTCCAGGTCAGACCTATCTCTTTTACCAGCTGACATTATTACTTCCCTCCAAGGCTGCTCCTAAATTTCCACTCCAGATCACAACTTCTTCCTGCCTCATTAAGGACAAACCTTTTCTAGAAGATGGTTGTTGAGAATTACCCCAAGTTCACATCCTGGTTCAAATTATAATTATTAGTGGTTTACAGAGCAGATCTTGTCCTTTTGGCCCATTTTAAGACATTAACCAGATCTTCTTAAAACTCAAAGGGCCCAAATACTCCCATTAAGAAGAATTGGGGACATTAGGTCAGTGGGGTTAGCAGGCAGGTGGACAGTTTTTCATTTAGTTACTTTCTTTTCACCTTTATTTTCCTTCTCTTCCTGCCCAGAATTTCCCTCAGAAGCATCCCCATTGACATTCCTGAAGCCAAGGGTATATTTTCAGATTGGTCTAGGATGATCAATTCTCAGCCAAAATTATTTTTGTCAGGAATACTTTGTGATCTCTGATGAAATTGTAGGAATTTCCTTTCTAGGTATACCTTATTTTATCCCTAACTTTGCCCATCTCCATTCTATTCTCTCTACTATGTCTCCCTAGGCTTTGGAAGTCCAGAATATTAATGCTAAAAGGAATCTGAGAGATTATCTATTTATCCCTCCATCCATCCATGCATTCATCCATCCATTCATGTATTAATCTATCCATCTATTCATCCATCATCTATCTGTCTGTTTATCTATCTGTCCATCTATCTATATATCTATGGATATCGATGCATCTTTTCTTACTGATCAAGAGACCATATTCAGTTATTATATATTATATTATATGTAAAAAAACAAAATAATTTCAGTTTAGAGCTGGCTGCTTTTGATTAGTTGCATGTGTAGTTGCCCTCTCTAAAATACTGCTTACATAGAGGGGCTTGTCTGAGATGATCTTTCTCCTGAGTTATTTCTTACCTAATTTCTAAGGCAATTATGGAGTATGTTCTGCTGTTTCTTAAAGAATTAATATTGACATACAATTTCTCTCATTTAACTTGGCACCCTCACTTGATTTCTTTGAATATATGAGAAATCTATTATCCTAAAAGCTTTTGCTTGTTTTATTCTCACTATCAAATGCCCTAGTCTGATGGGATAAAATAATCTATGTTTCTTGCTATACAATTTATTTATTATGTTAACAACTAATATTTAACCTTTCTCCCACTCCTAGGACAGTTTATATATAGAAAGACACCTTACTTCTGACTGGCAGAGAAAATGCTGAGTGCTATGCTGTACAATTGAATAAAATACTTACTTTATTGTTGGCAGGCATTATTGGGGAGAAATATATGAACAGATGACATTGAAGGAAAATAGTAGAGAAGGACTTTGAAATGACAGGCATGTATGGGAAGCTGGCATCATTATGTCTTTGGATTGAATTGAAATGCTAGATCCTCCTAAGAATGGATTTCATATTAGTGAGATAGTTATTTTTTTCGCCCTCTCCTGGTTTGAGCTTTTATCTTATCTCACTCTCAGCTAAAGAACTCATCCACTCATACATTTTTGGGTAGTTTCTGATCTGTTTAACATCTTTGAAGTCTACTCTTTTGCTTGGATAAAAAGGTTTACTTACTATACAGTATCTTTGATGGGTTTTTGTGTGTGACTGAAGTTAGGTAGGAAGGAACTTTGTTTACAAGAATAAGTTAAGGACTATCCTATAACTTAAAAGCAATCAAGAAAGAGGCTTTTGCTTGAACTTATCATCTTTTGGATTATGAGCATATGTGGGAAAGAGTGAGTCACTATTCTAGCTCAATACCTACCTCAGAGACTGAGAGAAAGAGAACCCCAGTCTTGGGATGGTTACGATGTTTGTCTACCATCCACCCCGCATCTACTATGCAGAATAGAAATAGGCTTTAACTCTATAAATCTCTGTAGAAGTGGGCCAAATCTTAACTCATGTAGATCAATTGCATCTATGATCTGTTTTTATATATTTATACACTATTCATATATTCTCATATATAAACACATATATCACAAATATAAATTTAAATATTTCAACAATAAATTTCCATAAAAATTATAGCCATAATTATCTCTTGTCACCAACTGCAACTGCCAACATAGATGAAATATCTATAAAGCACTCAACACTGCCTGGAACATAGTAGCCACTAAATAATACTTGCTTTTGTCCTTTGCCTTCTTTTCAAGTTCATAGTCCCACCATTCAGCTTCTCAAGGTAGTAGTTAATGTTTATCAATAATTTTCTTCAGTAATTCTCCTCAAGGTAAAAGTTAAACTCAATTCTCTTAAGAAATGCCTGTTTAGTTTCTTAGATAAAAAGTTCTCATTTCTTTGTCTCTATACCTCACAATTCTCTCCCTAGTCATAAATAAGAATCTCCGAATGATAGTAAAATTGCCATATTTTTTAAGGTTCTGTCCCTCTTAAAAATGATGAAGCAGAAATAGATAGAGACAGACAGAGCCAATGGCCAACTCCTATCATTCCAGAACGACTAGATATTTGGTTTAGTTTTTACAAATACAGTTGAGTTGGGTGCAGAAATCAGGTTTTCATCCAATTTTCCTGAAGCTTTTAGGGTAATGAGATGATGGGATGTGGGATTTACCACTTCCCTAGAATTCTAGTTCCTCCAAACTTGACTCTTTGGGTCCACCTTCTCTACATATATTCCTTTTATAGCATTGGCTTAAGCAACTCTATCAGTAAGTACCACCTCCATTCAGAATTTATCCAACAACAGGACCTCCAGAATGTGGACAAGAACTCATGGCTCTTTTATCATGATGTGATCCTGACATAGTCCCCGGCAGCTGACTTGCTCAGATTGTGGCCAAATGCATTAAATTCCTACACATTCCTCAGGTGATTAATGATAATTTTTAATATGAATGGCTATCTCTTTGAATTATGATGAAAAGTCATTCAGGCATCAGTTATTGTAATCTTATGATACATAGTAAGTCCTTTCTAATTGTGAAATCCTTTGCCAGCTATATAAATTCTAGCTATTAATAATGTCATTTTAATCATCCTTATACCATGGATCTAAGGGTTAAATAACCTTAATGTTATTAATTCCATTTGGCCAATCTTTCATTTTACAGGTGAGGAAATTGAGTCAACATTAAGAGTCTAATAAATCCTAGACTCATGGATCATAGGATTATAGATTTAGAAATAAAAAAAGAAACTTTAGAATCATCAAGCCTAATTCCCTTATTTAATAGCTGAGGAAGCTGGTGTCCTTAGAAGTGAAGGCATTTGTTCAAGTTCACACAAATAGAAAGTATTTGGCAATCTAAACCAGGTCTTCTGATTCAAAAGATATTTGTCTTTCCACTGAACCATAGTGTCTCAGTCATTCTGGATCAAGGGACCTGGGTTCTCTTTTTCTGTTCACTCTCCATTTGACCTTGGGCAGATCACTTTTGTATCCATTGACCTGGATTTATTTCTTCATCCATAAAATAAGGGATTAGAAAGATAATCTTTAAGTTATCTTTGAGCTTAAATTTAGCATCTATTCTATGATAGTGTGATCCTCAGTGCTCCTGGAGAGCCATGGAAACAGCACAGGATTAGATATCAGGAGGTTAGAACTTAATTCTGATGCAGTCACAAACTGATGCTGAGACATTGTACAAGAGGTTTGACTTTTAGAGGTGACTTTTGTCAGAACCAATCAAGAAATAAATCCGTAAACATTTATTAATCACTTACTGTGGTAGACACTGCGTTGAGAGGCAGTGGGGGGGGGGGGGGAGAGGCAAAAGACGGTCCCTGGGAGACTGTGGCAGTGATAATGAGATGGTCACTTTGAGAAATTAAAGCCACTATACAAAGAGCAGATATCCTGTTAGTGATGTAAAAAGAGTCAAAAAAATCTTTAAGCAATTTGAATATTTTTTAAAAATCTGATTACTCAATGAATACTTTCTTTCTCTCCCTCCCTCTCTCCCCCTTTCTCTTTCCCTCTTTCCCTCCCTTCCTATGTATATATTTTACTCAGTCTTGACTATTATTTTTAAATGCCTCTATAAGTTTGATGGCACTATTGAGCTTTCCAAATGACCCATATGCAACTGGGATGCTTACATACATATATACATATACAAACAAAAGAACATTGTCCAGTATTCCATTTCCTATAGCTTTGTTTCATTCTCTAGGCAACTCCAAATCCTTTCTTTCTATTATCTAGAGTTTCCTGATAATAAATACTTAATGAGTTGATGCATCACTTTCAAATTGGCTTGGGAGGGACAGTAGTAGTGTCATTTATACTTAGGAGCTCCTTTACCTAATATAATGGATTAGAATGGTGATTCATGGGGGTTGTGTGCATACTATGTTTGCGAAAAACTCGATGAATTATTTCTGCATCAGGTGAATTTGAATTCCAGGGGACTACATTGCATATGTACTGCCTGTGGGATATTGAATAAGGCATTTCCTCTTTGCATCTATTTCCTCATCTATAATTTGGCAATGTCAGACCATATGTTTTTTTGTTTAGAATTTTCAGTCATGTATGACCTTTCATGAATTCATTGGGATTTTCTTGGCAAAGATGCTTAGAATGATTTGCCATTTTCTTCTCCAGTTCATTTTATGACGGAATAAACTGAGGCAAACAGGATTAAGTGATGCGTACAGGGTCACATAGCAAATGTCTGAGGTCAGATTTGAATTCAGAAAGAGAAATCTTCCTGACTCCAGAACTAGGGCTCTAACCACTGTAGAACCTGATTGACCCAGACTAGATGAGGTCAGACTAAATGATCTCTGAGAATCTCTTCTTTTAACTGGATTCAACTCAAGTTCCACCTTCTATACCAAGTCTATTTTTTTCTTTTTATTTTTTGAAGAAAGATTTTATTTTGAGTTTTACGATCCCCCCCCATTCTTGCTTCCCTCTCTCCACCCCCCATACCATCTATTTTGATCCTTTTCTCTCCTCTTCTAGTGCCTTCTTCCCCAAATTGCTATGTACTTGTATTGTATTTTGTCTCCCATAAGAAATAGAAGTTCCCTGTGGAAAAAGCTGCCCATTTATCCCTTCATATCACCTGTGTCTTTCGCTGTGTCTGGAATATAGTAAATATTTAATAAATGCATGTTAATGGATTTATTGATTGATTTCCAGCCTTAAAAATCTTATGATCCCACATAGTCTCTGAGTTTTCCCTTATGTCTTCAAATGTACCATGTGAGTGGAAAGATTGATTAGGGCTGAGTTGTGAAGAGCATTACAAACTAAGCAGAGACATTTATATTTGAGAGGCACTAAGGAACCACCAGAATTAATTGAGCAGGAGATTAATGTGGTAAAATATGCTGTGAAGGAAAAAACGATTTTGGTAGCAGTGTGGGAAATGGATCCAAGTAGGAGAATAATTAAGAGGCTTTTGCTAAACCCTAAGCAAGTGGTATTAAGGGCTGAACAAAGGAGAAACTCTGCAAGTAGAGAGAGTGGTTGGATGGGAGGCATATTTTTGAAAACAGCAAGATTTTGGCAATTGATTGGAATGAAAGAGAATGAGGAGGCCAGGATATTGATAGGTTTATGAATCTGGGAAGATTCATCTGGAAGGATGATGGTATCTTTGTCAAAACTAGGGAAGTTTGGAAGAGGAAGAAGGTTTAGGAGAAAAGATAATAATTCTATAAGTGTAATAAAAGTCAATATATAAATAATTCTGTTCATTAATATAAAATAATATAAAATTCAGTATTAAAATAAAATAATTATAGTTATAAAATACATTTTTGTTATATTTGAAATGTACAACAGTCAGTTGGTGACATGGGCCTGAAGGTCAGGGGAATTGTTGGTGTTTGATAGATTTGGGAGTCATCTGGAAAGAGATGCTAGTTAAATCTATGGGAGATGATGAGATTAATAAAGAAAGAGTATAGAGGCAGAAGAGAAGAGAATATAGGGCAGAACTTTGGGGAATATAAACAGTTAGGAGTTATGCCTTAGATGATGAACTAGCAAAGGAGATTTAGGACTCATCAATCACATAGATAAGAAGGTGAACAAAGGGATGATAGTGTCACCATAAACTCAGACAAGAGAGAGTATTCAGGAGAGGGTGGTCAATAGTATCATATGTAGCTGAGAGGCTGAGAAGAATTAGGACTGAGAAAAGACCACCCCATTTGGTCACTGGAATCTTTGGGGAGAACAGATTAATAGGGCTGAGGAGTGTGAGAAGAGGAAGTGGATGCTGTCAATATAAGAAATTTTTCCTAATCTCAAAAATCACCTCCCCCTTTTTGTTGTTATGGACCTTGCAATAATATTTTAAATGTACAAAAAAAAATATGTAGCATTAAAAAGAGAACCAATAACATTAAGTTATAAAATTATAAAATTATAGTTTTCAAATATCAAAAAATCAAGTTCAATGGATACCAGTTTAAGAACCTCTTGCCTATAGTCAGGCAATTATCACTTAGCTTTTCATGGATGTAGATATGCATTTGTCTCTAATTCAATGTGTTTTTATAACTAAATATTGCAATGTGTTTGGGACCATGAATAAAAGAGAAGTTCATTTTCCCAGAAAATGTTGTAAGATTTCTGAGGGAAAGGGCAAAGTGTGATTGAGTTTTGTATTTTCTATAACATTTTTCTAAGTAAACGACACCAAGAAATGGTTACAGAATGAATGAATGAATGAATAAATAAACAAATGGACAAATGAATGAACAGATAGATGAATGAATGAATGAATGAATGAATATTCTTTGCAGGTCCTTACCTGATTCCCATTATGCCAGTGTTTGGTTTCTTTTGGCTGTTTATATGGGAACTAGTGTTGACTCATGATTGGTCTCTAGGAAAATTTCTGCATCTAACCTCTTTCTGATTCCCCTTGGCTTTTAGGAAATCCACTGTTTGAGAAGTGAAACATCCGCCATGCTAAAAGCTGACTTTGTCTACATAACTTGGTTTGGCTTCTTCTAATTTTTCTTGAACTGACTGACTTTTTCACTCATTTTGCTGAATCAAACAGTTGTTTGGGCATCATGGAGACCCTTCAGCTTTAGCTCCAACAGCTGTATATTCACAGAGCGGAAAGGACCTGGCAGGGCCATCTGGCCTTCTGAATGCCTCTATTCATCCCTTGGAGACACTGTCTCTCACCTTGCTGCCTTCCAAAGGTACTTTCCATTTCCTTTCAAGTCCTCTGTGGCCCTGCAATTTCCGCCCTCCGTTCCCCATCCTGTGTGAGTTATTTCTAGCCTTAGTTTATTTGTGCATACTTTTATTTCATATATATACCATATCACACATATAGCCATACATATCCATACATCTATGAACATATATAAACAGACTATACAATACACATATATCACACCTGTATGTGTGCAATATAAATGTGTACACATGTTTACATGTACACAGTATATATGTGTGTGTGTATGTATGTAGAGGATATTCCAAAAGTCTTATTGTAATTTAATTAGATATTTGTTCATTTATATGCATGTATTTATATGTATATATTCATAAATGCAATATTCATTTCTTTCTCCCCCAGATGTGTTCCCTTCCCTACCAACTACCATTTCCCAAAAAACGATAGCTTCCCAAACTCCAATAGGAAACCTGCTGCCACTTCCCCTCATCAAGTCACCTGTCTTTCTATCTCAGGAGTACTCCTGTTTTAGGTTGTTGATCTTGGGGTAGCTGGAGAACAGTGGACACTGCTGAATTGGCTTTTAGAATCATTTACCTGAACATAGTTTATAGCTCCTGGATGTTGCCTGACAAGCCGGTTGTATTTCAAATCAATTCCATATTCCCTATACTTATCCCTTGTGCTTTATAAACTTTGAGTTATGTGTGAGCCATTTGTATCCATACTTCCTGATCCTGCTGTGTCTCAGCCCAAAGGAGCAGTTACAACTGATGAGCAATCTATTAAAAATACTACCATGTATATTAAAAAGTATATTTGTGAGCATGTGAGGAAGTGTGGTGTTGATAGAAAGTAGAACTTGAAGTAAAGAAAGTGTGGGTTCAAGTCTTCCCCTTTTACTCATATTGGTCATGTGGCCCTGGGCAAGTCACTTAACTCTAGTGCCCTGTGGCAACTCTGCAGAGCAAGGGCTGATCTTTATGGATAGGAGGAGTTTCCTCATTGTGAGCTCTCTGTGCAAATGAAACCATAGAGATGATACAAAAGAAAATCTATCCATTCATTCCTCCATGCATCCCAGTACACAGACAGTTAAAACATTGATTCAGTTCTTGATCTTTCATGCTAGCTGAGGATACAACAAAAATAAAAGAAAAAATACGTAGCCTGGGGCAGCTAGGTGGCACAGTGGAGCACCGGCCCTGGAGTCAGGAGTACCTGGGTTCAAATCCAACCTCAGACACTTAATAATTACCCAGCTGTGTGGCCTCAGGCAAGCCACTTAACCACATCGCCTTGAAAAAAAAAAGAAAAAAATGCAAAGCTAATCTCAAATATTATATAAGTATCCTTTTCTAGGGATGAGGAGATTGAGATCAATAGAGGAAGATCCAACATGTGACTCTAAGCTGAATTTATGAGACAATTTGAACCTCTTGGTTTAATGTGTCCAGGTCTTGAGCCAACGTACGAAAGACATTTGGATCTGTAGATAAACACTCAGGGACACAGATGATCTTAGTTACTGTGGACAAGTCACTCAATCTTCCTGAGCTTTAGCTCCCTCATTTGAAAAAATGGGAATAATTATATTTCCACTAAATATATACTTTACTGGGTTGTTGGAATGTACCTTGGGAGTCTGGCACCTAATAAGCACTAGATAAATGCTTAATCAACCTGTGATTAACGTTTTCTTTCTTTTCTCTCTCTCTCTCTCTCTCTCTCTCTCTCTCTCTCTCTCTCTCTCTCCCCCTTTGTTCCTTTATTCCTTTCTTTGTTCCTTCATTCCTTTGTTCCTTCCTTCCTTTGTTCATTCATTTGTTCGTTCCTTCCTTCCTTCAAGTGCAGCTTGGACACTACTACTCGGGAATGATAGCTGAGAGACTGTTGACCATTGCCCCCACTTCTCTACTTTGGGAACAAGAAGAACAAGTCTTTTTGCTCTTCCATATGGGGAAGCCCTTGAAATACTTGAAAACAAATATCATATTCTTCTTAAGTGTTCTTTTATTCAGACTAAACATCCTCAGTTCCTTCCAATAATCTTCATGTGAGATGATTACCATCCTGGGTGTCCTTCTCTGAAACCACTCCAGTTTGTCAATGTCCAGAACTAAACAATCCTTCAGATGTGGTTGGTGGTGATCAAGGCTTGGTCACATCCTTGGTGGTTGTGGGGAGAAATGGCCCTTGATCAAATCAAAATTGGGTTAGTCATGGTGATAAATATAGTTCTATGTACTATTTTTACTCCATTTAATTGACTTTTTATAAGCCAAGGAAAGGGAAAGTGTGAAATTTAATATTTGAATAACAGAGATTCAGGAAAGCCTGTTTGGGATTTTAGCTAGTGAAAGAAAACATTATTTTTTGGCCTACCTGTGAATTCATAGGGAGAAACCCCATGATCTTCCACAGTAAATAAAATTCATAGGTGCAGATTTCTAGAACCATATAATATAGACCTGGAAGAAACCTGGTTTTCTGATATTCATAAAAGTGAAGGGACATATCCAAGGTCACATCACTAGATTGTGATGGAGCCAGATCTAAGATCTACAGTTTCTGAGCTTTTTTCCCCCATAGCTCACATAATGATCTGAGATGAGCTAAAAAATTTGAATTGGCTAAAATATCTCCCTCCTCCAAGAACCATTTCTTCACCATCGGAAATATTCCTTTAGGTTTTTTTTTTTAGGTTTTTGCAAGGCAAATGGAGCTAAGTGGCTTGCCCAAGGCCACACAGCTAGGTAATTATTAAGTGTCTGAGACCGGATTTGAACCCAGGTACTCCTGACTCCAGGGCCAGTGCTTTATCCACTGTGCCACCTAGCCGCCCCTATTCATTCCTTTAGATTAAGAATTGTCTTTCCCCTTTCAGCCTTCTTTTAAAATATAAATAACTCTAGGAGTCTTGGTGTATTCAATCCTCAATATTGTAGAATGAATGAGTTCATCAGATATCTTATTAGTGTCTAGAGTGGTTGACACTGACACAGAGTACTGGAGTGGCCTGAGAATCCTGGTTATTTGAAGTTAAGTAAGGCAGTAGAGGACCCTGATGAGGGAGAGAGGAAATAAGCAAGGCCATTTTAGTGAGTTCTGATCATCACAGTCAATGTAAAAGAGTCATGATGAATCTTTTTAAGGTGGCTGGTCCAAAGGTGTAAAGATGAGAAATCTTTAGAACTCTTCACAGTCAAATTATCCTTGTCCCTGTAATGATTTAATCTTGCTTTCTCAAAATTTTCTCATTGACTTTCCTCAACTGCTCTATTCCGAATTGTAGTTTTCCTCCTAGAAAACTCTGATCTGAGTTTTACACTAGGAAGCTTCCTCAAAGTTCAATTACACTACACATTTAAAAACATCTAGTATAGTAGAATGAGGGAACTTGAGGTTGAAACACAGTTCAATAAGAGATAGTTCATTTCTTTAAGGGAGCTTGAGGTAAATTACAAAATGGTATAGAATAAGTTCAGTAAGGAGAGGAATAAAAGAGTGCTATGTGAGCACAAGGGGAAGAAATCATTACTTACAGGAAATATCAGGGAAGACCAAAAGGAGGGGCTGGCATTTGAATTGTGACTACCAGGTCAAAAAGATTGAGGGAATGCACTGACAGGTGAAGGAGCTCGAAGTACATTCAGTAAACAATAGGGAGCTATTGGAGATTTTGGAGCAGAAGAATGACATAAGCAGATGTATAAGTAACTGATTAGTCCTATCAGTGGTATGAAATTGGAATGTAAGGGGAGAGAAAGGCTGATGGCAGAAGACCTGTTGAGAGGCTATTGCATTAGTTCAGATGGTGTGATGAAGAGCTCCCTTGGAGTAGAAGAGTGGGGAGAGAGTTGAGAGGTGGAATGGATAGACTTTGTTAGCCCATAGGATGTAGAGGTGAGGAGGAGAATGAAAAATCCAAGAAAACCTCAACACAGTGAGCACAGAATGAATGGTGTCCTTAGCCTCTGGAGTATTTTATTAATTTGATTGCTGGAAAGTGAGAAGATATGAGACCAATTCATATCTTAAATATTCACTACCTGTATATCCCGAGCAAATCACTTACTTGACCTCAGTTTTCTCATCTATAAAATGGATATGATAATAACACATCCCACAGGTGTATTGTGAGGACCAAATGAGATCATGTTTATAAACTGCTGTATCAAATTTAAAGAACTATATAAATAATAGATGTTATAAGTATTATTAAATCAGAAGAAGGAGCAAGCTTATGTAAAGCAACTATATATCCTCTGACAATTGCCTTGTAATACTGAGTGGTAATGGACATTGCCCTGGAGATAGAGAACATAGGATCAGTTATCTAGCACACAATGCTGGTCACCCAATCTAATTATGACTCTGGGTTCCTGGAGAAAAATCATGTACTCATAAACCTGGTTTTAACCATATGAATCATTCCAGAGACCTCCTAATTCTTTTCTATTGAAGGAATTTTGTGCAGTTGCTAACTAGGAACATTTTTGTTCAGGTTTTCCCTTTGTTTTAATATTTTTCAAGTATTATCAGATTTAGGCTATAAACTTCTTGAAATTAATTCTTGAGGGATAGTATCTGTTTCTTCTTCTGTGGCTTCTTACTATACCTAGGGTTTAGCCACAGTGATCCCAGTGGAGGTGGGAATGGGACTCATTGACCTTATTTTGCTTTTTTGCCACAAGGATGATCACTGAATCATTAAAGTCTCTTATTAGCTATCACATGTATACCATCTGAGTACAAATGAGTGCATACTCAACTTTTTGTATACAAAATGCAGACACAAACACATTGAAATGCACATCCCTATTCTATCAATCATATTGTTTCTTATTCTTTCTAGATGTGTGTGTGTGTCTTTTTAAAGACGTTATGATTGATGGGAAACACGTGGTCAGGGCACAAGTGCTGATGTGTTTCTCAAGCTGCTTTTGAGAGAGTTGTGATTACTGATTAATTATACACACATTGTCACATGCTGAGTCACCTAAACGCCCAGACCAAGATATGCCTATAGAATCACACATCTCTATAGCACTTCTCAACCATGTGGGAGGGGGTGTTGCCTGTGAAGGGAGACTGTCGCTGAAGCAGTGTTCATGACCCCACACTCCCAGAGAAAATCAACAGTTTTAGGGAAACAGTTGATTGCTTGGTCTTTGATGCCCCACAACTGGATTTTTTGAAACATCTGGAAATTTGACTGACTTCCCCACACTTTTCATCTTCATTATATTGTTTGATGCAGCAAAGACATTACCAAGCATTCATTCTGAATTTCTGGGTATTTTTTTCCATATTAAAAAGTAGATTATCCCATTATTGAACAAAAGTAAAGAGAAAATGTTCCTAGAATGACTTATAAGCAGGAGAAACATGAGGCTCATTGGTAATTGACCAAGGAAGTTATGCCATCATGATCACAGTAATGGTAATACTTTATCCATAGATAACATTTTTTGACGATTCAAATGGTTTCAATTGTATGAACCTATTTGGGTTTCACAATACCCTGAAGTTATATAGCTCATAGATATCATGGGCATCTGGTCTCAGTCTACTCTTTGGTAGAATGAAGACATTAGACAAGATAATCTTCCAGCTCTGACATCTTATGGTTCTATATAGACTCTCTTGGGCAGAATTTTATGTACTGCTTCCACTAATATCCTGTGAACCTGATCAATCATGATGGTTTTTGAAAGGTTCCATACATAGAGAAGGCTGGATCATGATTGCAAATTTTAATATCATAGAATCTTTCAGTTAGAAATTACCTTCTGCTCCTTAGTCTATAGCAGGAGACTGAGTGAAGTAGTAATTTGAAAGCTGCTCAGAAAAGAGGGGAGATCAATCAAAATAAAAGGGTTTAAGTTTTTTTGTCTTCTTTCTTTTCTCCCTCAGTGGGTGTGAAGAAGTTGGAGGAAACAAAGCATGTACTTGATAATTGAAAAAAATTAAAAAGAAAAGATAATCAGTATAACCCTTTTGTTATATAGAAGAGAAATGAAGCTTAGAAAAGAGGGCTGGCTTGTTCATGGTCAATTTATAAATGGCAGAGGTTTAAACTGATGTCTCTTGCCTCCAAATTTGTTCTTTTCATTTGATTTTTCTGTCTTCATTTCCTCTTCTGTAAAATGGAAGTATTAACCTAAATGATCCCTAAAGTCCCTGATAACTATGACAGTCTGTTTCTATGAATCCCTCCTCAATCGACCCTACTCAAAGAAATTCTAAATTTCCTAATTATGCTGGTTCTACTTATCAGACTGAATTGTATATTTAAAGGTCTAGTGGAACAATGCTCTCATTTATCAGGAAGGACCCCATGAAAAATAGATTAAAAAGGGGTACTGATAATTAGAATTTTCAGATAGTCAATTCAACAAATATTTATTGTGCTTTGTTTTTTAAAATTTTCTTTTTTTCCCATGGGATTTCAGTCCATTCAAGTGAAGTAATAGAGTACAAAGATTAATAAGAATAATTAAAAGTAGAAAATAAGTGTATAAAAGATATCTAAAATGCTAAATAATATCCAAGAGGAAGACACACATGATAAAGATAATATTTCATCTTTTGTAACCCTCAATCTATAGAATATAAGCTCTTTAAAAGCAAGAATTACTTAATTTTTTTGGTATTTGTATCTCTAATGCTTAGCATAGTACCTTATGCTTAAATATTTTTTTTTGATTTATTGATTGGGCCTAATTGTCTTGTGACATAAGAAAATTATTATTATTATTATTATTACTGGTTTTCAAATGATGAAAGTGAGTCTTAGGTGAAATGAAATATCATGAAATATCAGTCACTCAATTTTCTGACATAACTGGGTTAGATAATCACAGAATATCAGAGCTGGAGTAAATATAAAGTTCAAGGAGTACAACTCATATGTGAAGTAAAATATCCTCCAAGGCATATGCATGGACAGGTTATTCAATTTTTGCTATAAGTCATCGAGCCTTCTTGATTCCTTGTCCAGGGTTCTCTCCATCACACCAGGTTAATGCTATCTGATGACTCATATATGTGCTCTCTCAAGTGTCTTCTAGTTCCAGGCTTCAGAGGAATATTATCCCCACTTTAAAGCTCAGTATAAGGTTAAACCTGGACATCATGGAATGCTTCTAGGATAGTTTTCATATTGCAAAATTATTGGTCTACTTTCCATGACAGCTGTAAAGGATTATCAATAGTTGGAGTGAGTTAGCAGGAGTTTGGAAATTCTCAATTAAGGTTGTCTGAAGATTTCCACTGTCATTAGTTTATAAATCTGTTGGGAAACAAACTTTAAAACAATGAACCTTGTCAGTCAGTAAAATCACCCTGGACAAATGCATTTCAAATCTCATATTCCCTTCCTTCTTCTGCTCTTTGCATGCTATTTGAATGTGAACAAGGGCTCATATTCAAAATTTGAAATTATTTACAAAAAATAGTCTCTTAATATGTTCATAGAAACCTTGGATTAGAGGACAGGCCAAAAGATCATCTAGTTCATGGTCCTGCCTCAAAGCAAGATCATGCCAAAATCAAACAAGACCAATGCATGACTACTCTATTAAAAAAAATTCTCTGGAGGAAGAAATTCCTCAGCTTCCCTTGATAATGCATTCTAGTACCAAATAGTCATTTTCATAAGAATGTTTTCCTATCTGTTTAGCTTCCATCTTGTAGCACTTCTTCTTGCTATGTCCCCAGGAAAGCTCTCTAGCATCTGATCATTATATCCTCTGAGCCCTAAATGGAGTCTCCTGCCTTTGATGGGGACAGTTTGGTGGAGTACTTTGGAAGAACTACAGAATGCCATAATAAAGCCTTGACAGATGAGAATTGAGATGCAGCAGATTATATGTAACCAGAATTTGTGTGAAATCATAGAATCTGAGAAATGCTTTCTGTGGTGGCAAAAAATTGGAAGTTGAGGGGATGCCCATCAATTGGGGAATGATTGAACAAGTTGTGGCATATAAATGTAATGGAATACTCTTGTGCTGTAAGAAATGATGAGCAGGCAGATTTCAGAAAAACCTGGAAAGACTTACATGAACTGATGCTGAGTGAAGTGAGCAGAACAAGAGAATATTGGACACAGTAATAGGAACATTGTGTGATGATCAAGCTCTTCTCAACAATACCAAGACAGTTCCAAAAGAAACTTGTGATGGAAAATGCCATCAATATCCAGAGAAAGAACTATGAAGTCTGAATACAGATTGAGTAACTCATTTTTTAATTTGTTTTTCTTACTTTTTCTTTCTTGTGGTCTTCCATTTTGTTCTGATTCTTCTTTCAAAACATGACTAATATGGAAATATGTTTAATATGGTTATGTATGTACAGCATATCAGATTGCTTGCTGTCTTGGGGAAAGAAGAAGAGGGAGGGAGGAAGAAAAAATCTGAAACTCAAAATCTTACAAAAATGAATGCTGAACATCATGTTTTTATATGTAATTGGGAAAAATTATTATAAAAAAGAAAGAAAGCAAAAGAGAATCTGGATGAGAACTGGATGATATCTGAATGGCTATCTGGGAAAGGAATCATATTATAACATATTTGGAGGACCAGGCATGGTCTGAAGACCTTCAAGGAAGAGGATCCTACTTTCTCTGCTAGCAGGACATTGTACTTTTGGGTAGCTTTCATTGTTTACATTTTTATTCCTGACATCAGCCTAAACTCAAATTCATTGTTCCATGTTTTGTCCTTTTTGATCAAATGGAACAAATTGACATTGCTTACTAGTATCATAAGAAAAAAAATTAGCTGTTATCTAGTTCAATCCCCTCATTTTACAGATGGGGAAACCAAGGTTTAATGGTTAAATGACTTGCCTGGGTCACAAAGTTCAGCAGTTTCAGAGGTGGAATTTAAACCCTGGTCTTTTGAACTTTTAAGTTCATCATTCTAGGCACTGCCTCTACATGAGGATGTTAACTGATTCAATGGGCTGGAGTGAGATCATTGAAAGTAAAATTGATTCTCTTCAAGGCAAAGGATTATGTGGATCATCAGATTCAGAAGAAAAGACCATGAGAGTTATTTTTCTGAGAAGGAAGATGCCATTGTCATGGTAAACGCTACTAGAAAACAAAAATTCCTTTACAATCCAAATAATGACCTTCAGATTATAGGTTTAGGTCCCAGATATGGCTTATAAAATATAGAAAAGGAAAAAGAACAAGCAACAGATATCAACATCATCATCATCCATCTCCTTGAACAGTCTCTATCAAATGCTCCCATGTAAAAACTTCCAGATAAATTCTTGTTTTTTAGGACCCTTAAAATTAGTGTCATAGCATTCTATGATGATGACTAAATCTTTCTGAACCTCAGCCTCTGAATTCTAGTCTCACCTTTGTAGCAGCCTCTTGGACATCTCCTCTACTGACAACTGAAATTTAATATATCCAGAACTGATCTCATTATCTTCCCTCCTCAATTGACTTTCCCCTACTAATTTTTCCTTATCAGTTGATGGTGTCAGCATTTTCCCCTGCAATCCAAGTTCAAAAACTGGAATCATACATTAATTCCTCTTTCTTCACTGTCATTATGCTCAGTTATCAAGGTCTATCCATTCTTTTGTTGCAATATCTCTTGACTCCTTTCCCAAAACTTTTCATTCCAATTACTACCTTATTAGTTCATGCCTAATTCCCTTTCCCTTCAATACTTCTCTACCATTCTTCCTGCCAACATTCTCTTTTTACCTTTAATCTGTCCTATTGGACTAATTATTTATTCCCTAAACACAATCATTTCCTGCTTCTCTATTTTTCTTCACACTATTTTCTCTATTTCCACTAAACCATGTTGATGCCATATATTCAGAGACATAGTCACATAACTCTGAAATGTAGTTAGAAACCAATCATTTTTTGCAAGGTTTTGAGTTTTACAATTTTTCTCCCTCCCTTCCTTCCCTCTCCCTCCCCCTGACAGAAAGCAATTCAGTATAGGCTCTATATTTATAAACATACTAAATGTAGATCGGAATTGAATGTATCTTTAGAGAAGAGTCATCCAAAAGGAAGAGAGAAAAACATTAGTGATAACAAAATACATGAGACAACTTTTAAAAATTGACGATAATAAGCTTTGGTGGAAGAGGGAACACTTTGAGAATTGATCTGAATGCACAAATTAACAGAAGATGGGATCTAAAAGCAATCCAGGTACAGTAAAGAAGTCAGGATATTTACCTAACATAGTTAATCATCTAATAATATAGTTCAACTTGTCATAGGAATTATTTAAATATATCATCTGGGACCTGGAAGATCTTCTCTCTTTGGGACACGGTTATTCCCACCTTTATAAATTCCCTTTCTTTTTAATGTCTGTCTAATATGGACAATATTGAATGACCAGATTACTATAAATTCTTAGATTACTATACCCTTAAGTGGAATTTCTAGCCCTCCTTACTGCTACTGCTACTCCCTATAGTGTTCCCTAGAGAGGTAAAAAGCTTATGTTGTCTCTTAGGTCTCTCTGGAAATGCCTGATTTTTTTTCTGAACAAGGACCTTATATGGGAGTGGGACAGTGAGTAGCATGGGGAAGGGAAGGAAAAGAGGAAAGGAACATGAAAGAATGAGGCTGGCATGGAAAGGGGGCAATATTGGATAAGGAGAGCAAGGACCATGCAAATTTTTGTGAGTCAAATAATGTTCTTTTTTGGACAAATTATCTGCCTGGAAAGTATGCAAAATATGTTATCATTATGAAGATAGCAATGAAAGGAAGGTGCAAAGGAAAACTTGAGAGTTAGACTTTAACTTTCTTGCTAACAGGGACTGCTTATTTCTCAAATACTTAGTATGATACCTTTTTCATAATAAGGACATAATATACTTGTCACAATGCTCCCTTAAAATAGTTGCGTTGCCTAAAGGATTTGGATCAGTCTATTTGGGTGCAGGCTCTTTCCACCATTCCCCTCTTTCAACCCCTTTACTGCTATATTTCAGGATTTGACTCTTTTCTGGAAATAGGGATATCCACATTCCCCTTAGGCATTTTTGGGACAGGATAAGACACCTCAGGCCAGGCTGAGAATCTGGTTTGTGAGATGAACTGGAAAGAGCTTATCCGGCCCAGCCCCCTCATTGGATGATCTGAAATAATTTTTTCAACAGTGGATAGGGAAATGAGGCACTTGAGATGAACTTGCACGTTTTTCTTAGCACTCCAAGATTCAAATTTTATTTTTACCCAAGTGTTACCCAAGTCACAGGACTCTGGAAGCTGATGTAGTAACAAAGCATAATTTAGCAGCCCTTGAATAAAGTTATGTGGTGTGTGGGGGGGAGTAGGGGTGCAAGGGGAGGAGGGGAGGTTTCCTGTATTTCCTTGTTTTCCCTCAGAAAAATTAAACTTTCTTTGGAGATTGCCTGACACAGGCAGTAGCCTTGACGGCAGCTCCCTAATTCACAAAGGCTTTTTTATTCAGCTAGGGCAAGGCTTTCTTTTACCTCCTTTTCCCACCCGCTAAACCAACCATGCAAAGCAGCACGTATCCAGGCCTCAAAAGAAATCAAACTGGGGACTTAAAAGAATCCAAGCAGCCAGCCTAAAGAGACTTTAATAAGCTCTGCTTCTCATTTTTATGTCCTTTTTATGGGTTCCCTTTTTATGGGACCCTGAATATGTTGGATACAGATCCCCCTGAATGAGAGGGGGGATGTGGGGGTGATGAGGATGGTGAGGAGGGGTAACAGGAAACAAGGGTGGAGCCCATGCCAATTATGGAGACCAACTGGGATTCCAGTAACCTTATGGCTTAGAAAACTCTTGGCAAAGCTTCAGTCTAAAACTGAAGACCTTCTCTCCAGCCCCCATCCCAGGAGCTCTTTGAATGTTCTTTTCTGGGCTGGGGGTGGTGATTGGGGATTTGAATCAAGCTACATATGTCTCCCCTGTAGGCCCTAGCTAAATTTAAATGTCTCTGTTGGCAGAGTTATGAGGTTGAAGGCGAGAACTCATCTGTCATCAGGAGGTGACAACACATACCAAGGTCTTCCCATTATCAGGGAAGGGCTTCAAATTTAGGCTGACAGAAGTCAAGTTGATAAATGACTGGGAGGGTTTGAAGTATGACTGGCAGGAGGCTCACATTACAAGAAAAAAGGGAAGGTGTCCTCCAAAAAGCAATCCTCAGTTTCTAAGGAGGTAGTTAAGTGGGTTCCCAGACTTCAGTTGAGCTGTGCTTCTTGGGCAATGTCCTAAGAGGTTTCAGGGAGGCAGCTCTGATGTAAAAATGATACAAGTAGAGATGGATTCAGTCCTGAATGAATCCTTGCTTCAAAGCTCTCCCTGAGAGAAGAAAATATATAATAGATTAAATTAGTTCAGTTCTTTCCAATGAATATCACTTTTAATTCTCTCCATCATCCTTTGTATGAAGTCTGGTCAGCTAGGTGGTACAATGAATAGAGTACCAGACCTAAAGTCAGGAAGACTCATAATCCTGAGTTCAATTCTGGTCCCACACATTTATTAGCTTTGTGACTCTGGGTAGGTCACTTAACCCTATCTGCCTCAGTTTTCTCATCTGTAAAATGAGTTAGAGAAGGAAATGACAAAGTATTTCAGTATCTCTGCATGAAAACCCAAATGGGACAACATAGAATTAGGAACAGCTGAACAACAATTTAAACAGATAACAGATAAATGAATTAACTAGGAGTTCAAAAATTTAAGTTTGAATACCACTTGTTATATTTCCCTCTGGGATCTGCAACACCAATGTGATACAGTTTAAAAAAAAACCTTGAAGTTAAAAATTGAATTTGGAGGCCCCAAGAATGTATTCATATTCAGGTTATCTGTTGGATCTGTGAGAAAGTCACTTCACATCTTGGCTTCATAACCCTCAAATGTAAAATGATAGGGTTAGAGTAGATGCCTTCCAGTCACATATCCATGATACTCTCCTCAATGTCTTTTTCTAGGAAATCAAGGAGTTAGATTAGAATCAGAGCTCTGAAAATGGAAGCGTTTAAGAAATGAGTAAACTGAAGTCCAAGGAAGTTGATGACTCATCCAAGGTCACAGGGATAGTAAATGTCAGAGGTAAGTTTACTTTTATTTCTAAATCTCGTAAATCTAAGTAGTTTGCTCAAGGTCACAGTGGCAGAGCTGGGATACAACTCCAGTTATCTTTCTACTAGAATGCCTCTCCAGGAAAACACTGGGCAGCATTCAGATTGGATGACAAACAAAATAAAACTGGTGATCTGAGTCAGGATATCTATGCTACAGACCTGAAACCACCTCCAGGTCCACTGAGATGAGAGGGTGGTTTGAATTAAGAAAGACTGGCCTTTCTGATTCTCAGGGTAGGGAGATATATGAATTGGGACCTACGCAGTACTGGAACCACCTACTACTTAGGGCCATTTGAGGAAAAAAGTAATCTTGTAAGGTTGCTTATAATTAACTTAGTCATGTTACTATCTATGGAGTCACTTTGTAAACTATAAAGTACAATATACAAGTAAGTCATTTATTTAGTGGGCACAGGCTGATAGACTTCCATTTTCCAGATTTCTCTTCAGTCCAAAAAACTTAGATCTCTTTGACTGGATGTCTCCTTATCACTTTTCACATTCTTCCTTGTAGTACAGATTGGGTGGTCATACTGCTTGCCCCCGAAAGTTTACAAGGGGTCTGAGATGTTCTGAGTGTTTACAAATTATTTAATATTTTTTCCTAGAATGTTACTAAGGAATCTAGGAAACCAAACTCATTAGCCAATGCTATATGGAGTCCACCTGTTTCCCTTTGTGAAATCTGGGGTGACATTGGTCTGATCCTTGGGAGAAGGACCCTGGTATCAAGGCTGGCTGTATTTTGGCTTCACGTAGATGGCATTGCATTGTGTCGGTTAGTCAAAGTTTGCTATTATTCTTTGTTCTCTCCTTGAAGGCAGTTGCTCCTTGTGGACCATCTCCTAAATCTTTGATTGTTCCCTTTGCCAGAAAGCATTCCTATCTCTGTTTTTCATTAACAGAGTCCATGAACTTGGCCAAGTATGACCTTAGATGAGTCACTTAACTTATCTGGGCCTCTGTGTTCCCATCATCAGAGAACTTGACCTTGATGACTTCTGAGGACCCTTCCAGATTTAAACCCCTCATCCTATGTTCTTAGGAGGCCAGTGAATATGCTATGGAGGTCTAGCATCAAGTTCTATTGAAGCTGTAGATTTGGTAAAATATATTGGTCAATTTTAAAGCTGATTAAGATCGTCTTTCCCTTAGGACATTGCTTTAGTCTTTTGGTCATGGAGAAATTATACTTCAATATAGGATTCATCTTCAACAATGTATATTATGGGGAAACTAGGTGATGCAGAGGATAGAGCACAGACACTAGAGTTGGGACCTGAGTTCAAATCCACTCTTAGAGACTTGATACTTACTAGCCATGCAACAATGGGCAAATCACTTAACCATGATTACATTCTCAAAACAAATAAGCAATGTAGACTATAATATCTAAGAATTACAATTTTAGAAGGTTGTCAGAAGCTCCAAAAATTTGAGTGACTTGCTCCAGGTCACATCACTAGTAATTGTCAGAGGTTTAACTTGAATTCAGATATATATAGTGGCTCCAGGTCTGGATTCTCAAGCCTATCTACTACACTATGCTACCTAGATAGAAGGGGATAGAAGACTGAATTTCACTAACTCTAATGCCGTCCATTATTTAGTCAACATGGTGTAAACTTAATACTTTAATCAGTTTCTGTAGAAGGTCAGCTCACCTAAGCTGCTGAGGCCTGGACCTACCCTCCTGCCATTACCCTCCCAATGTCATTGGTCCTCTTCGAGAACAAAGGGCAAACAATACCAATTGATTCTCTTTGGACAGGAAGGGAAGTAATGCTTTTCTAGGTGATTGTAGGGAGGATGGTATTGACACATTCTTGAACTTTATCAGTAAAAGGATCAGGGTGGTCTGTCAGTCCTTTGCTATCATCCCCTGTCACACACATTCTGGGGAATAGCTTCTGGGGTCTCTCTCAGTTCTATGATAACTGCCTTGACATTGTCCTTGTCCCCTCCCTCTCATGGGTGATATTTCAGAGTCTCTTGTTAGTTGAGAATTTGGCAGCATTCCTCAGTGATTATCCAATAAAATCATTAGATATTCCTCTCTCCTTCCCTTTTTCCTCTTCTACCACCTTCTTCCTTTCTTTGTTGTCAATTAATGGGCAAAGCATCTCTATGTCAGATTTAAGTAGGTTAAGTTAAATAGCATAATATTATATAAGCAGCAGACACATATTTCAAAAATAGCTGTCATTTCACTTCTTCCCTCCTCACAGGAAAGAAACACCTTGAATGGATGGCTTTAATCTCAGAATTGTAGACAATAGTTTCCAGTGCTTAGCCCCTCACCTCTTTGCTACCCCATTCCCTAGGCTTATATAACCAACACAGTCTGTATTTAAATATGAATTTGCCAGGGCTAATGTACTGGTGAAGTCAGGAGGACCTGATTTCAGATCTAACTTCAGGCACTTAACCGGTTGTTTGACCTTGGGCAAACTGGTTAACCCTGATTGTCTCTCATCCATGGCCATCTCCAGTCATCCTGATTCATTTCTGGCCACCGGACTCAGATGGCTCTGGAGGAGAAAGTGAGGCTGGTGACTTAGGACAGCCCCTCATTCAAATCCATGCATTTCATAGTATCACATCACATAGTATCACATCCTTGATGTCATGATCTTTGGAAATGAAGGACAAGCATTATGAATTTGCCATTCTCCCTCTGTGTTGAAACACCAGAATGAACTTTGAACCTTTAACTCAGTCCATCTCATTCTACCCCATATTCCTTTGTTGACTAGTCTTGATGCATCTCGATCTTGCTTTTACTATATTTCTAGGCCTCTGGTTCTTGGATTCATCATTCCTTCATATTCATCTTAACAGTTCATCTACCTAAACACCTATTTCCTTGGGAAGGAAACAAACATTAAAACAACTCTAGATCTCAGTTTAAATCTGAAGAGTGTATTGGAAGCAAATCCCTAGTCAAAGTGGGGTCACTATAAAATGCTAGAGAAAATTGAATATAACAAAAGGCAGAAATACTTTATCAAATGATGGTTCTTGTATAGTCCTCTAAAGGTCAAAAACTCCATCCCCCTAATTTGTGCCAGTATTTCTGGGCCAATCAATTTTTTTCCCTATTCTCTATATCTCATTTTGTTCATGTTCCAAGAGATGATGGAGAATTTCAGTCTACTTTTCTGTTAGGAATGAACTGAAAAAAATCTTGTAAATTGGGGACTTGTATAAAGTAACAATGATCTGTATGGATTTCATTGGGGGAAGGTAGGAGGGGAAAGGTAGATAAATGAAAACAAGTTTCAAAACTCCAACCCTAAATTTTGAGGAGTGGGAAAAGAGAAAGTATAGGTCCCCCTCCACCCATCCATACATAAATACTGACATAAAGAGAGATAGGGGTCATTGAATGAGGAGTAACTCAGTACCAGAGTAAAGGGATTTGCCAACTCAGTAAAAACATCTGCTTTGATGCTTTAGCTCCAGGGACTGTCTCCTTAATGGAAGATAATTAATTATCATCATCTACTATTACTTGGTAATAATCCTTTTACAGGCACCTGGGTATTCCTTATGTATTTTGTCCTCCCACATTTGCCTGTTTTTTGAGGCCCAAGGGCACTGCTTCTTTGCTGGCTGAAAATTGTACCTAAGCATTTCCACATTAAACCAGACTTAATGTGTCAGATTGTCACTGAGTTGGAGTCACTCACTGACTGTACCATACATCCCCAAGATCCATGTACATTCTTTTAGGTGCCTAGGACACTGCTTCTATATGTGTGTGTTTGTGTGTGTGTGTGTGTGTGTGTGTGTGTGTGTGTGTGTGTGTATGTGTGTGTGGTATTCAAGGTGATCTAAAAGAATGAAGACAGTTTCAATAGGATTTAATTTATAGTTAAGGGAATGAAGAAGTGACTAGGTATCTTGAGTGTAGGGAGATTCTGAGTCATCATTGACAAGTCAGAGATGCAAATACTAACTTTATCACAGGACCCAATACGTACCCTTGAACAAATCTATTAAATTTCTAGGCCTTAGTTTCTTTACTTGCAAAAAGTGGAGGGGAAGGGACACATACACACACACACACACACACACACACACACACACACACACGTGCACGCACAGAAAGAGAGAGACAGAGAGATGAGGCAGAGGCAGAGAAAGACAGAGATAGACAGACAGAGACAGAGAGAGAATCAGAGAGACAGAGACCAACAGTGAGAGAGAGAAAAAGAGACAGAGACAGACAGACAGACAGACACACACACACACACACACACACACACACACACGAGAGAGAGAGAGAGAGAGAGAGAGAGAGAGAACAAAATAAAAGCACAAAGCATAAAAAGTGGAGATGAAGTGAAATGGGAGTGGGGATAGTGTTCATAATAAGCTCTGACTTTCCCTAACTCAGTGAGCTGTTGTGGAGATGACTGAGATCATCCAGCTGAAAGGGGTTTGAGGCCTTCAGAGAACATGTACAATATAAATGCAAGCTATCATTACTGTCATCATCATCATTATTCTATGCCTGAGAGAATTAGTTCTGTAGCAACCTGTCCATTTATGTGCTTAGTGTGTGTGTGTGTGTGTATGTGTGTGTGTCGCTCAGACCCCCACCCTCACTTTTTCCATCTGGAGATCATCATAAGAGAGAACTCTCCATGCCTAGAAATAGATGGTTTGCCAACTATAAGGGTGGGGACTAAGACATTTGGGTATTCCTGTACTCTTCTATCTTCTGTAATAGGGACCTGGCTCATAAAAGTCCAGTCCTTAAGAGTATGCATTGTAGATAAGAGAGTTAAGATTCTATTTAAGGCACATCTGAGCACACATCAAGGCCGAGCTTCTTAATCTTTCTTGGTGGCATGGAATTCCTTGGCAATCTGAAGCCTATGGACCCCCTTCTCAGAACAATTAAAAAAATAAAAAATAGAAGAGAATGTCAAACCAATTAGAAGCTAGTAAAAATAAAGATTTAAATTTTTCTCCTTCCAAATTCATGGATCTCCCCAAATCCCCTCATAGGAAACCCTGCTCCAAGGATTAGAACTTCATCAACCAATCCCCCATGATAATTCTAATTTTCCCACTCCTGACTCTTGAGTTCTATATTCTCTACTTGGGCTGATGCCCAGTGAAGGAGGAGCCATATGAGCCATATATACACTACCTCAGTTGATTTACATTGTCTTCATAAAGTTACTACCATAGTTTACAGCTAAAGAAAAGGAAGTTTAGAGAGGTTTAATGACTTGCCTTGGGTTATATCATTAGTAACCAGAAGGGATGGGATGGGGCATGGTGGGTGTAGTGTGAAAGGGAAGAAAGACTGTGGGGCTGGTATTGAAATAGCTCCTTTCTCCCTGATATGACCCTAGAATCCAAATCTGGGCTTGGAATCAGATGACTTTTTTCCAAATCCTGATCTATCCATTACTATGTGACCATAGATATCACTTGAAGCCTCAGAGTCCTAAAATTGTGGAGTTATGGTTTTAGAGCTGTAAGGGACCTTGTCTAAAAAAAGGAGGTGGGGTAATATTAGACTATATAATCTCTAGGACCTCTTTGCTTCCTGGTGTCCTCTGATCCCATACTTTTAGCACCCCTCAATGCCCCCTCCCCAAGTACCTTTTCTCATTACTTGCTCTGTGTTGGTCTATGTCAGGCCGGCCAGCTCAGAGTTAATTCCTGACTCTTTATTCTGTGCCAAACTAGATTGAGCTGCAGGTCTCTTTAAAGATGGATCCCAGATTCTACATCATGTCGTAGCTGAGTTGGGCCGAAGTGAATGTCCTTCACCCCTCACCCACCCCAACTAGTCATACCAAAGACATTCTCAGAACACCACCAGGACTAGACTATCCTGTGTCTTGAGGGCCCTGACACTAGCAGCTCTGGATCTGGGAGCATTCCATTCTTCTCCCTTCTCTGGGCCCAGAGCCCATAACCCCCCTCCAGTTCATAGTGAGGCAAAACTCCTGGGGACCCGATAAAGCAGAACAGGAATGTGGGTTGCTAGGCTGTGTCAGGTACCTGGGTCCCCTTTGGGCAGATAAGAACCATGCCCTTCCCTTTCCTGGGTTGCCTGGACCCTTAAGGAAAGAGATTCCAGAGAGAGGAATCCTTTCCTTTTTCTTCCCTCCCTTTTTCTGTTCTCCCAGACGATTGGAACAGAGCTGCCTCCTTGCTTCACCTACTGCTATGGGACTTGGTATTTGGAGGAGGGGAAGTCCACCATCAAGCAGGAGGCAACTTCAGTAAGGAAAGAAACAAGAATTTATTAAACCACTATGATCATCTTATGATCACTTTATTACATTTTATCTTTACCATAACCCTGGGAGATAGGAGTGTTATTATTCTCATTTTACAGCTAAGAAAATTGAGACAGAGAGGGGTTAAGAGACTTGTCCAGGGTCAAACAGCTAGAAAGTGCCTTGGGAAATTTTAAAAAGTTCTCAAGACATAATTTCTGGGCAATTAGTCATTTTATTAATAATGCTAGCATTTAATTAATGAAAGAGGTCAATAATGCTCTTGAATGCCAAGAATGGTGGTGGACCCCCAGTTAATGTGTCCTTGGAAGAGTGGGTGTTCCTGAGGGTGACAATCAATTCTGATTGACTGACAATAAGAGAATACATATTACAATGAGAAGTGGGCTCACTTCAGAGAGGGGCTAGGAGAGTGACATCATGCCACTCCTAGACAAAGCAACTATCTCTATATCCAGACCACCCCATCTTTTATCCCTGCCCAAATACAATAAAATGGGCTTCTTTACCTTAGATTAATTCCTTTTAAGGTTGAATGGGATCTGAGGAGAGCTGCTTCAATGTCATTATCAGTAAGGACTTTCTTGAAATGAGGACTATAGCAAAAGGGGAAACTTCGGATATCCCAAATCTTTGATTATTAATAAGCATTTTTCTCAGACTGAGGTTGGATTTGAATTCAGGTTTTCCTGACTCCAGGCCCATTGTACCATCTAGCTGTCCCATTATAAGACTTTTTTTTTCTTTTTCCTCTTAGTGTAACAAGCTAGTTAGATACAAGAATTCTTTTTTTAAAAATTCTGTTTATTTAAGGCAATGGGATTAAGTGAATTACCCAAGGTCACACAGCCAGGCAATTATTAAATGTCTGAGGCCAGGTTTGAACTCAAGTTCTTTTGAATCCAGGGTTGGTGCTCTATCCACTATGCTACATAGCTGCCCCTAGATAGAAGAATTCTTAACTTAGGGTCTGTGACCTTAAAAAGCATACATGTTGATACTGTATTTCAATATTCTTTGTTTCTTTTATAGACTTTTCATATATCATACATATATTCAATATTTAGCAACATCATTCTGTGAAGGAATTAGAGGCTTCCCTAGACTGCCAAAGAGTCCAGGACACAATATAAGTTAAGGAGTCCTGGTTTAGAAACTGAGACCCCACTAGGTCAACCTGATTGATGCTTTTCACCCTTTTCTTACAGTGTCACTTTTCCCCTTCTGAAATATAATAAAGTAGGCTATAGCTAAGAAATCATCAGCCAAATCAATCCATTCTCTGTCTCTGCTGAGGTCTTGGCCAATTGGGTGATATGGCAGGGACGAGAAGGAATTGAAGGCAATTTTCAAGAAGATCTGAGTAATGTGAGGGAATGGGATGAGTAAGAAAGATGATAGACTCTTCCTATTCCAGTACAAGAAAGCAGAAACAGATGTCTGAGTTAGGGAAGAGAGTAGGGAAAGGGAAAGGGGGAGAGAGATAGAGAGAGATAGAGAGACAGAGACAAAAAGACAAAGAAAGACACACAAAGAGACAGCGAAAGAGACACAGACACAAAGACAGAGTCAGACAGAAAGAGATAGAATGACTTCACTTGAGCCTTTCTAGTGGTGCATTTTAAGATTAAATCAGCCCAGTCTTATTCCAGTAGTTCTAAACCACCTCTTGACCTCACCCAACTTTGCCCCACTAGTGTTAGCCTTCCCTAAGTGCTTTTGATCTTTTAATTCCTCTTGGGTTAAAGCAAACCAACCTGCTCAACTCCTCCACTCTCCAACTCCAGTTGAAGGGAAGAATTTTTTTTTTATAATAATGATCCCTACCCCATCAACTTCTAGCTTGGACAGTGACCTTGTACTTTTTTGTTTAGTTTGGATTATAAATGGAATATTGAGGAGATAACCCTCCCTCTCTATGCCCAGCCTGCTCTTTCCCACTGTCCTTCAACCACTTAAGTAGAAAGTAGGGTCAGCAATGGGAAAATACAATTCTGAAAAAGGAAAAAAAAATTAATTGGACAAAGGAAACAACAGGTTGTTGTGTAGTTTACACAGACTTTGATTGACTTTACTTGATTCCATCTCTGTTGTCTTGTTGATCATTTCAGTTTTTTCATCATAATTAGCAAACTGGTAGTTTCAACTCTTGGAGCCCATGCAGCTCTTTTCAAAGATAACTAGCCCTATTCAAGGGTCAGATATTCAGACTGAAAGGGCTTCCCTAAGCCTCTTAGGTATCTCAATTCAGTTTCTTAAACAAAAAAGATGTTCTTAGCAATATCTGAGTTGAGAAGTTTCTTATCATTATCATTTATTTTTTAAACACTCTCAAACTGAGGAGATTGGACCTATAGGGTCTGTTGGGTTCTTTCTATCTCTGTCTATGAGCCTATTAGACTCTGCCATCCCAGAAACTTGAAACATGAGGCCTTTGATGATAAGATGTAATAATAATAATAACAACTCACTTCTACAGAATCCTTTCCAGCTTAGACTCGGCTTAATATCTAGCTGATCCTTAAAGAAAGCCTAGGATAGAGATAGTACAAATAATGGTATCCCTCTTACACAGTGGAGGAAAGTAACCCCAAGAAAGTGATTAAGCCCTTGAGATGCCACACCTAAGAGTTTCATGCCATCCAAAAGTCAAACCATGTAGATGACTGTCTTCCCTTTTCAGACTGCTTTTACATATTCTGTTTTTATCTTGTATGTATGTAGTTCTTTCCATGTTGTTCCCTCCATTTGAATATAATGTAAATTAAAAAGTAACATTTATCTAGTACTAACCCTGTGTTAGATGCTTTACTAAACATTTTCCAATTATTTCATCTGATCCTTATAGCAACCCTATGAGGTAGATATTATTGCTCTAATTTTTCAAATGAGGAAACTGAGGCAAACAAAGCTTAAAACACTTTTCTAGAGTCATACAGCTGGTAAGTACCTGAAGATGGATTTGAACTCAGATCTTCCTGATTCCAAACCTGGTGCTCTTTTAGGGCAAGGTTCCATGGTTTTGTTTTTCTTCATTTCTGCTGTTTTTAGCATATTCCCTAATTTAGTAAGATAAATAATTGTTGATTGGTTGAAGAACAGGAAAACAAAACATCACCATTGAATATTATTTTATCTCTTTCAACTCATCTTACTTTTTGGAGTTTAGATAGAAATGGTTTTAGGCTAAGGTGAAAATTCTGATGTAGTCATTTATTGTTAATATTCTTTGGACCATTGTTCAGGTGGGTAAAATGACAAATGAAATAAAATGTTTATGATGTAAACTCTTATTTTGTAGGTTCATGGAAAGCCCCTTCAGGAGATAATGAAGGCACTATATATTTCATCCTGCTTTCATAAGCATTTTTTTGGTTTGCTTGGTGGTTTTTTTTTCCTTTATTAAAGATTTTATTTGAGTTTTACAATTTTCCCCCCAATCTTACTTCCTTCCCTCCCACCATGGAAAGCAATTTATCAGTCTTTACATTGTTTTCATGTTGTACATTGATCCAGATTGAGTGTGATGAGAGAGAAATCATATCCTTAAGGAAGAAACAAATATTATAAGAGATAATAAGATCAGACAATAAGATATCTGTTTTTTTCCCCCTAAATTAAAGGGAATAGTCCTTGAACTTTGTTCAAACCCCACAGTTCTTTCTCTGGATACAGATGGCATTCTCCATTGCAGACAGCCCCAAATTGTCCCTGATTGTTGCACTGATGGAACGAGCAAGTCCATCGAGGATGAACATCACCCCCATGTTGCTATTAGGGTGGACAGTGTTTTTCTGGTTCTGCTCATCTCACTCAGCATCAGTTCATGCAAATCCCTCCAGGCTTCCCTGAATTCCCATCCCTCCTGGCTTCTAATAGAACAATAGTGTTCCATGACATACATATACCACAGTTTGCTAAGCCATTCCCCAATGGAAGGACATTTACTTGATTTCCAATTCTTTGCCACCACTAACAGGGCTGCTATTTCATAAGCATTTTGATTCTTTGTTTTTATACTGTATATTTTTATTTTTTGTACCACTACATTTGCAGTGTGGTCCCTTCCAGAAATTCATTTTAACAAAGTAAAAAATAAAAAATAATATTAGCAAATGAACCAACATATCAGCATCACCTACCAAATCTGACAGTATATATATACACTGCTCTGCATCCACATGCCTTACCTCTGCAAAGAAAGAAGTGCACTCTTATGTATTTTCTTTGAGTCCAAACTTAGTCATAAAAGTATTTAGTTTCAGTGGTTTTGTTGGCATTCTTTCTATTCATTTCATGCTAGATTGTCTTTCTTTTTGTTTGCATTTCTATTCCCAAGTCCTGGGTACACAGAAAATACTTAATATTTGTTGACTACCTGTTGCCTTATAAGGATATCAGATACAAGATTGATTTCTTGGTTCTCCTTACTTTAGTCTTCCCATACTTCTCTGTATTCTGTATTCATCATCGTCAATGTTTCTAATCTAGAAAATCTTTTTGGATGGGCATGTACTTGGTTTCTAATTCTTTGCTATTACTAACAAAGTGACATTACAAATATTTTGGCGTATATGGGACTTTTTTCCCCCCTCTTTGATTTCTTGAGATATATGCTTAGCAGTGGGATTTCAAGATCAAAGGGTGACATTTTTTGTCACTTAGCATAACTTCAAACTGTTTTACAGAATTGTTGGATTGATTCACAGCTTCACAAATAGTGTATTTATGTACTTTTCTTTTTTCCTGTCTTTTTTCATCTTTTTTTCAGTTTGTTAGGTGTGAGATGAAACTTCAAAGTTGTTTTGGTTTGCATTTATTTTATGAATGTTAATTTATTGAAATCTTTTACATTATTCTTCTTTTGAAAACCATTCATATTATTTGACTGCTTCTACACTTGGGGAAATAATTTATACATTCATATTAGTTCTTTATATATCTTGGATATGATTCTTACTAGAGATAATTCATATGAAGATTTTTCTTCTCAACTGACTTCTTATTTCAATTACATTAATTTGACATATGTAAAAGTTTTTCCATTTCATTTATTTGAATGATTTTTTATCTGTTGTAAATCTCTCTCTGTATTTAGTTAAAAAATCTCCCCAAAGCCATAGCTGTGAAATATCCCTGATCTCATTTTTAATGTTATACTTAATGTTAATTTAATGTTATAATTTTTAATATTGATTTGTTGGTTTTTGCTGTTATTTGTTTTTCCTGTCATCTTATCCTCATTGTGTTGAAAATTTTACTTTTTCATAATTACATGTAAAATAATTCTTAATGTGTATTTTTAAAAAAAAATTGAGTTCCAAATTCTCTCCTTCCCTCTCTATCTCATTCCCTGAGGAATTTGATATGTTATATAATTTTTAAATTTTTGAAGGAGTACAGATAGGAGTGATCCAAGGACAGGTTATTGCTCTATCATTTTTCTTTTATACTTAATATTTAGAGCTTACTATGGAGTAGAAAAATAACTATTTTTTAACTGAATAAAAGCAATATCCTAGTCCAAAATTTAGAGGAATCTGTCTTGGACAAGTAGAATTCAGAGAATTTGGAGTTGTTACTGAATGGATCGATTTCATTGATAGTTGGGTGGTGGGTGGTAGGGTATGGATGGGGTAGAACAGGGTGGGTTTCATCTCTAGTGGAGTGCCAGAAGGTGCTATCCTTGTTTCTTTTCAACATTTTCACCAATGATTGATATGAAAACAGCAGTGACTTGCTAATCAAATTTACATAAGACTGAATCAGGATACAACAAAATTTCAACAGGCTGAAATAACAGGCCAGAAGAACAACAGGGATATATTTGTGTTTTATATTATGCCCCAACATTTAACTGTAAAAATAAAATGCAGGGGGCAGCATTGAATAGACAATGACCCTGGAATCAGGAGGACCTGAGTTCAAATCCTGCCTCAGACATGTAATAATTACCTAACTGTGTGACTTTGGGCAAGTCACTTAACCCCATTGCCTTACAAAACCCCCAAACCAATAAATAGATAAACAAACAAATAAATAAATATAATACAACATGGTAGGGACAGAATAATACCATCATATTTTACACTCTTCATTCGACATATAAAATATTATGTGCTGCTTTCAACTTCATATTCATATTTCAGCTCCATATTCCATAAGGAACATGAACAAAGAGGTGTCTTTCCCAGATAGAGGATGCTGACCAGAAGAGTGAGATCAGTGTCTTAGGTTTTTCAGTTGAAGGAGTCAAGGATATTTAGCCTGAAGAAGAAATGACTTGACAATTACTAGAAAGGGCACTGAGGGATTCTTTAGACTTACTCAGCTTTGCTTCCAAGGATGGAAGTGGCAAGGAGATTCTTTCAATACAATAAAAGGAAGAATATGTTAACAATTAGAACTGTTCAGAAGAAGAGGTTGTAATTGAATTGAATCAGGATGAGAGCAAATTCCCTCTCACTGGAAGACTTCAGAGATTGTAATGAGGCCAGAAGAGGGTGAGAGGAATATTGTAGAGGCATCAAACAGAGGGTTGAACTGGGTGGCCTCCGAGTTCTCTTTCTACTCTGGTATTTTGGAATATCAATTCTTTTTCATCATCATCACATAGCAGTTTTATCTTCAGATTAGCTAATTGATGCATTGAAGAACATAAAAGGCCAGGATTAAGTGGCATGGATGCTTGGCAACAGGAATATGAGACCAATGTATCTGATAATGTTGCTGAGATTAGCAATGAGTCTGACTCAGATGCTAACTCCAAACAGGAGACTCCCCACTCAGTGGAGCAAAGATAAAAGTATAGCAACTACTCCCTTCAACCTACAAGTCTTGAGATGTGATCAAGGTTTCTCCCTTCTGAGGGAAGGTCCATTGCCAACAGTCTCCACCCTTTGCATCCCCTCTAGGAGTCCAAGGTTTGTCTACCTTCCCAATTGATTTGAACATTCCAGTCATCTGTATCCCCTCTCCAGCTTTGTACAGAAAAGTACATACTCTACAGACAGAAACTTCCCCTCCAATCACAGAATGATACACATCTCTAGAGAGACTTTTAAAGGTGATCTAAGTGATCCTTACTTTATGGGCACAGAAACTGAAATCCAGAGACCTGCTTGACAATCACAAAGAAGGAAGTGTAAGAGCCAGGATTCAATTCTATGTCCTTTGAATTCAAATCCAGGTATTTTCACAATTCTATACTGTTGTTAAAGTTCCAAAGTCCTTGATCATTCTTCCAGACTGGATTCATCCATCTTGGTCCATAAGAAGGAGGATTTGATTGGTGGAATTTAGATATGGTTGGGAAAGTGGACTCTTGCTGATCAGGGAAGAACTATTGGTTAGCTAAATTAATCTGAAGACTATCTTCCCCCACCCCACACACACCTGGTCATTTTAGGATTCTCATCATTTGCCTCTGTAGCTTAGCCAAATTTGCAAAGAACATATTTTTTATAAGAATTTATATTTTATATTTTATAAGAATTTATACTATGGGGGTGGCTAGGTACCTAGCCTTGGAGTCAGGAGTACCTGGGTTCAAATCCGGTCTCAGACAGTTAATACCTAGCTGTATGGCCTTGGGCAAGCCACTTAACCCCATTTGCCTTTCAAAAACCTAAAAAAAAAATTAAAAACATAAGTAATACTATGGAACAATCTAATTCTATTTTCTGGGTCAAAACCTGGAAAATTTAGCTATTTTATACAATTCTAAATTGCTTTTGAAAATGTTTCACTTATTTAGAATTGAATTGCGTCTTGAAGGAAGCCAGGGAAGTTAGGAAGTAGGAACGAGGATTTAGAACATTCCATCTATGGAGGATATACCCATTTTTCAGTTGAGGAAACTGGGGAAAAGAGACATTAAATGACTTGCTTAGGTAGCAATAGCTAATCAGTGCCCACAGCTTTAATTTGAACTCGTCTTCCTGACTCCAGGATTAGTACTCTGTCTACTGTGCCATCTAGTTTTGGCCATGATTGTTCTTTAAAATTTTGCAACATTAATTTTCCATCCTTTGTGATTGTGTTTCAAGTTTACTCCTAATAGTCACTGCCTATATATTGTTTTTCTTAAAATTTCTTGCTTCCCCAAGCATCAGTATGTCTAAGACTTTCTATACCTCTCTGTACTGATCATACTGGTTGTTTCTTATAAGAGTAATATTCCATTCCATTCATTCCCCATTCCCCATGTGATGGGCATCAACTCTATTTCCAGTTGTTTGCTACCACAAGGGGCTGCTGCAAATATTTTGCTATATAGGGAGACTTTCTTTTTGTTCATGACTTTCTTTAAGGTATTCATCCAGTCATGGGGTTTCTGGATCAAGGATTGGACAGTATGTCTACTTTACACAGCCCTAAACTGCATTTGAGAATGTTGCACTAATTTTCAGTTGAGCCACATCTTGAAGGAAGCCAGGTAAGTTAGGATGTAGAAATTAGTTTTTAGAAATTCCATTTATGGAGGACAGATGTTGCAAATTAAAGAATGGTGTTATAGGTGAAGAAAAATAGATAGGATAATGTATCTGAATCACATACTTTCTTAACCAAAGTACAGTGAAAGAAAACTATGAAGGTAGGAAGGGATTAGACTGTGAAGGGCTTTTACTGTCAAAGAAAAGATTTTGCATTTGATCCTATAGGTAATAGGGAACTATTAGAATGTGCTGAGTTCAGAAATAACATGGTGGAGGACTCCAGAACTCTAGGAATGTCACTTTGGCATCTGAATGGAGTATGGATTGGTGTGACGAAGGATGTGAAACATGGGAGCCCAACAAGGACATAATTGTAGCAAATAGAGTAAAAAGGTGATCAAGGACTTGTGCTAAGGTAATGGTTGTTTCAGTAGAAAGGAATCATATAAGAGCTGTTATGAAAGTATAATTGACCAGATTGGACAAGAGATTGAATATTTGTGATGTGTTCAAAAATGAGGAGGCTACATAAATTTCAAGTCCTGGTGACCAGACAGATGGCAGCAGAGGTCTGGAGAGTAATAGGAAATTTCATAAGATGGAATTTTGGAGGGTCAAGATAATGAACCCTGATTTGGACAGTTTTGAATATTTTGACATGAACATTTGGATATGTTATTGAATATCCAAGTTCCTCAAAAGCAGAGAATCTTTGCTATTTTTTGTTTTCCCAGGGTTTAATAGAGTGACTGGGACTTAATCGACACTTATCCACTATCAATCACTACATCATCAAATCTTTGGGACATAAAACAGCATAACAGAACCTGGAGGGATCACCTAGTCTGCCTTTGCATTTTACATTTGAGGAAACAGATCTTAAAGAGGTTAAGTGTTGTGCTAAGTTACTCTCCCTCTATAATATGCCTTGATCCCAATGATCTTGCAAACTCTTTAGGAATAGTGTCATAGACACATACAACAAACAAACAATAGTAATTATATAAGTCATTCTTCCCCTTTATAATATAGGACAGTAAGAACAGTAAAGACAAGGAGTAATTTTCTCCTTCATCATCATCATCAACATCTTCATCATCTCCTACTTCTTCACCTGTTGGCTGCACAGGAAACTCATCAACCAAATTAGATTTCGAAACTAGTCATAGAAGATGGAATCAGTGCCAGGTAAGAAAGGAAAAACTGTGCAAATTTCACTCAGTGTTATAAAATTAGTGTCAAGAATATTATAGCTTAGAATTAGCTGAGTCTTTTGAGAGAAACTAAAGACAAGCAAGAGGAAGATCAAAGAAAGACTAGGACCTTGGCTTGGGGGATATGATGCGTTGCTATCTGAACACAGAAAGAAAAAACTGCTCAATCTTATTTTCCTTCTATTTTGTCCTAGTTTTTAAGTTGAAAATGACAGAGCAAAAATGACTTAGGCTCTTAAGTTGAAACTGGTTTTTAAATTGAAAATTACAGAGCAAAAATGACTAACAGGGAATTGATAACCAAGATAAATAAGGCAATAACAAGAAAGCACCCAGATTCCTTTGGATGAATTAGTCAACTGGCCCAGATAAACTCTATCCTAAAAGAATTGGAAGATGTAATTGCTGTGCCACTGTCAGTGATATTGGAAAGATTATCAAAGTTGAAAAGGTATCCCAAGACTAGAGAAAGAAAAATCCCATTTGGGAGAAAGATAAATGACCTGATTTTCCAAAAAACTGAAGGCAGATGATCTTTATTCCAGTTTCACTTCCTCCCTACCTTGCCACCATTAGTAGCTCAAATATGTTGCTTGGATTACCTCTAGAATACTCCTCAGGATTGATGAATGGAATCTAGAAGGTATAAAAAGCCATTTATATCCTTCAAGATATAAGTCCTTCAAGACTAGTATTTTCTGGGTATTGAAAAAAAATTGGGGTCTGAAGATCGGTCAAAAATACCCTGCTTTCAGACAATCCAAACTTCTGATTCAGCCTGCACAGTTCAGTTGCCTTTGACAGATTGTGGCTGGAAAATACTGCCCTGGGGGCTGCTGGCATGTGAAAAAGAAGGTATTATGAGTCAGGTTGTATAGGGTTCAGTCCAACTAGTCAAGCAAGACAGGACCCAGCCCATTTGTAGATCAGGGATGAAAATGAAGGGCTGAGAAAAGGGATGAAGGAATCTCTTATTTTGATCTGGGACATGTGAGGAAAGTCTTTGAAATATCTTGGCTATCTCTTGGTCCTGCAATCCCTGGTCAAGGAAAAGAGGAGAAAATGGCCTAAGAGAGATTTGATTTTGAAGAGATGGGGGCTTCTAAAACCAATCTAGGAAGGAAGCTAAAGGCATTGGTTGTGTCTTAACTTGTAAGGGGCATTAAGCAGAGAGGCTAAATCCCTATGGTCTGCCATTCCTTTTAGCAGGTGAGCCTAGGATTAACTGGAATTGTTTCAAAACTGGGACTCTTGCATCTGGCCCAGGGCCGGGCCTTGTTTGTTTTTAGCAGACAATCTTTTGATTTATGTGTCTGAGCTCAAATTAGAGCTGCTGTAAATCATTGGCCTCAGAGCCCTGGAAAGTTTTCTAAGCATTGGTTGACCCCAAAGAGCAGTTTGCCTTTTTTCCAGGGGTACAGAACTGGGTCCACTCTGCCTGTGACTCACCAGTCCCCCTGCTATCTTACAGCAGGGAGTCATAGTTGGTGGGTCAGGGGGTCTTGGGAAATAGAAGAAAAAGGTGGCTCTAAAGACGCCTCCTCCTCTATATTTCAATCTCAGTCTGAAGAATGGAGCAAAAAAAGAGGAAGGGGCCTAGAGAAGGAGTTAAATTGATTGAATTTGTAAATACAACTGCTTGGGGGTAGATTCCCCACTAGCAGATGGAAGGATTCCAGTATATTCACTGTCTTATACAATCTTTTCCTGTGGTTCTTTTTAATCATAAGAGGTACAAGTCCCACCCAGGGATGAGGAACTGAATTAGAAGGTCTGTCAGGGCCCCATCCTGCCCTAAGATGCAATGGTTCTTTAAAGCAGAGCCAAAATCTTCCTCTGACCATGTACCATATACCTTCTGCCTCCTGATGGGCATGGTATGCACCCTGAGGGACAACTGTCAGATTGATTTTCCAAGAAGGATATGGAGAACCTCCACTGAAAAAGAAGAGCCACCTTCCCTTTGGCCCCAGGCCTTCTAATTCCTGCTATACCTGAGCCTTGAGGGAAGAGAAAGAAGAAAGTTGGTAGGAAATGCTGTGCAGGTTCGACTTCTTAAGCCTTTCCTGCCATACCTCCACCCTTCATGGGAAGAAGAATAGTGAAATGGAGCTTCCCATCTGACTTGCATCCCTCCCTTCTCATGCTACATTTGCCTTTAGCTTGATCTCCAACTGTCCTTCACTCAGTGATGAAGATTCTCACATTTAATCATACCCCATCATATCTCAATGATTCTGAATTGCTTTAGATCATCATCTAAACCTCATTACCTATCCCATTGTTTATTTTCTTATTCCTGTTCTTCTCTATCCTCCACACCCCCATTTCTACCAAATACCACCCAGTTCATTGTGCCCTGTGAAATACCTGTTCCATAGCAACAAACGTACTTCATCCTAAATTTGTTTCTCTCTCACTCCTTTCATCTACTAAGTTATTACTGAAACCTAGATTCCCCCCAGATGGTACAGTTTCCCTGGTTACCCTTTCCACTACTAGCTACATCTTCACTCATTTCTCTCAGCTCATTGGTTGAGGTGGGGGAGATGGAATACTTTTTTGTTTTCCATGGTCACTTCCAGGTTCTGGGAGAATGGTGCTGTCCTCTAAAATAAAAGGTAAGCTAAAAGGTAGAGAATTTGGAGGGCAACACCATTCTCTGAGTCCCTCAAGTTCACAACATAGGAATCAACCTGGACTCCTCATTATCTTTCACCCTTCATATCCAAATCTGATGCCAAGGTCCTCTGATTTCCCCTTTGCAACATCTCTTAAATAGGCTCCCTTCTCTTCTCTGACATTGCCACTGCTCTTATGTGTGACCCTCATCACCTCATACCTATATTATTACAATAACTGTTGGTGTGTCTGCCCTCCTCAAGTCTCTCCCTACTCCAATCCATTTCCCATTCAACCACTAAAATGATTTTCCTAAGGCATCAATGATACCTCTCTCCTCTAAATTCCTGTGACTCCCTATCCCCTTCAGGATTAAATGCAAAATGCTCCATTTGGTACTGATAGACCTTCATAACCTAGCCTCGTCCTAACTTTGCTATCTCTTTATATTTTGCTCCCTGCTATGTAGTCTTCGATCTAGTGGCATTGGTCTTCTGGTTGTTCCATGAACAAGACACTAATCTTTCAGCTCTGGACACTTTCTTTGTCTCTTATGCCTGAAATGCTCTCCTTTTTCTGCTTTGCTTATTTACTTCCTTTGCTTCCTTTAAGTCACAATTCAAATCACATCTTTTGCAAGAAGCCTTTCCCAACTCGTTTTAATTCGAGTGCCTTCCCCCTATTAATTATTTTCTCTTTACTCTGTGTATGACTTATCGGTATTTATTTGTTGCAAGTTCCTTGAGGGCAGGAACTGTCTTTTACCTTTTTTTCTCTCCCTTGCACTTATCACAGTGACTAGCACACAATAAATACTTAATAAATGAAACCAATATCCACCAGATGTTGATTGGTCAATTGAATGATTGACTTTGGATGGCAGCAACTAAATCTATCAAATATTTATTAAGTGAAAGAAAGAAAGAAAGAAAAAGAAAGAAAAGAAAGAAGGAAGAAAGAATAGAAGAAAAGAGAAAGAAGGAAAAAACTCAAATAAAGAATGAGAAAGAAGAGAAAAAAAAGAAAGTGGTCTCTGCCTTTATGTGTAATTTTTTCCTCATTATAAATGTGGCAAGAAAGCATAAAAAAGACTGGTCTTCTAGAACATATGTGAAAAACTACACATGTCTAACTTCTTGAAACATTTAGAATGAACACAAATGCTAGGGGAGAAATAAATGATAATAAATGGGCAAAAGAAAGTATGCTTTTTAAGGTATCTTTTACTGTGGAAGGAATGGTACAGAAAGGACTCGTAAAGTCAGTATCCTACAAGAGTTAATTCAATACTTTTGAACTTCAGATATAGTCTAGAGTCTTATCTTAGTTAATTATAAAACTACCCAATTATGAGGATCTTTTGATTCCTCCAAGTGCTCCCCACCTCTATATTACTTTCATATATATATATATATATATATATGTATATATATATATGTATATATGTATATACATATATATATGCATTTGTATTTTCTGCTCAATGTACATGTTTCCCGTCTCCTCTTCAATAGAGCATAATAAATGTCATGAAGACAAGGATTATTTTGATTTTCTTTCTTTTTTTTTTTTTTTAAGGTTTTTGCAAGGCAAATGGGGTTAAGTGGCTTGCCCAAGGCCACACAGCTAGGTAATTATTAAATGTCTGAGACCAGATTTGAACACAGGTACTCCTGACTCCAAGACCAGTGCTTTATCCACTATGCCACCTAGCTGCCCCTGATTTTCTTTATTTTCTAAGACCTGACTAGGTGCTTGGAAAAAAAAAATGTCTACTAAATTAAATAAAATTGCTTTTCTACTTGTGTGATCTTGGGTAGGTTACAATAATCTCTGGGACTCAGTTTTCTCTATGAAATAAAAGGGTTACAGTCCATCTCTTAAGATTCCTTTTGGCTATAACTACAATGCTCCTCTGATGACAGTTTTGATTCCTGGACTAAATTCTGTTCCTCGAATTAAAAAGTATCTGGGAAAAGGAAATTAATGGTAGACTAGGTGTCATATCCAAAAATAAGGTGGTGAGAGTTGCATGGAGAGGTGAAAGGGTAGAGAGAAAGAAAGTCTTAGCATGGGACTGGGTTGTACATCCTAAATTATCATGGAGAGAGTGCCAGAGAAGGGTAAGGTTGATTATTATTCTTATTTCCCTTTTATAAAAGGAAAATAGCTCCAGTTGGGAAGATTGGCCAGTATGTAGGAACCACCCTTAGACTCCTGGGAAAGGCTGGATAGAGCTGCCTTATGACGATATACTGAGATAAGTCTACATTTTGTCTCTTGTTTTGTGATACTGACTCCTCTTTCCTCTGACACCACAAACCTACCCTGATCCTGGATATAGGTGCAGAGAGATAGAGAACCCATGGATATGAGTCAGGACACAGCTCTGAAATTTCTAGGATCGAAAATTGGATATGGATTTTAAAAAAAAAAGGTGGATCTATGCCAGACTTCTTGAATATTGGAGTTGTGGAGGTTGAGGAATCTCCTACCCTAGGGATCCTGAAGAATTAGACCGAGAAAACCTCTTCCCTCCTCCCAGACCCTCTTCCATCACACTCACCCACCCAACTATCAGCTTGAACCATTCTGGTTGGAGAAAGGGGAAGTGACAAGATGATCTCTTCCTCAAGTTCCTGATGCTGTCTCCTAGGAGACCAGGAGAGAGTGTAGATCATTGTTTAAATGATGTGAAAACAGAGGGCAACATATAAATTCACTTTATTGAGCAAAAGTGGTTATGGCTTCAGGGACATTCTGTGCTTTTGCATCTGTACTCCACCACCACCCCTTCTCATTTTGGGACTATTTAAAATTATAGACTTTGCTAGTATTATGAGTAAGGTAGATACAGTCCAGAGAGTTTGGGGAGCTTGGGGTGGGAGCATTGGAGATTTGTGGTTGTTTGAAAAGGAACATTCTGACCTTGTTTGAAAAAACAACAAAAACAAAACACCAGAAACCTAATACAGACCCTGGGAAGTTCAGAAATGAGTCTCATGAATTGCAGATACCTGAGAGAGCTATAAGCTGTGCTCTCTGAACTAGTTTGTGGAACGGGCATCTTTTATGGGTGGTTGTGATTTGTTTTCAATCATGTTCGGGGTAGTGTAGAGGGGAAGGGTTCTAAAAATGAATGTTTGCAGGATTGGGGGAGAGTGAATTTCCTACAACTCTTTTAAAATGATAGTAACTAGATAACTATGATAAATTGGGTCAATTTTCAAGTTAACAGAAGCTGCATAAATATGCATATACATAAATGAACATTTTTCTATCTGTATTTGTCTCTCTACACACATATATAGGAATATATAGCTCTATGCATATATGTGTGTGCATACATATGATATACACATATATAACATGTGGAATATACATATTTATCAGTCTTTATGCAGAATTGAGAATATTTGTAAAAGCTAAAGCTTGTTATTTGGATTTGCAAACTTTTTAAAAAAATGGTATTTTAATACAGCTGGTTTCCATTGCAAGCTTATGTATTTTATTTCCTGCATATACAATATTATTTTTTAAAAATTTCCAGGGTCTCACCAGATTACCTCAACAGAGGAGAGTTAACCTTTGATGGTGTACTTTGTAATTTAAGCTAGAAGGGCTTTAATACACTAACTCTTTTTATTTTTAGGATAGTTCTTGAAGCATAGGAAGTATTATGGTTATTTTACAGATGAGGAAACTGAGCCTTGAAGAAGATGACACAGTAGGAATTGACAGGGCAGGGTCTCAAATCAGATGCTCTGACATCCCTTTCCAGTTCATCACAACCAACTGAAAATGTCCATGCTAACCCTTTCTAAATGTAGGATATCACTTAGGACTACTGGGCATGAACTATAAAACAGCACCATTTGAAAGAGGGCTATTAGGAAAAGTTTCTTATTAATTCTGATTTAGGATAAGCCTAATTAATAAAGCAATGAATCTAATAGAAGTTACAAGTACAAATGAGAAACATTTGACCTTGGAAATGTCATTGAAAGATGGTTCAACCATGTCTTATTTTGGCACTTTGAAATTAGAATTAATAGTCCCAAGGGGTATGAATAACCCTGAGGCCTCTCTTTTGACACACCTACCTGCAAATGGGCAGATTTTTTTCTATTTAATTCAATCTAGCTTAATAACACATGTTACATAGCTTTTCTTCCAGGTAGTGAGAGAAATAGAAAGTTAGAGTGATTCAATCTGCTCTTATGCACATACAACAGCTTACTATGAAATAAAATCAGATCTGATCAAGTGTATTAGAGAGGCACATTTTAAAATGCCCTATGGTATGGGATGCATGTAGCTCATTGGGAAGATCAGAGAAGACTTCCTTGAAGAAGTAGCATTTGGGGGAGCCCTGGAGTCAGGAGTACCTGGGTTCAAATCCGGTCTCAGACACTTAATAATTACCTAACTGTGTGGCCTTGGGCAAGCCATTTAACCCCATTGCCTTGAAAAAAAAAAAGAAGTAGCATTTGGATTGGACTTTAAGGGATTGATAAGGATTCAATCCAGGAAGTAGGAAAGACAAAGCACCTTATGAAAGAGGACTCAGACTTGGGAAAGTGGAAAGGTCTATTGGAGGGGCAGACAATAATCAATTTGGAGAGTATGTTGAAGGGATTTTTTCTGAGGTTAGATTATATGGGGTCTTCAATGCTTGGTAAAAGATTCTGAATTTTATTTGATGGAGAAAAGAAAAAGAAGAGAGGATCAATGAAGAGCGAGAGATTAGCAATTCATAAGAAAAGTAGAATGTTTTCTTGAAACCAAGTCCTGAAGAAGAGGCCAGTTGTCACTTGGAGATTTAGGACAGTGTGCTATAGCGCAATCTTAGTGACTTAGTCTCTCTCCTGTGGCTAGAGGTGATGATGAAGAGAAGATTTAAGGAGTGGAGGGATATAAAGGAGCTGACACTAAAGAACTTCATTCTTTTCAGTGTAACCAGGGAAGCTACACCATCTGGTATAAATATGGGTGCAGGGGTGCAAAAAAGGACTTGAAGAGAGCGGCAAAATGTTCAGAATACTTATTGTGGGGAGTGAGAAAGCTGTTGATAGGACCAACATATGAGGATTGTCAGAGCAGTCAGAGGGCCCCAGCTGAAGCTAGGTGCCAGAAACTTGTACTGAATGAAATCAATTGGATTTTGTGACTTTCTCCAGAAATACTCAGAAGCCTGAGAGCAGAAGTAAGAGAAGTCAGATGGCGAGGATCTGCAAGGGATGAGAATTAATGGGTCAGGAACAGTGGCAAAGCAGCCAGTGGCTTATGCAAATGGCAGACCACGATATCAATTCAATTCAATTTAGTTCAATTCAACATTTGTTACTTCCTATATGCCAGACATTCTTTTAGATAATTGGCCTGCAAATAGAAAAAAAAGTCAGATAGTCTCTAGCTTCCTGGAACTTGCATCCTATTGGGGGAGATATAAAACACAAAAATTAAGGAAGTCATGAAAACATTTTAGGAGGTAGAGAGCATTAAGAATCAGGGTGATCAGGAAGAAAGTATTCTAATAGGGGGTGATCTTTGAAGTAAGTCTTGAGGGGGAAACCTGGGTTTCTAAGAACTTACCTAAAATTTGAAATGATAATCTTCCAAGAAGTACAAAAATAGGAGATGGCAAGTCAAATTTGGGTAATAGTTGTTTATTATGTCTGGAATACAGAATGTAAGAAGGAAATCAGTGTGACATAAAGTCAAGACTTTAGGGACAGCTAGGTAGCACAGTGGATAGAGCACTGACCCTAGAATCAGGAGGACTTGAGTTCAAAATCTGACCTCAGACACTTAATAATTTCTTAGCTGTGTGATCTTGAGCAAGTCACTTAACTCCATTGCCTTGCAAAAACCAAAAATAAAAAAATTTTAGACAAGCAAAGACAGTTTGGAAAAGACTGATTAAGAGAATAGGGATGGGTTGATGTACTTCAGATTATGATAATATAGGCAAAAAAGTAGATTTAGTGTGAGTGAGTAAGTAGGAAAGGTAGAAAAGAATATTGTGTCAGGTTAAGGAGATGAGATGCTAGGAGAATTAACTGAAAAAATTTCAGCATAATAGGGGAGATTTTAAAAGAAAAATAGAGAGTTCTTTAAAATACAGGATGTTTCACAGCCTTTCAGTAATGTTCTAGTCACATTTTTGTAGTCATTGGGTGCTTTTTTCATTTGGTTAGACTCCTCATCACTTCATCAGTTCATACAGATATTCTCATACTTTGATGATTTCTTCATATCCATCATCTCTAATTGGTATTTCATTAGGTTTATATATTACAATCTGTTCAGTCTTTCTCTAATCTATATATAATATGTACTTTAGATTTTTTTAGAAAAACCTTAAGAGTTAACTTGTCTCAAAGTTTTATAAATGAAATATCCATTTCTGGTGCTTTGTACTATTAGCATGCAATCTTATTCCCAGATATACTTCTTTCCTCAGTTATGGATGAAAGTGGCCTTGAAGAAATGAAGTACTAATTTTCATAGAGTAGAGAAGCTTGGTGGTTATAAGGCTAGCAGAGATGTCTGGCAAAGGAAAGATGGAAAAACCCAGCAAAGAATAGCATAGAACATGGTGCCATAAGCAAGCCTCTAGCATTAGAGTTGTGATGTAGTCTAGCCACATTTGTGTCCTGGTTCATAGTTCTCCATGGATGTTCCCTCAACATTGATATTACCCGGGTGTATTTCCTCCTATGTGTTTCCTGCTTGCATGTATTCTGTTTGCATGCTCTCCCAATTGTCAGTGGATCAATCCATTAGAGAGCACACCCTGTATTCTCAAGTGTTGGGACTGGGAATCTTGCTTTATTTTCCATAATGTTTCTTTAAAAGTCTGTGTCCTCTGTCTGAGTGATAAAAAGAACATCAATGACTGGAAGATTGTTGAATGTGCACTGTTCCATAAAACATTTTGAATCCAGGAAGACTTTTTTAGGGACACTGATGATCAGCAATGACCCCAAGGAAAATGTGTATATTCAGAGAGAGAATATATATATATGAAATTGAAACACTAAACACCATCTAATTAACCCATGTATTTTAAATCTATAATATGTAATTAATATGCAGAAAGATTGATATATAATATACAAAGGGGCATTATTATACTTTTATATATGCATGAACATACTTGTGTAAACACCTTTATCAGATAATGGGCTTTTCTGTGCATATGTATGTGGTTCAGGATAGTTGACTTGTGTTGTTATCTGTATACATGCTTGTGGTCAACAGTTTTTGAATCTTAGCTTTGGTTTTGCCATGGTGACTGCTAGTTTTTTTATTTTTATTTTTTGCAAGGCAGTGGGGATTAAATGACTTACCCAAGGCCACACAGCTAGGTAATTATTAAATGTCTGAGGCCAGATTTGAACCCAGATCCTCCTGGCTCCAGGACCAGTGCTCTATCCACTGCGCTACCTAGCCACCCCATGGTTGCTAGTTTTTTTATGAATTGTTGTTGAATTCTTTTGGCTTTAAGAATTTCAATGAAACCAATCCCTTTCCTCAAAAAAGACTTCTTATCACCTGTCTTCCCCCAATCTCAAACTGTGGCATTTAGGCTGACCTATCTGATGCTATGCCTTTCCACCCAGTACTGTGTCTCTGAAATTATTCATCAATATGTTCTTAAAACTTGCCTTGTAAGCATCTGTTTGACTTGTACAATTGTTGGGAATGCTGCTACCATCCTTTCTCCCCAGGGAGTCTAAACCAGCAAATTATATTTTAGACATCATTGATTTGACTCTAGTTTCTAGGAATAATAATGGACAGGTGGAACAGCAGATAGGAGTAGACACTGAGATTCAGGTGCATCTTTCCTTCTAACATAGCAATTGCTCTGCTTTCCAGAGAGCAATGAGCTAAAGCTATTCTAGCTCCTATGGATTTGGCTATAGATTGGCTCTTGTGGATCTGGAAGGATGAATAAGTGCATGAATGTAAAAATATTATGAACCAGGACACAAATGTGGCCAATAATTTATTAAATGTTTACTCTCTGGTAGGTTTACTCTAGTAGGTGCTAGAGATTGTTGTTTGAGCACTAAGACCAAGGACATCGTTGGGTGATGTCTTGACTCATTCATGAAACAGATTTTCTCATATTTTTCTGATTTCCTCAAATTTATCATGTCCTAAAGGTGTAATATTTCATTGTATTCATGCATTGCAACTTAGTTGGGTATTCTTCAAATCAAAGGGTAATCAGTTAAAAACTATTACAAAAAGAGCTGTTATGAATATTTTGGCATGTATGGGATATTTCTCTCTTTTTGACCTTCTTGGATTATACATATAGGGTATGAGTAGTTTTGTAACCTTTTTTTTTGCATAAGATTTTTTCACACTGATCCCTTCTAACATCCCCCTTTTTATTCATATTATACATCTGCTCAGTTAATGGGTAAGTTCTTATTTCCTTCTTTCATCATCTGGAAAATAGCTTGATGTATCCTATTAAATAGAATTGATGATCAATATGAGATCAGTTCCTCCGTCAACTGCCTCCTATAAAATCTATGTGTATGTGAGTGCCAGGTCCCAGTCCTACAGAAAAGAGGAGTTGGAAGCTGGCTCCAAATCTGATTCCTTCTGAAAACCAACTTCCAATTACTAATGCTCTTTTAGGCAGGTCTTTTCATCTCCCATCACTGCCTGGATCCCGGGAATGCTCACCACACCCCAGTGAGGTAGGTGTGCATGACAGTTTCTCTTTTATAGGTAACCCTGTCCAACCATCTGCCTGGGTGGGGAAACTGGTTGTGAAAGCCAGCAGAAGGCTCCTCGGTGGGGGTTTCACTAATGCATGCTTGCTGTAAAACAGCACGCCAAGGCTTCTGGTTAGCAAGGACTGAGATGTGCCATTAGGCCAGAGGGATTCAGAGCTGCTGTTCACTTAAGGGAGGTCCCTGGGCCAATAACGTTTATTTAGCACCTATTAGATTCCTAGTTCTGGGGAGAGTTTCAAAGGAGGCAGAGGCCAGGGAAAGTTTGGTAAGAATATACAGTCTCAGGGTGGCTAGGTGGTACAATGGATAGAGCACGGGCCCTGGAGTCAGAAGTACTTGAGTTCAAATCAGGCCTCAGATACTTAATAATAACCTAGCTGTGTGGCCTTGGGCAAGCCACTTAACCCCATTGCCTTGAAAAAACCTTAAAAAAAAAGAATATACAGATATAGTCTCTACTCTTTTCCATGAAGCTACCAATTTTACGCAAAGCAGGACAAAGGTAGTGGATATAGTGACTTACCACCTTTGGTTCTGGGTTTGAGTTAGCCTTTAACAAAATGATGAAGTGAAAGAGTTTGAATGCTGCCCCTTAACCCAATCAGGGGACTCCTTGGGGCAGCAACCTGCTTCCTTATTCCCTTCCTTATTTACATCTCTGCATAAGAATTTATATTGAGAAAATAATTAGGCAGCTGCTGGCTTAGTATTGGGCTTGGAGTCAGGAAAGTCTGAATTGAAATCTGGCCTCAGAAACTTACTGGCTGTGCAACCCTGGGTAAGGCACTTAGCTGTGTTCCCCTCAGTGTCCTCATCTGTAAAGTGAGCTAAAGAAGGAAATGGCAAACCACTCCAATATCTTTCCCAAGAAAATTCTAAATGGGATCACAAAGAGTCAGACAAGACTGAAATGACTGAATAGCAATAATTAGATATTGAATAGCTGGAATTTTCAATTTAAAGTACAAATTTCCTTTTTAGAATAGTGACTAAAGATCATCTCTTGGAATGAGACCTAGAGACTGGGAGAGGCAAATATAGAGAGAAGCCGGAAATAAATTTCTCTCTTCCACATGCTCTGAGTTGTGAGACATGGGGGAAATACTTGTTCTGAATTGTGGGACATGGGGGAAATACATACTCCAGAAACTCAACATTTATTAGTGCTCTGATGTTAATGAAACACCAGCTTGGGAATGTGGGCAGCTTGAGACACAGGAGCCCTAAACTTTGGTTTGAGTAGCCATCTGTGAATGGCCTACCATCAACTGGGAACTCTTCACTTAGCCCAACCCAGCCAAGTCCAAATATCTATTTTCTATTATTTATGTCTTTTCTTTGGTTTATACATGTAATAAAATTGACTTTCTTGGCCTACATCGTGAAGAATTGCTGCCTCAGCTGCTGATAGCCACCATGCTTTACATTACTTGAGGTGTTCTCTTTGATCCAGAAATTATAAGATTATGACTGGAAGGACCTTAGAGGCTATCAGATCCAGTCTCATTAAGTCTCCACAGGCAGCAGGGGCACCATTTAAATACAACACTTCTGATTCAAATCCAGGACTTTTTCTACTGGATCTGATTGCCTCTCAATCTCAAATGCCATGTAAGGGGAAACTTCCTAATAATTTAAGTTGTGCAGGAGAATGTGCTGCTTAGTTAATGAATTTATTTCCTACTAGAGGCCTTAAAACACAGATTATATGACTATTGGAGATGCTACAGGCTTTGTTCTGCTTTGTTTTCCTCATTGAGCTACAGATTGGACTAAATAACCTCTGAGGTCCAATCTCTGAGATTTTAGGATTCTGAATCACAAGTAGGTGCACACATATGATTTGCATAGATTTTGGAGGTGTTATAACATATGACTTTGGGGAAACACTATAGCTATTTTAATTTAATTTAATTCTCATATTGACATTATACCCAGGGAGATCTTTCTTTCTTTCTTTCTTTCTTTCTTTCTTTCTTTCTTTCTTTCTTTCTTTCTTTCTTTCTTTCTTTCTTTCTTTCTTTCTTCTTTCTTTCTTTCCTTTCTTTTTCTCTTTCTTTCTCTCTCTCTTTCCTTTCCTTTCCTTTCTTTTTCCTTCCTTCCTTCCTTCCTTCCTTCCTTCCTTCCTTCCTTCCTTCCTTCCTTCCTTCCTTCCTTTCTTTCCTTCTTTCTCTTCCTCCCTCCTTCCCTCCCTTCCTTCCTTCCTTCCTCCCTTCCTTCCTTCTTTTCTTCCTTTCTTCTTTTTATTTCATTTCTTTCCTCTTTCTTCCTTTTCCTTTGTCTCCAACCGAACGATATGTTCATGTTTCCATAAGAGATTGGTAGAGAGAAGACTCATTCAAAGATACAGCTGAGGTTGAGGGAAGGAGATTCAGAACTCAGAGCCAGTGTCTTAGCGAGTAGAGATATAGGGTAGGTGCCTGGAACAGTTCGTTCCCTAACTGCAGACAGTGGTTCTGGGGGCCACAGCAGAGTACCATGGAGAACTGAAGATGAAGCTTGGTGATGTGTCTTCCTGAGGTTAGAATGTCTTTGTTGGCTTGGTTGGAATCTGAGGTCCAAACCGAACTCCCATCTTGCTGCTTCCTGAAGCCACTTCATTGTGGTTTCTGGGTTCCAAAGGAAAGAAGACTTGGAATGGTTTATGACACAAGGCTCTGAAGACTTATGCACATCAAATGGCTCCCACCAACTTGCTTTTCGATGAGTTAAGTGTAAATGAATCAGGAACATGAGGATTGAATTTCCTCTCCAATACACATGGGTTTTAAATGAAGGGGAAAAGGTGCTTGGGGCACAATGCATTTATTTGCCAAACCCCAAACATTTGAAAAGTAGTTCAAGATGTCTCAGCAAAGCCAACCTACCACTCAACCCCCACCCCCCACCACTCTGCTTGAGAGTGATTGTGTACATATGCACTGATAGTTGTATATAGAATATTGTATTATTTAATGGGTATCCTGACTTCAGATATTCCATTGACACATAATGTACTAAGTTCCTGAGAACATAGGGATGGAATGTTTTATCTCTGTTTCTCAAATTCCAGACACTATGGAAATAAAAATGTTGACTCACCTTTCTCCAATAGATCCAGGGCAAAAAATTAAAGAGCTGACCGTAAGTAGAAGCAATTGAGTTTACACCTGGTTAGCAGGAGTAAATATCATATTTTAGTGGTCTTCTTATTGAACCTAGTTTTACTTTCTATCCCCACTGTAGAGCCTTTTTTAAAGTATCCCTGGGGTAACTTAGAACTCCCTTTTGGGGCAAGGCTTGTCTCTGGCAGAACTTTGAATTTCAAGGTCTGAGGTATTTCCTGCCCCCATTCAAATAAATACAAATGGATGCCAGAATGCTAGTTATGAATCTCTTTGTGTGACTACCTAGAGCTGCTGACTCCAACACTTGCTGCAAAAAAAAAAAATGTTTCTTTTGGCCCCATTGCATAGCAATAGCAAAAATGCTTTGGGGGTGGGTGGGGCAAAAGGCACATTCTTGAATTTGGAAGCTTGTGATTGATACTATTTCAGAGGGATACCAGGTTGGAAGGTGGGGAGAAGAAAGGCATGGCTAGCCCCCTGAAATATAGATCTGGAAACTTCAATGTAGTCTAAATGTTTCATAGGCCGATGAAGCTTAGAAAGCATCCTAGAGATCACCTAATCAAATCAACTCATTTACAGGGAAGAAAATGGAAAGAAATGAAATGATTTGACCCAAGTCACGCAGATAAACAAGACATAAGCCTAGAAATCAGATTTCTTGCCCTCCCAGACTAGTGTGATCCTCCTTTCACTTGGGGACATAGTAGAAGCAGCAACTTGGGGTAAGCCATAAACACCCCTAGGTCTCAGTTTTCTCATCTGTAAAATAAGGAGATAGATTAAGGGGTTCAAGTGCCTCTTAATTCTCTTCTAGTTTTAGATACACATTGTATAGAAAAATCTTCCACTTCTCAAGTCTTAGAATTGAGGATTCTGAGGAAACAACTTGAGGTGCTTAGTCAATAGAGCTTAGAACAAGCAGGTAGTCTTGCTTTCAGGTCCCAGTTCTGTCGCTAACTTCTATGTGACTTTAGTCAAATCGACTTCACTGTACTGGGCTCTAATTTTCTCATCTGTAAGAAGAGAGGTTTGGACAAGAAAGGGTAAGGTCCTTCCAAATTATAACCTCCTGTGATTTTACAATTCTAAGATTAATTCCTAACTACTAATTCTTATGACTCATGAAGAGGGAAAGGGGCCTCACTTGATAGCTCTGGGTCTTAATCACATGAAACCTTGATTTTGTTATAAATGGCTAGCAAATACTAAGTCCAGAGTGATTAAAATGGTTTTTTTATTAAGCTATCTTAATAAAATTGTATACCACCTTCATGGTGGGAGAGAGGGACAGGGAAATCCCAAAATACAAGGTCTTTAATTTTGAAAGGCTTTGTACCTGCCCCCTCATGCCAACCATAGGCTGGGGTCACAATCTAAGTGATTCATTGGTTCCCATACATTTGGTCTGCTCTGCTCATTTAAACTAAAGAGCAAGAACAGCTAAATCTCCTTGAGCATAGGCAGAGGAGAAGGTCAAGACTCTGGGTTAAGTTAAAAACAGGTGGGGCAATCTCATCAGTTTTGATCAAATAGAAGCTAAATCTTTTATCTTAACTCAGTACCTGCCCAGAGGCAGTATAGGCAGACCCTAGTCTTTGTAATGTAAACTAACAAACCTCCCTTCACTTCCACTTTCTCATGGAACCCAAACACCCACATTTTCCTCACAACTTCAATATCATGGAGAGGTCTTCTTTAACCTCTATTGTTCATTCTCAAAGGAAGAACAATAAAATTGAAGACCTATCAAAAGAGTTTGAATACAATAGAAACATGGAAGCACAATAGATTTCTAAGCAGAAGGGGTGGCTATGACACACAGAGTGCTTGGAACAGATGATGATGATGATAACTAAAGTTTATATAATCCCTACTATGTGCCAGCTCTTTACAAATATGTTCTAATTTGATCCTTACAAAAGAAAAACTTGGAAGTAGGTGCTATTATTATTTTCATTTTACAGCTAAAGAAAACTAAGAGTAGCAGAAGAGGTTACATGAATAGGTCAAGGTCACACCATGAATAGTGTCTGATACAAGATTTGACCTCAGATATTTCTGATTCCAGATCCAATACTTCATCTTCCTCAACACTTAGGTATTTCAAGTTCTCCTTTTGACATGTAGGCTGGAGCTTAGTCATTTGCTACCAAGTCTTGTAACTACAAGGACCCCTCTTTGATGGCAAAAGAATTGGATGGATTTTAATAACTGAATAGATGGTGGGGGTGAAGAAGAGAAAAAAGAAGAAGAGGTAGGAGGACAATGATGAAATATAACAAGGGGAAGAGGACAAGATGAAGTTTTGACCCAAATCGCAGTAATTTATAGCTTATGCACCTGGAGATTTTTTATTTAAAAATGAGAAAAAGGAAGGGAGAGGGATCCTTAGAGGGTCAAAGTAATAATCAGGATTATTAATAAAAGCATAAAACAATAAATAAGAATCAAAATCACCAGACATAAACCTTTGAGGAGAGGAGAATACTGAGGGAACTCTAGTCAGAATGAGAAATCTGGTCTGATTTTTCAGAGGAAATCTTTGGGAGAGCAAAATTTAATAGTTTATACTGGAGTAATGAGAGGAATTGCTCTCAGGTGGTTTCTATCCTGTTCAAAATTATCTACTTAGATTCATAAAAAAAATCATGTTTTTCAAAGTAAAAATGGGGTAAGCATAACTAGATCACATCTTATGGAAAAAAATCTGATGTTTCTACCAGATTAAATATTAGACAATTGTGTGATATGGTAGTCACACAATATTAGCCTGAATTAAGAAACCAGACACAGGACAAGGGAGATTGTAGTCAGTCTTCACTGACTGGATCATATCTGAATGTTGGAGTCAGATCTAGCTTAAAGACATTAATTAGCTGGAGAATTTTCTGAAAAAAAAAGGTAATTAAGATGGTGATGATGCAGAGGAAAGATGAAGAGAATTGTAAATGTAGAAATTGAGTGGAGATATAAATTGACTGCCACCTACTCTTGAGATGTAAATTGACCAGAAGAAGAGAATTGTGATTCCAACAGAAATAATTGTAATCTTAAAAGCTGCCTGGATGGAGACCCCCCCCCCCACCATTCTTGATGTACTATTAATAATTGTTTAATGTAAAATTTGGCTTCACCCTCTACCTAATTCAGTAAGAGAAAGGGAGTTCACCTTTTGCCTTCTGGAACGGAGGCAAGACATAAAAACCCTGGATTGGACTACAGCTCAGGACCCCAGTCTTCTCTGACCTGTGACCCAGCCAATGCTGCTTGGCTATTTTTTTATCTCTTTATCTCTCTCTCCCCCTAGCCCTTCCTATGTCTTGTAACCATTTTAATAAATTTTGTTTTCTTTCCACCCTTGCTTTCTCGAGTCTGAATAATGATTCCTCATAGGCCGAACTGAACTCAAGTAGCCAGCGGGTTCAGTGAGAACCATTGAAACCAAGGTTTTTATGGATTGGTTGACAATGTTATGACTGTTTACCTAAAGAAAAGATGCTTTGAAAGAATTTGGGAGGAGGAGCAGCTAGGTGGTGCAGTGGATAGAATACTAGTCATGGAGTCAGGAGGACCTGGGTTCAAATCTGACCTCAGACACTTAATAGTTGCCTAGCTGTGTGGCCTTGGGCTAGTCATTTAACCTCATTGCCTTAAATGAAATTTAAAAAAAAAATTGAAAAGAAAGACTGGGAGGAGACAGAATATCTTTTGGTTAGTTTTAAGTTTTTAAAAAAAAAACTATGACATGACAAAGGGATTAACTTATTTTTCTTCTTGGTCTCACAAAGCAGAACTTTGAGTAATGGGTGCAAGTATTAAGACGGAAGAAATAGGTTTGATCAAAGGAAAAAACTTCTAAAAAGTTAGTTACTAAAAATACAGTGTGGAAAGTAGATTCTTTCTCACTTTAATTCATCAAGCAAAATCTGGGTGATCACTTGCTTTAGAATGCTACAGAGGAACCCTGTCTAGTTATGGGATTGGTCTAGTTAATTTTTAAGATTCTTTTCCAGTTCTATGGTTATGGAATTCTAGAATTCCTGACCATTCACTTATGTCCCTATTCTGGCTTTTTCAACCTCAATGAATATTCATTTTCAGCCTCTCTTTTTAGCAGCTAGTTGTTGAAATAGCTGTAGAGGGGAGATAATTGAAAAGATTCAATTGGCAGTTGAAAAAGTCTCTGAAGAATGAGTACAGAGGGACAGATTTTAGAGGATGTAAAGGAGCTATAAAAGGGTAGAAGAGGAAAGGAAGACTGATGCATTTAGAGCTTAGTCAGAGAGAGAAGGAGTAGTAGAGCAATACAATAAGAAGAATAGAGAATCGTAAAAGATTTTCAAGAAGGAAGGGAGAGAAGTTCAGCAAAGTTTCTTATGTTTTAAAAGATCTTCAAATAGGGGGCAGCTAGGTGGCTCAGTGGATTAGAGCACTGGCCCTGGAGTCAGGAGGACCTGAGTTCATATCCAGCCTCAGACACTTGAAAATTGCCTAGCTATGTGACCTTGGGCAAGTCACTTAACCTCATTGCCTTAAGTAAAAAAAAAAATTAATCTTCAAATAAATCCCACACTGAATGGGCAATTGAATAATTGCATGCAGATATTTTATTTCTCTATATTCAACATATTAATGATTGAATGAGGAATATGATTCATGGAAACATTAGTTATATAATCCAGCTGCTCTTGACAATTGGACTGTTCTGTTTGGGGTTAATTCTCAATGATAGTTATTTGATTGGTATATCCCCTCTCTGACCACAAATTACATCTGGGAATATTTATCACAAGTTGGATAGTTTATAGAATACTTGAATCAACTCACCTGTTAATAGCCAAGGCCATGCATAAGTATTTTGGACATAACATATTTATTACAAAGCAGATAAAGGCATAAATGAGCCTCAAACTCATGGGAATAAGAGGTAATGTGGTTAATTGAAGAGGAGATGGCTCAGAGTCAATTCCTGCTTTTGCTGAACTGAGCTTTGGTTTCCTGTATGATGAGGCTAATAATCCCACCACTGAGAGGCAGAGTGGCATGGTGCAGAAAGAGTTGGCCTTGAAGCAATGGAGACCTGAGTTTAAATTCTGCCTTTGACACATGTTGGTCAAATGACCTGGAGCATGTTGCTTCACTTCTCAGCAATCTTTAGGCAGTTCTCTAAGACTGCAGGTTACAAAGAAGGTGCTGATCTGCATAAGAAGAAATATTTTTTTCCCATTAACAAATTCCTTATATGAGTGAAATTGTAAATCTGGTTCCTATTCCTATCCCTAACACTTACACAAAAGTCCTATCTGATAGTGTGGTATGGAGGTAATCCCAAAATTCTTAAAGGCTATGTTAGCAAAGCACAAAATTATGGCAGGCTCTTCCAAGTTGGAAAGGATAGACTACATATGTCTTTTTTCAAAAGCTAAGAGAGCAGAGTCTCTTCTCCAGAAGGTTGGCAACTGGATTTTTTTCACTAAGAAGCTAAGGAAGGAAAGTCGTATATAAAAGAGTAGAGGGATTTTGATCTGTGTCAACAGAGGGAAAGGCCATACTAGAGAAATCCAGGTTCCCAAAGATTCTTTTTTTAGTGTAGTTTCCGTTATTATTTTTGTGAGCCAATTGGAGTTGTGACTTGCCTAGGGTCATACTACTAGTAAGCACAAATATCTGATGCCAGTTTTGAACTCAGGTCCTTCTGACTCGAGGGCTAGTGCTCTATCCACTGTGCCACCTAGCTTCCCTATATCATAGTTTATTGAAGGATTACCTCCCTTATAAAGTTGTCCTAAGGTACAGTTCCTTTTTTATAGTAGACATTTGATGAATCAGTTTGACAAATTAATCAAAATTGTGGGCTTTGTAACTGGCAAGTGTTAAGTAAATGTGAGAGTAAAATAGTGGAAAGAATGCTGAATTTCGTTTGGATTCAAGTCATTAACTCTGCTTCTAAGGATTCTAGATTTAAACATGCCCTTTGATCCAAACTCCTCATTCTATGCATGAGGATATTTGAGAAATGAAAAGGTAAGGGCTTGTTACTTGTGTGACCCTAGGCAAGTAATTTAATCATTTTTGTGCCTTAGTTTACCTAAAATGAGGGGATTAAAAGAGATGACCCCTAAGGTTCCTTCTGGCTTTGTGACCTTGAGAGGAAACTGTTGTCATCATTGTTGCTGTTGTCATCATTGTTGTTGTCATCTTTAAAACCAAATGTAAGGGAAGAGAAGGATGAAAATAGGGCAAAATAAGACCTCCTTCTATAGTTTGGGCCCAAATCTAGAGCTTTATATTCTGACACTTGATTTTTTTTTTTTTATGATTAACTTAATCCTTCCAATGTGAAGTAGTGTGCACTAATGACTTTTTGACTGAAGTTTTCCCATTATCCCATTCCATCCATGGATGGCTCTTATGGGTCATGATGACTGAGTCATGAGTCTGAACTATGTGAATTAGGATAGGTACTCAGAGATCTGTCCCATAATGTTAATGTAATGATGGAGAGTTTGTTGTCTTGTCTCCAGGCCCTCTGTGACTGCTAAAGTATTTGTGTGGTTTGGGAAGAAACATAATTATGCTCCCTAGAACCTATGAAGAAAAATGAGCTATTTAACATAACATTTCTTTATTTCTCATTCACTTATTTAATTCAGATTCATGTTCAGTTGTCTATTCGGGCTGACCTCGGTATACATGTCAAACACTATGCATGTATGTATATAAAAATTGCATACACATAAATGTAAAATCCTATTTTCCTATTTATTTTCATGATAATTTTTCAAGTTACTAATATTACAACTATTATGTAACAAAAATCACACTTTGGAATCCCAAATCAAATTCAACCAGCAATTGGTCTATTAATGTGCTCATTTAAATCCTTTGTTCAGTCTATACAAGCAATGAGCTTATGTATAATTCATCCACATAGTTTTTGCAAAATCACTGAAGGTATACTTATTAAAATGTGCCATCCAGATCATTCTCATTCTAATGATTTCTCTTACAATTTACCTAGGATTGGAATAATTGAGATAGTACTCTGGTTCTCTAGCCTTGTTTCTTTGTTGGGACTCAATAACCAACTGGAAGAACCACTTGGAGATTCTCTTTGCAAGACAGAAACTAAGATAAATGAAGGCAATAATAATATATACTCAGCAGTAAAGGTGTTAACAGTTCTTTTAAGGGTGGTGAGTCTGATTGGTTTATCAGATGTCCTACCCAAAGCTTTGTTTGTCTAATGACTAATTAATGGTTAGTCAGGAGATTCAAAATAACTAGAACCTGCATTGACCTTCTTCTGAAGGCATTTTTCTCACCCAGTGCTGTAACACTGTGGGCAATGGTCTGGCAGAGCTCCTTCTAAAGAGCACCACAAGACACCATACATGCTAAATAGACTGTTTGTTATTAAATGATGAAAGTCTAACTTGAAGAGTGAAACAAGCATTTATGCTAAGGACTTTATAAATTTGATCTCATTTGATTCAACAAATCCTGTGAATTAGGTGCTATTAATAATAACAAATAATAATAATAATAAAACATTTTATAGTATTTACTATGTTCCAATCATTGTGGTAAATGCTTTACAATTATCTTATTTGATAATAAAATAAAATAAGATGTAGGTTCTATTATTACCCCCATTTTACAGTTGAGGAAACTGAGGCACATTGAAGTTTAAGGGATTTAATCAGGGTCACAGAGCTAGTAAGTGTCTGAGGTCAGATTGAACTCAGGTCTTCCTGTTTCCAGACCAAACATTTGATTCACTCTGCTATCTTGCTGTCTCTCTAAACTTGGATAACATGATTATAAATAATAACGTCCCACATGTATCTTAGAGTACCTGCATTAATATTGTCAGTCTTGGACCAGAGTCTTTTTTGTTGTTGCTTTTGTTTTTTATAAGTCAATGGGGTTAAGTGACTTGCCCAAGGTCACACAAATAGATAATTATTAAGTATCTGAGTTCAAATTTGAACTCAGGTCGTCTTGACTACTGGCCCTATCCATTGTGCCACCTAGCTGCTCCTTGGCCCAGAACTCTTGCAAGTATTCTTAACTGGGTTCTGTGAACATGTTTTTAAAAATATTTTAATCACTGTAGTTCACTTTAATTATTTTCTTTTTTAACCCAATATATTTAATTTCATGTTTTTTAAAAACAGGTTTCCTTGAGATGTCCATAGGCTTCCCCAGAAGGCGCCACATACAAAAATGGCAAAGAAGTTCTGAAGAGGACAGGGATTTTCCAATCTCCCTGCACCCCCTTATTCTTCATAAAGGCAGGTGCTTAATATATTTTCTGTTTTGGTAGTAATTATGGTATACAGGAAGGGCATGCATACATAGCTTTTTGTCCTTTAAAATAATATGTATTGGGGCAGCTAAGTGGTGCAGTGGATAGAGAACCAGCCCTGGTGTCAGGAGGATCTGAATTCAAATCCAATTTTAGACACTTAATAATTACCTAGCTGCATGACCTTGGACAAGTCACTTAAACCTGTTGCCTTGCAAAAACCAAAAACCAAACAAAAAACTCCTTAAAATGATATACACACATAGTTATATAAAATATATTTAACAATGTATCCTTGTATATATATATTACATATATGAACACATATAACATATATATGTATAACATACACCTGGATACATTATTAAATATATTTCATATAAAAATAGGCATAATATAAAGGCACACATATGCATATATGTGTGTAAATAGGTACATATACATACACAGAAACTATGGCTACACAACTATATGTGCATAAAATATATATATTTATAAAACACACATATGCACACACTTATACATATATATACATAGAGAGACTTATATGGAAAAACTGCTTATCAAAGCCATGGATAGAAGACCTAGCTCAGCCATTGACAACTTCTGAAACACTGGTTAAGACTCAACTTCTTTCCTGTAAAATGGGGAAGAAGAATGGTCTCCAATGTTTTTTCCTGCTCCAAATCCAAAATTCTTATAAAGTTCATCTAACTTAAAGGAAAAGAGCTTTATAATCAGTCAGAACTTATCTTTAGTATTTATTAGCAATGTAAGCCTGCATGAGATATTTCCCTTCTCTGCAACTCAGTTTCTTAATCTGTCAAAAGTCAATATAATAATCGTTCTTGTGTTACAGACTTCACAAGGTTATTGTGAGAAAAGAGCTTTGTGAACCCTAAGGTGTTAAATATATAAATACAGCTGCTATAAACACAAAAAGGAGATTTGAATAGCCATGTTGTTGTGGTATTTCAATGACATAGGGAAATCCCAGATAAGGGTATTTCTTCCATCACTGCAGTTTGGTGTCTTCTTTATAATTCATAAGTTTAGAAATCTGTCTAGAGCTTTGAGAGGTTAATAACTTGCCCAAGGTCACTATGTTATGTTCATCAGAGGCAAGACCTGTCTTCTTGGCTCTGAGACCAGCTTTCTCTCTACTAGACTGCTTGGAAGGTCCCATAAAACTGTCATCCATTTTGCTGATAAGTCAACTGAAGCTTAGAGAAAGTTCTAGACCAAGATGACAGAGTTGGGAGTGGAACCCACTTCTCTACCTTGCAATCCATGGTTTGTTCTGTTTTCCCATGTGATTCTTGATTCTCTCCATCACTCATTCTATTGACAACAAGGTGGCTCTGTGACTTGGACTCTTTCCAACTTGTTGCCATGGATGTCTCCTTCCTCCATCCCATCCTGAGGGCCAGAACACTCAAGAGACAATGGCCAGAAGACTTTCCTGAAGATACCACCTCCAACTTCATGGTACCAGAAAGTCACAGAAAGAAGATGCCCTGTCTGAGTGTGGTTAGGGTGACTCAGAAGCCAGAGGGCCCCCTCACCAACCTATAGTCACAGAGATTTCAAATGGCCCCCCACGGCCACACAGTGTTTGGTATTTGCTTTCTCCGTGCGTCCTTGTTGTTGTAAATTATAGGGTTGTTGTGGGTACAGGGTTATAACTCTGAGGGCGTCCCTTGCAGTTACCCATTGGAGTTTTGGGAGGTCTGAGCTGGGAGACTGGGGTTAAAATGTGCAAGTTAGCAGCTTTGGGGAAACCAAACAATTCACTGAGGAAAACCGCCATGGGGAACAGAGACCCCCATGGAGAAAAGGACAACATAGGGAAATGCATATTTAAGGGGTTGGGGGTAGGAGCAGAAGAAACCACAAATAATTTTTTTTTTAAAAAAAAAACCCGCCAACCTTCCATCATCACCAGCATCTAAGGGGCCAGGCAGCAGGCTCACTTGGCTGCCTTTAAGCTTAGAGGGGGCACATGCATTCAAACACACGCTCACCCATGCATATACACGTACACACACATCATCTTTCTTGACCTTCATGGAAAACTCCCCAGGCCTTCCTATAGCCAACACTGGAGCAATTAGGCAGGACTTTGGGCAGAATGATTCATGCTTCAATAAATTCAATTTCAACAAAATATAATTATAGTGAGTCACTTAATCACAGCTTTAATCATGGCCCCTCCCCTCCAGAAGTCAAAACAGTTGAGGGCATCCAGAGAGGGTGTCTGCTCCCTCATTATGACTAGAGAGGCATAGTTTGACTAAACAGCAATGTCTGGGTCTTTGCTTTGCCTATCCTATTCTGATCAGGTGTTCACCATCAGAGAGAAAGGGGAATCCTCCACCAGGAAGGGCTCCTTGATTCTCTTCCACGCTGAGTTCTCCAAGATTAATCACTACAGAAAAAATATAGGTCCATGAAAAAATTTTTAGGGAGGAGGGGAAGAGTGGAAATCTACTGGCATTGGAACAACTTTTCGAGAATAACATTTAGACTGCTTCTAGGCACTTCTTAGTCTACCAGGGATGGCAGGGAGACTGAGGGGGTGGGTACAGTGGGTACAGAATCCTCGGGTGGATGCTGCCTAGTTTAATTACAGAACTCCCAGAGGACATGGACTACATGTGGTTAATGTTCTTTTTTATCTTAATCGTATGTTTCTTTCCAATTACATGTAGAGATAGTTTTTAACATTTTTAACATTTCCTCTTGTTCTCTCTGATTGTGCTAGGGATTGTTGCCATAAGGAAAAGAAGTAGCTTAATTTTGTGGAATCAACTGAGTGAATTAAACAATTAAACAACCCAATTCTTCCCATTTCAGTCATCTGAACCTCTATCATATATCATCAGGGAGGTGATGTTGTGACAAGCACAAGAATTGAATTTGAGTGAGGGGTTGTTGTGCTAACTTGCCAGTCTCACTTTCTCCTCTGAAGTCATCTGGGACCAGTGGCCAGATATGAATCAGGACAATTAAAGACGGCCCTGGATGTGAGGCATCAGGATTGAGTGACTTGTCCAAGGTCACACAGTAAGTATCAATGTCTGAGGCCAGATTCGAACTTCTGTCCTCCTGACTCTAAGGTCAGTGCTCTGTCCACTGTGCCACCTATTCAGTCATCAGTTCTATAGCATATTCCCCCAGCATGTCACCAGAAAGGAGCTTTTTAAAATACTATTTCTTGCTTAACCATCCTTTAGTTGAGCAAACTTCATTTCAGAAAAGTTTTATGAGATTGGTCTATATCTACTTACAAATTCACATATCCTCTAGCTAAAGAAAACTGCTAAACAGCTATTTTATAATGCTGTACAACCAATTTGAAGTTTTCATTAGATGAATCGGCTTCATTGACTAGTTGCTTTGGTATTACATAGCCACTATCTTAATATTTATTATATATTTTTCCTTTTCAAAAGTTCAGTTTCGCTGTTATTCTGTCCCCCAGTGGAAATTGAGTAGAGCCAGTTACTTGCTTGTGTATTTACCTTTCAGAAACTTGAATGCCATTTTCTATTCTGTCTATATATTATGGCCAAACTCTATGCCCGAATTTGGTTAATTTGGAAAAAAAGAAGTAAAACAAGTCAAATGATTGAATGAACTAATTGATTCACTAGCCACACACAGATGATTCTCAATTTTCCCTATTCTTTGTGTATTTACTTTCCCAGCCCCTCCCTTTTCCTCTGTTCTGTTTGGTTTAGCTTTGGGTCTCAAAACTATTACTCATTTGCCTTGGGAAGATAGGAACATAAAAATCCTTTCTTCTAAAATATGCCCATTGAGTTTTTCATTTCTGCCAAATATCTGTGAATCATTTATATATATATATATATATATATATATATATATATATATATATATATATATATATATCCCAGCTAGGATGGGAATTCTTTCATCAAAAGACTTGGATTCAAACTCTACCTGAGACATTTTCTGCAAATAATCCTAGATTGTCTTCTGAAGTTCTATCAAGAAAGTTTTGTTTTTGAACAGAAGACAGAAATGTGTGTTTTTTTCTTTTGTGAAGGGAATATCTATATAAGAATCTACTCAAATCCTGCTCTATGGAATGGAGATGACCTTACATTTTTAAAGACTTTATCAGAGGGGTGTCAGCTCTGCAAGACCTCTCAAATTATGTCTCTCCTGTTGGAAAACCAATCTAACCAGTGGTGTGCAAGAAAATGTTTAACAATCAGGTTTTTTTTGAGGGGGAGAATGGTGTACAACTACAATGTATTTTAACTTTAAATTTCTATCATTTTATGTCCAGACAATCAACAAAACAATCAAATCCTGGTTTGCAGTACTAATTGATTTCTCAGGTGAAAATATTCACAATAATATTTTAACAAGTTTCTAGCACATCTCTGGGTTCAATTAGGTTGACTCACTATAAGGTTGATCAAAATAATCAAAATTATGATTTTTGGAGGGAAATAGCTATTAATGAACCTTTTTTGCTAAGTTGTGGAATGGCAGTATCACCAAGAATGAAATCATGATTCTGCATTATCTCCTCCCTTCCTCCAATCTAAATGTCTATAGAAACTTAATAAATAGGTTTGGACTGAAGTAGGAAAGATGAGCTCAGGGGAAGGTTTTCTGGATAGTCAATGATTATGTCCTGAAGTACAGTATTGTCAGTCCTGGAACAAAAGCCTTAGGGAGAATCTGAAAGGACAGATTTCCTTTTGTATGGGGTAAATGGGTGTGGTTGTGCTTGGAGGCGGGAGGATGGATGAGATGACCTCTTCCAATTTCTCTCCCTTTCTTGGAAAGGGAAGCTGTATAGGCTTCATCTATGTCCTGAATTCCTCTTGGAGAAGAAGCAGATTGATCTCTGCCTCCCAAGAGTCCTGACCCCTCCTGACTTGATTTGTGGAAATGTCCTGGGGAACGTTGCAAGCTGAAAGTCACATCCTGCAGCCTCCCTTCTAAGGTTTACATTAGGTTTCATAACTTGGAGCTGGAATCGGTACAGTAGTTGGAGTGTGGATGAAGATGACTGTAATCACACGTTGTCAGCATGCTAATGAAAACCAGAGAGGGCAATAAAGAATGGAGGGAGATGATGGACAGCAGAGATAAGAGCCTTTTAACCTGCTTTGTTCTCTGCTGTAATTCTCTCCATCAGAAAATTGATCATAGTGACCTTGGTCCATTTTCTCCTGAATTAAAAACACCTAGGAAACCCTCAAACACCGTTTATAGTGCTTTCTGTGTTTAAACCCAATGCAAGCCAACAGTTAAATCAGCAAAGAGAATTCAAACATGGTTACTGATTGTATCAGAATAAATGCTGGAGCCTCCAAATCCAAAATAACCACAGCAAAATAAACACACCACCACCCTTGGAAAAAGACAGGAGATAGAGACCAGAAGGCTCAATTGAACCCACACGCATCTGGATATTAACCAGCCCTGTTCCAACAGCACAGCACATATTAATTGGGGAGACTAGCAGGGAGAGGTATTGGCTTTCACTTGTAAATGGATAATTTGGTCAAACTAGCAGGGGGTACAAGACCTTTGAAAACCCAGAGACAAGGATCTGGGTGTCTAGGATAGTGGTTTCTTCTTGACCACTCCCATCATCATCAAACACACATGCACACACACACACACACACACACACACATACACCTGCACAATTACACACAAACACACACAGTTACACACACACACACACACACACACAAAGTATCAGAGTACCATTGATGGGGATATGTCAGTGTCCAGTGATGACCAGATGGGTTGAATCTGGGACCTGTCATCTAAAGCAGTAATTGCTTCGATCTGTAGTTTGGACACAGTGATTAGAAGTAGGGGGAAAATGTGAGAGCAAAGCATTGTGTATGAATTGGTGCTTAGACTAATCATTATTGAAAAATTTGAGCCCTGTTCTAAAAGAGTATACATGTAAAAGAGCCAGATTTACAAATGATATTGAACTCTCCTGGATGTTGAAAAGTGCTGACCCAATAGGAATAAACTGGAGGAAGTTCTCATGAATCTGCAAATGCACAGGAAAGACAGATCAACTCCAGTATGAGGAGAGTGTTAGGTAAATTATTAAAAAAAATAAACTCTAAGCTATACTTACAAGAGGATGAATTTTCATATCTCACTGAGAAACTGGGGGAAAAGTACCATTGAGCATTCCTTGGGGACATATCTAATCTCAGAGGCTTGGTGTATGATACCTCTCACTAGGCTATGGCTTAGAAAAGGCTTTTTTAAACTCAAAAATGTTTGATTTCTAAAGGGTAGTTGTTCTGATTCAAGTCTGGCAGCTGGACTCAGATGAGTCTGGAGGAGAAAGTGAGGCTGGTGACTTAGGACAGCCCCTCTCACTCAAATCCAGTTCCCATGCTTGTCATGGCATTGTTACAGGGAGGCTCTCAAGGTGAAACCAAGTCAGATTGAGTCCATGGTGAGGCAACTGGAAGAGCATGTAGCCATAAAGTTGAGTTCAAATCCTTCTTATCCACTAATGTTACCCTAGAAAGGTCATTTAAAGGCTCTGAGTCCAAGTTCCTTCATTTATAAAATGAAGGGGCTTGACTGGGTAACCTCTAAATATCTTTCCAGTTTGAGATCTATGTCCTTAGTGCTGTTGTGAGTTATAGCTTCATAGAGTCAACATCATATGCACCTCCATATGGTGCATCCACATTCGGACACTTGTCTATCAGAATTAAAAAGTCATTTGTTACTAGAGAAAGCTCAGAGAATCCCAACTGAAATAATTTGTGAGATGGAAAGCTAATATATGAGGACAAGCAAAGAGTGGGGCTCTTCAATCAGCAAGAATGAAGGCTGAAGGTAGCTGAAATCTAAAAGGATGTGGAAAATATTTGAAAGTTCTTAACTAGAGACATCTCAGCAACTGTCCTTGAAGGAGAGGCTCAGAATAAATGGAAGTAATTCTTTGTCCAACTCAAAAGCTATGGGATGTGCTTACTTGAAAGGGAGTACACTTTGAAAAGTATTCAAGAAGACTTGAAGAAATCAATGGATAATAAGAGTCATAATGGACATTTAGAGGAAATTAGAACTTTTTAGGGGTACTCCTAATATCTGAAGATGAGAGAGTATTATAACCTTGGGTATTCTTCAGTTGTAAGGATTAGTGGTAACTCAAATCTGTGTTCTTGGACTCTTGGATACAAGTGAGGTTAAAAACTAGTCCAAGAGAACAGTTCAAGGTCAATTCTTATCAATGATCCCAATTCTCAGCAAACTTGTCAGTCTTTCTTTTTATCTCTTATCCAAGGGAGAGACATAGAGAAAAAGACAGACAGACAGAGAGAGACAGAGAGAGAGAGAGAGAGAGAGAGCAAGCTCATCATCACAGGTTCCTGTTATCACAGGAATATGAAAGACTAGCTAGTGCCTTAGAGCAGAGAATAATGTCAGATTTTGTAGTACATAGTACACAGTACACTTTGAGGTTGGACTTCGGAAGATATAAAATCCTACAGTTCTCTTGCTAACCAGAATTCCTACTCTGTCATAACTTCCTAATGACCTAGGATGGGGCTATTTAGATGATCAACATCCTTCTCTTCTTTGATGCTGGTTGATATAGACTCAGCCGACTTGGCTCCAGGTAATGGTGGAGGCTAATGAACAGCCTGGGTCCAGTTGCACCACATACAATTTCATCTCTCATTTGTTATAGCTGAAGTTACTGGCAATTAGTGATTGGCATCAACTAAACACGTATAGGCAAAGTTGTGGTGGTAACAGTTTAACAACCTTCAGAAAAGGGACATACTTTTAAGTTTAACATCTTCTCCAAGTTGAGGCAATCCACAAAACAAATCAAGCTCTAATTTTCTATATTTGCTGATTTTCAAAGTATAAATGATCACCTTAAAGATTTAACAATCAGCTTTTTTCCATGAGTTGGCTGTAGTCCACCCCTTGTAATGACTCACAATTAGTCCTCTGAAAATGAAGGATGAGCATAACAATATACCGCTTTATAGAGCTATGTACATTCTTCCTTGCCTGGATATGTAAGCACAACATCATTTCTGCTGAGGTCCTTGTTATTTGTCCTTCCTTCTTGAAGAAGACTGTGATTTCAGAGATGTGATGCCATGACATGCAAGTGAGTTGGACTGAAGTGAGAGAGGGCTGTGAAAATCACCAACCTCACTTTCTTCCCTGGAACCATCTGGGTTCAGAGGCCAGATATGAACCAGGATGACTGGAGATGGCCCTGGATGCAGTGGGAGACCTTTCTAAGCTAAGGACTTTAAGAGGTTTCAGTTTGCCTGAACCAATGCCTATTCAAGTGACTAAGACTAGGTAAGAAAGAGATGGAACAAAAATTACCTCTTTTGCTCAGTCCTACCTTTTGGTCAGACCCTGAGCAACTGACTGAGCAAACCTGTATTCTTTCACTGTTCTTTGATGCCTCATTCAGAGAGAAATCTTAGGGAGGAAGCTTTACTGTTTGGAGGGTCTCACCTAGTAGGGCAACTCCCATGTCCTCAATATGTTGGTGATTCACACTGAATTGGAAAATACAACATATTACTGAGAAGGGTATTTTCTTATCTGTTTTATTTTCTTTTATAGAAACTAAACTAAAGCTACAGCACTTTCATGATAAAGTAGTCATTAGAATTGTTCTTATCTCATAGAGGAAAATGTATAGAATGAAAATCGTTCAGAGGAAAGCAGGTAGTCCAATGGGTTTAAGGGCAATGCAAGGGTGATAAGGGACTATGTTATATTCATCTTTTTATCCTCTTCAGCCTCTAGCAGTATGCTAGTACATAGTAGATGTAGCACTAAAGAAATACATACAGTAGTACATAGTAGAAGCTCAATAAAAATATATAGAGTTCAATTGGCAATGTGGATGGTGGAGCAAAACGAGCATTGAGCATGAATTCAGATCTCAAGGCTTCAGGTCCCTCACTCTGTGGTCTGGGTCAAGTATATGCTTAAGAAACCTCAGAGTCACAAGAACCTGGGTTCAAATCCTGCCTTGGACACTTGTTAGCTACATGGTCTTAGGCAAATTCCTTAACCTCTGTGTACCTCAGTTTCTTCATCTCTAAAATGATGGATTTGGACTCTGATCTACAAAGTTCCAGATTGAATTCTATGAGCCTATGATTCTGGGTTCTGTCAATTTATCTCACTGAGGCTCATTAATATAGTATATCTCATAGAAATTGTTGTGAAAAATGTTTTTCCACTCATGTCTGACTCTGTCACTCCATTTGGACTTTTTTGGAGAAGGATCTGCCATTTCCTTCTCAGGCTCATTTTACAGATGAGGAAACTGAAGAAACAGGTTTAAGTGACTTATCCAGGGTCACATAAGTCTCTGAAGCTGGAATTGAACTCACGTCTTCCTAACTCTAGACCCCATTACACTACCTACTGTGCCACTTAGCTGCCTAACTGCTGTTGGGGAAAAAATATTTTCTAAACTGTTCATTGTTCCCTGAATGTGTGTACTATCATTAGGAATTGAATTGAATTAATCCAGGGGCAAATTAGGTAATAGTGGATTGAGGGCTGGATTTCAGGAAGACTTAAGTTTAAATCTGGCCTCAGATACTTACCAATTATATGACTCTGGACAAGTCACTTGACTTCTATCTGCCTTAGGTTCCTCAACTGTAAAATCCAGGCATTGAAAGCATCTACCTTTCAGAGTTGCTGTAGGGATCCAATGCGATCATATACTTAGAACAGTTTAGTGGGTCCTATAAAAATGTTTCTCTCCTTCCTTATGTCTTTCTACAAGAATGGCAAAGGCAGGGGTGGCTGGGTGGCATAATGGATAAAGCACTGGCCCTGGAGTCAGGAGTACCTGGGTTCAAATCTGGTCTCAGTCACTTAATAATTACCTAGCTGTGTGGCCTTGGGCAAGCCACTTAACCCCATTTGCCTTGCAAAAACCTAAAAAAAAAAGGCAAAGGGTGAAGTAACTGCCACTGCTTCTGCCTTTGAGGTGGGACACATCCCCATCCCAAACCAGACAACCACAGGACAATGAAACCTCCCTAGCTTCCTCTGGGCTGCTCTTTCCATATCCAATGTCCAACCTTGGCAGGAAAGGAGGGGAAATCTCAAAACTCATAAAATCTCCTGCAGGATTAGACATGCTGGGCTGTTTTCTTCCCCCTTCTCCTTACTGCCATTTAAAGTACTCTCCTTTATACTGAACAGCATGCCAGGCTTGAGGCAGACCCCTGAGAGCTTCCCAATATCAAAAGTATTTTTCTTAGCTCACACATGAAGTTTCCTCATAGGTTTTCAAACCTCATTTTCAAGTCTCAGTGGGCTCACCTATTACCACCTACTTCAAAAACATAAAAATTTAGAGTATGAGGTTATCTAGAGGTTATCAAGTCCCAGAACCTCCTTTTAAAGATGAAGAAAATGAATCCCAGAATGGATGAGTAACTTATTCAGGGTATTCTGGCTAGTAAGAGACCTGGGACAACTCTCCCAGTCAGTCAGAAGGCATTTATTTATTTTGTTCAGTCGTGTGTGATTCTTCATGAGTCCTTTGAGATTTCTACAGTGAAGACACTGGAATAATTTTGCCCCTTCCTTCCCCAGTTCATTTTACAAATGAGGAAGTTGAGGCAAAGAAGGTTATGGGGTGCCCAGGGTCACCCAGCTACTAAGTGTCTGAGGCTAGATTTGAACTCGTGAAGATTCTGATTCCAAACCCTATATACTCCACCTAGCTGTCCTGGAGAGATAGAGATATTTGGACAGGATAGTAGTTCAGAGAATTATCATCATAGACATAAGTGAAATCTTGAAAGCTGATGAGATCACCCAGTGAAGTAGCATAGAAGGAACTGAGAAGAGGACCAAGGACAGAGCCCCGCCTGCCCCGACTCCCCCACTCCCCACCCTGGGGAAATCCATGCTTAGCAGACATGAGATAGATGAAGCAAAAGAGACTGAAAGAAGCATCTTTCCTCCTTGCTCTCTATGAATGATTGATGTCATCTATCCTCTCCCTACCAGCTGTTGGCATGCTGGGTGACATCTTAGTTCTGAATCAGGGCCAAGAACCATGCCCCAGGGGCACTTCATGCCAAAGTTCTGTTGATTTCCCTCACACTATTCACCTTACCTTTATATGCCCAACAATTCTGTGAAGCAGAACTGAGTCACCTTTCCCCTGTCCTGAACATTTTGGAACTTGTAATTATAATAACTGGTATTTATCTAGTGCTTTAAATTTTGCAGAACACGTTAAAATACATTTTTCCTCCACTTGAACCTCAGAAAGCAAAGGAAATAATTTCACCAGGAGTTCCTATGCCAATGGAATCACAGGTCAGAAGCATTTTCTTTTTAAGTTGCATATAAAATGCATTTTAAGTCACTTGACTGCAACTTATACTCAATGAATCCCCAAAATTAAATTATTTGCCCAGAATCAGAGTCAGTTTGTCTGAGAGGAGAGACAAGTTTGTCTGACTTCAGTATGTTCTCTCTCTCCATCAATGTCATGCTTGCATTAGGAGAAAAGTATTGTAAGCATTATTAACCCCATTTTATAAATAAGAAATCTGAGACTTATAAAAATAAAGTGACTAATTCATCATCACAAAACCATTGTGGCAGTTTTTTTAACCCAGGTCCTTCTGACCACAAGTGAAGCATTCTACTAGGATGTTGTCTCCTAACTTGAAAATTCAGAAAAGATAAGTAACCTTAATTCAACTGGCCCTAACTTGGGGCAGCTTGGTAGCCTGATGGATCCAGTCAGGAGGACCTGAGTTTACCTTCAATCTCAGACATTTATTAGCTGAATGGCCCTGGGCAAGTCACTTATATCTATTTTTCTCAGTTTCTTCATCTGTAAAATGTGCTGAAGAAGTAAATGGCAACCCATTCCAATATCTTTGCCAAATAGGGTCATGAAGAGTTGAATACTACTGAAAAACACCTGAATAAAAGCCCCTTCTCTGTATACTACGAGCGCTGGGAACATGGGAGAGATGCTAGATTCAATTACTGACTTTTATATTCCTTCTCTTATATCTTTTAGATTCCACTATGTATAAGTCAAGGCAATGTAATTAATTAAAAGAAACACTAAAACCTGCTAGGTGTGGTGCCTTAGGTATTATAGATTGAAAGTTGCATTAGACACAAGTAATATGGGTTCTCTTAACTGGCTATAAATTCCTAGGGAAGCAGGGGAAAATCATTTAAGTTACTCTCTGAACATCAGTGTACTCATTTATAAAACCAACAGTTTGGACTTTATGAAATCTAAGATCCATTCTAGTTGTAAAGGACAGTTCCTTCAAGGAACTGTCTTGATACTACATTCACTCTTTTAATCCCCACTTTGGGTGTATACACACACACACACACACACACACACACACACACATACAAACACACACACAAATACATAAAAACATCATGCCAGCAATCCCATGAATAAGTACACAGCAGCACCACTTTTGAGCCTGGCTCTCCTTTCCCTAAGTCTTTACTCTTTTTTCTTCTTCCCATTGGTTGTTCATTCATTCATTCATTCATTCGGTAATGGTGCATGTGTGTCCTGGGTAGTTAAGGAGAGGAACAGGAATATAAAGAAGAGAAAGAATAGAGGAAGGAGGAGGAGGAGAGAAAGAAGAAAGACAAGGAAGCCTCTTTGACTGTGATGTCAAAAAGTACTTTTGTGCTTTGATCAGAGTAGTCCTGGATTTGAATCAAGTACCAAAAAGTCCAACCAAGCTTTTTTTAAACAACACAGAAGTCAGTCACCAGGTCTCTTGTATTCTATTTACTTTTTTAGTTTTATAGGGTACACCGAATTATTTGGTTGGGGCTTTTCAATGGTATGACATTTGGATTTTCAATAGGACAAATGGAGCTGACCATTAATTATTTGGAAGCCTTAATTCACACCCACAAAAATTCTCACCAACAATTTATGACTTTCTGATGGAGAACAGGGAGTCCTTTGCTAATTCTCTCTGATTTCAAGGGGAGAGTAAGAGTTGCTAAGACTGCTAAAGGGTGACCAAGGGAGGGTGTGGAATCATTTTCCAAAGTCCATACCCTATTCATCTCTGTAGGCATAAGGGAAAGTAGGAAAACAGTGATGCAATGGGCATAAAAATTCCCCAAACCTTGGGGATTATCTAGTGGAGACCACCCAAGCTCTCCAGCATCTAAGTCACTGAATATAATTTCAGAATTTTAGAGTTGTTATGGCTTTCTGTAATAATATTATTCATTTCCTCCTCTTTCTCTACATAGTTCCTCCAAGAGATGCAAGGATTGGGACTACGTGACATTTCAATGTCTCTACATGGTTAGTCTCTGAAATGCTTACTTATCTCCTAGAGAATTTTGAGAATGTGTTTTAGAATCAAGAGAACTCTAGAGAGGATATGATCAGAATCAAAGGATGGCATTGACTTGGGAAAACCTAGAGGGTGAAGAACAGAAATATGGAAGATGTGAAATCAGAGATCTTTCATTAGAAGACTGAATCTGCTGCTTCATTGCAATTTATGTACTTTTGGACGACTCTGTGCTAAATACTGGGTCCCAAATTGAGATTACAGAGACAGATAAAAATCTCACTGCTTTCAAATAGTGGTGGTTTGGGGATTAGGAAGATCTAAATTCAAATTCGATGTCAGAAACATAGCAGTGGTATGAGCCTGGGAAGTTACTTTACCTTTACCTCAGTTTGCTCAATTGTAAAATGCAGATCATAAAAGTACCTACCTCCCAGGGTTTTTGTGAGCATCAATGGGATAATATTTGTTAAATGTTATATAAATGCTATCTATTTATCATCTATCCATCTATCTACCTTTCTTCCATTTTTTTCTTTGTTTATTTCCTTCTTCCTTTCTATGTAACTTTCTATTTATCTATCTATATCTATTTTTCTTTCTCTATTTCTGTGGTTCTTTCCTTTCTTCCTATCTATCTATCATCTATCTATCTGTCTATCTATCTATCTACCTATCTATCTACTTATCTATTTCTCATTTCTCTATTTCTCTCTCTTTCTCTCTATCCCTCCTTTCCTCCCTCTCTCCTTCTTTCTTTCCTTCTCTTTCTCTTTTTCTTTCACCTATTCATTACTATTGCTATTAGTTGAGATTTCATTGGCATGGGGGAGAGGTGTCAAGCACACCTGGGCAGCCAGATTAAAATGTAATTGGGAAATAAATAAAAACAAACAAACACATAAATAAATAGAAATTCAATTGATCATTGATGAGGTTCCTATGTTGTTAATATCAGCGATAGGAGTGTTTTTGAATTTTACATCACTGGTATAGAGAATTTTCAGATGTAGAAACTCTTTTTACCATGTATATTGGAACTTTCTATGCAGCTTAAGGTCTTACAGAGTTGACCAGAACATTGAAAAGGTAGATGACTTTATAAGATCTCACAGCCTTTATCTATCAGAGATGATCCTCAAACCCAGGTCCTTTCTTCAAGGCCAGCTCTCTAAACACTACCATCTTTCCTCTTATACATATATAAGTATATATGTGACTATATTAGTCTATATGAAAGCAATACAAACTGAGTGCCAGCTCACCTGGAGGAGGCAGTGTGGACAGCAAGGAGGATCAGGAAAAGTCTCTCATAGAAGGTAGTCCTGGAGGGAGACTCTAAGAGGATGAGGTGAGGAAAGGTATGAGGGACAACTAGAGCAGAGGCATTGAAATAGGAGAAAGAACATTGGGTGGAAGGAACAGCATGAAGGCCAGTTTGGCTCTTTAAATGTGCTCGTTAAACATGCCAGGTACTGTTTGTCCTGGGAGGTTTCAGGGTTTAGACCAGTATGAAGGTAGGGAAGTTCAGTGCAGACCACTCCTCCTTTCAGAGGTAATAAAAACAATTACAGCAATTTCCTTTGAGTAACTTATTTTGCAACTTTCATCTTTCCCATTGCCATTGACTCTTGTTCTTAAGGTGAGAAGTATGTAGAGTTCCTGACATCCTGATCACATTGCAAGAGAGCCTGCCCTTTGGGTGACCATCCTTGAAAGTCAGCCTTAACTTGCTCATTCCATCAGTGCAACAATCAGGAACAATTTTGGGCTGTCTGCAAAGGAGAGTACCATCTGTATCCAGATAAGGAGCTGTGGAGTTTGAACAAAGTGCAAGGACTATTCCCTTTAATTTAGAAAAAAAACCAGATAGCTTACTGTCTGATCTTGTTACCTCTTAGACTTCTCTTCTCTTTAAGGATATGATTTCTCTCTCATCACACCCAATTTGGATCAAGGTACAACAAAGTAAAGACTGACAGAATGCTTTCTGGGGGGGGGAGGGGGGAGGGAAGCAAGATTGGGGGGAAAATGTAAAACTCAAATAATATCTTTAATAAAAATAAATTTAAATTAAAAAAAAAGAAAGAAAGTCAACCTTAATGACAGATGGATTTGGTGGAAGGTCAGGAAGTCTGGGAAGGGAAACACAGCTTGTCCAGAGATCAGAAAATATGCAGTATTCCAGAGCTCACCTCCAGGAAAGTCAAGCTAAACAGCATTCTGGGCACTTAACTCCTGCTCTCTAGAGAGTATTACTTGTCCTTGACATTGAAATGCACAGTCCCATTCCCCAATGTGAGGCATGCTGATTTGTTAGCATATTTTTGCTGATTTCCCTTTTAACTCTTTTTAAAACTGGTATCTGGTTGGAGAAATGCCATATTTGGCAGGAAAAGAACAACAAAGATGTGGAATTGATTAGTGTTTTTCTTTCAAAGAGTTCAAAGAATTTTTACAATGATTTCCCTGAATATGTGTTATTAGCCCCTTTTAGAAAGAGAAACTAGTCTTTGAAACCCCATCACTTCCACAAAGCTCTGATGCTTCATTAAGATATGGAGAAGAACATGCATTTTCCAAAAAAACTTTGTCAGCAGAATGTAAAGTCTGACAGGTACTGGTAAACTAGGAAGGTGGTTAGCCACAAGGATCTGAATAACTATTGTTGAAAGACTAAGCTAACTGTGTTTGGAGAACCTGGTTGCCAGGAGATGATTAATTAATTGATAAAGAAGAGGAAATCTTGAAGACTATCTATTAAGAGTTAAAATATGGACTACCTCCTGAAGGCAATGTTCTAGGGAGGTCTTAGTGTACAGGTCTATTTTTTTTTTTTTTGTTACTTTATAGCCTTAAAACTAGATACTAAACCATATGGTAGGTGCCTAATGACCCATTGATCCATTCAGCTGAATGGATTACTTTCATGGATAGTAAATGAGCAAAAGTCACCATGTTGCTATCTCTCAAATAACAGAATGTGCTATCCAGCACACTGGATGTCCCTCCCATTTCTGAGAAATTAGGAATCTAAATGGGGACTTTGTAATTTAGAGAATTGATAAAAAGGGGTTTTATAGTCCAGTTATATAGGGGTAAAATAGAATACTTTTCTTTCCTGTTGGAATTAAGAATTGGAGATGGAATGAAAATACTTGTTTGTTTCTGAGATCTATTAGTGATAGGTCTCTTCCTTCATCCATGCAGAGAGCTGCCCTTCCTCTGAAAGTAGCTCCAGCTAAGATCTACACACAGATATTTTTGTTTTGTTTTGTTTTACAAGGCAATGGGGTTAAGTGAGTTGCCCAAGGTCACACAGCTATGTAATTATTAAGTATCTGAGGTCACATTTGAATTCAGGTCCTCCTGACTCCAGCTTTGGTGCTCTATCCATTGTGCCACCTAGCTGCTCCCCTGTATACATAGATTTAATGTTCTTTGTATTTATTGGGAGGGTCCCATTTTGGCATTTTGTTTCTTTCCCTCAAATTCCTTAACCCAGATTCCCTTACCAGCTCAACCAATTCCTCAAATAGGTGTTGGTCTTTCTGACTTGGTTTCCTTTCTTCACATTGGACTGAGGGAGAATCAACTCCAGGGACTTCTTGCTCTATTATTTGGGGTGTTCAGTGATGCTAAGTGATGATAAATCATAGACATTTTAGAAAAGCAGAATGTTAGAAACAGAAGGGAGCTATTTCACCCCAACCCAGTTTTACAGATGAGAAAACTAAAGTCCAAGGATGGTAAATGATTTGTTTAAAATCACCTAGTGGAAAATAGTGGAGCCAAGAGTCAAATTCAAGTCTCTTGACATCAGATCAGATGTTCTTTTTATTACACCGCATTGCTTTGGGGCATTCAAACCAAAAACCACAATCAGTACTAAAACAGTGTCTGGCTTCTGTCTGAGGTGCTTCAGCACCTTGGTAACCAAATTGGGTTTATGCTAAGCCTATTCAAATGGTCTAACATAGAAATACTCCTCTAAAGAATTGTGTGATTAAAATTGATAATCAGTAGTAGAGTTTGGATTCATGTGGTACCTGTATTGTTATGGAATTCAGTGTTCGCCCAGGTGCAAAGATGTGGTGTATTACTCAGATTTAGGTACTCAGTTCCTAAAGCATTGTGTGTGTGTGTGTGTGTGTGTGTGTGTGTGTGTGTGTGTGTGTGTGTTTGTGTGTGTGTTTGTGTGTGCGAGCATGAGTGTTTGGGTGTTCATGTGCATATGTGTGGAGGATGTGGTTTGTGGGTTGGAGCAGGTAGGGCCCCAATGCCAACAAACTGTTGGATTTTCAGAAGCAGTGGAGTTTTCTTTGGCTCTGGGTCCAGATGTTTTATCTGTTTTTTCAAGGTTGGTTTCCAAATCACCATTTCCTAAAATCCCTTAGATATATCCAGGTAAGAGAATCAAAGTAATAAGACGTAGGGAGGGGGTAAAACCACTACAGGGTGGACCCCTTTGTCACAGTGCCAAAGTAGGCCACACCAGGAGTAGGGGGAGAATGTCAGTGATCAGTACCCTCCATGGGACATATCTCCTCTTCAATCTGCCTAGAAATTCATATCAAGAAACTTGGTTTTGCCTTAGACAACCGGAGCTCTTATAGAGTTCATATAACTTGGAAAGTTCCTTACTCTATGGAGTGACTTGTTAGTGATGAGGAACCTAGTGGAGGGATGAACAATCACAGACTATGACACCCCCAAAAGTTCTGATTCACCTTTTCCTTTTGTTTTCTTCCTTTTGGAATTTCTGACCTCTCTGGGGACTCTGCATCTTAGTTACTCAGATCCAATGTATTAACAGAACCATGCCTAGAAGTGTGGGAGACCAAAGGCCAGACTCCGCAGGGTCCTTTTGGACAAAGAGAACCTCCCATTCCCATGTACTCCAGCACTACTTTTATCCAGGTGAACTCAGGTGACAATGAACACTGAGCTCAGCTTTTAAATGGAAAAAAGAATTCATAGAAGGTTAGTCTGAGAGGTGTTTCTGAAAGGATTCCCCCCTTCTTATTTGCTTTAGTAACGGATGAGATAAGTGAAAAGGAACTAAGATGCACATATATTGTATATATACACCTGGGTCTATTTATAATCAGTATCACCTGCTCTCTTTCCAGGAGGCTAATTTGACCTATTAGTAAAAGTATGATCCTCATTTTATAATTGAGAAAACTGAGGCAGACAGAGGTGATATGATTTGCCCAGGGTCACACCACTAGTAAGTAAGTAAGTAAGGCTGGTTTTAAATTCAGGTCTCCCTGACTCCAGACCCAGCTCTCAATCTCCTGACCAGGTTGAATTGAAGTAAGGAGAGAAAGTAATTATCATTAAGATTATGTAACTCGATCATTAGAAAAAGAAACAGTGTGTTAGCCAGATCATGAAGGTCCCCCCTACTTCTGAGAAACTGGGACTATAAGAGGGGGACTGTAATTTAGAGGATTGGTAAGGACTGAAAATCCATTCATCCCTATATCTTTACAAGGAAGGCCTGTGTGGGTACCCTGTCTGGATTCTATGTCAAAATATGAGGGATAGGCTCTAGAAATCCCTAACTTTTCTGCTTGTCTAGAGTCACCTTTAATATATGCATGCTTTTCTTATGTTATTATTATTATTATTATTTTTACAAGGGGAAGCTATGATTTGTTTTTATATTCTTCGTTTTTTCTAGGAGACAGCACCCGACCTGTAGTTGGGATAGACTAACCCTTTTCAATTATTTTTATAACTATGGGGTAGTTACTGGACCTTATTGAGCCTTCATTTTCCCATTTTTAAAATGAGAATGATATTGTTGATTATACAATGACCACCACTGGCAACATCACCATCATCATAATAATCTATATTATCATCATCCCAGAGTAAGGGATCACTTTTCCCTCATCCCTTCTCTTGCTATAAATAACATTCTGAATAGCAAGATAAAATTGTTTTCTTCTCCATTCCAGGAAATGCACTTTGTAAGGACAGTTTGACTTTGCCAGAGTTGGTGACACCCCTCTGTGTAAGTACTTCCCTTAGTGAACTTCTCTCCATAAACTTCTTTCTGAAACTCTACTACTGAATATTCATTGATAAAATTATGGAATGTTAGATCTAAAAGGGTTCTTATGAATCATATATTTAGACCAAAACTTATTTTACAGGTAACAAAAAAAAATTGAACCTTTGAAAATGACTTTTTTTTGTTCAAGGTCATATAGTTAATGAATGAAAGAGCCAAGTCTCAAACTTGGATCAAAGGATTCTGGATCTAATGATACTTCCAGAATACTAGTTTCCTCCTTACTATCACATCTTTTCTTTTCTTTTTATTTAATATTTATTTATTCTCATTTTATACAAACATTTTTTATACATTAATAAAATATTCTTGTTTAAGAGTAAACAAAATAGCCCCTCCCCCCCAAAATATAGATTTGCTTGAGTGATAGAGGGGAGAAAGAGAAAAATTAAAATTAAAATAAAAAATAATAGTAATAATTGTAGGTATGGCCAGGCGGTGCAGTGGACAGAGCACCAGCCCTGGAGCCAGGAGCACCCAAGCCCATATCTGGCCCCATACACCCAACAATCATCCAGCCATGTGACATGCAAGCCACCCCAACCCCACTGCCCTGCAAAAACCAAAAAAAAAGAAAAAAAAGACCTAAAATAAAATAAAATAGTAGTAATAATAGTAGGGGCAGTTGGGTGGCAGACAGAGCACTGGCCCTTGAGCCAGGAGCACCTGGGTCTGAATCCGGCCTCAGACACCCAACGATCACCCTACTATGAGGCCCCAGGCAGGCCACCTAGCCCCTTTTGCCCTGCACCCCCCAAAATAATAATAATAATAATAATAATAATAATAATAATTATAATTATAATTATAATTATAATAAAAAATGTGCTTCAGCCTGTGTTCCAACACCACCAACCCTGTTGTGGGTGGATCACATTTTTTATGATAAGTCCATCACAAAAGTTACTTCCGCTTTTTCCACCCTTGCCATTGCTGATTGCAACTCCCTCCTTTCGTATATCTCCACTACCATGTACTATATTTTCTCCCTCCTTTCACTCTGACTCTTCTGTAGGGTAGCTGAGTGGTGCAGCAGACAGATCCCTGGTCCTGGGGCCAAGAAGCCCCGAGCCCCCATACCACCCCTTAGGCCCAGCATCCACCTGGCCCTATGGTCCCGGACAGACTATCCAATCCCAGCCCCTTGCAAGAAGTAAAAAGGAAAATGCATTATATCTGACCACTCTGCCCCCATGGTCCATCCTCTCCTCCTTCATTCACATCCCCACCCCTTCCCCTGTCCCCCACTCTCTCCTTCTTACTTCAGATATCTATACCCCATTTAGTATATATGGTGTTTCCTCTCCTAGCCACCTCTGATGAGAGCAAAGGTTCCCTCATTTCCCCTTGCCTCTCCCCTTCCATATCACTGCAATAGCTCATTGTAATAAAGAAAAATCTTATTATATGAAATATCTTGGCCTCTTCCCCCTCTCCTTTTTCTTTCTCCCATTACATTTCCCTTTTTTTCTATTGATTCCATTTTTATACCATATTTTATCTTCAAATATAGCTTTCTCCTGTGTTTCATCTATAAAAGCTCCTTCTACCTGCTCTGTTAATTGAGAACGTTCATATGAGTATTATCAGTGTCATTTTTCTATACAGGAATACATGCAGTGCATCATCATTAAATCCCTCTATTTGAAGATCAAACCTGTTCAGCTCTGGCCATTATCTCAGGTTTTTCAAAATTTTTTTTGCCTATTAACAATGTAAGTCTATTTGGGAGGTGGTCACTAGGAGGCCTTCTTCTCATTTACTACATAGTATGAATTAGCTTATTGAATCTTTTCCAACATTAGGTTAACTGAGAGCAGTTTGATAGGTTGAGGAGGTGAAGCTAAAAAGGAGTATAGGAACATGAATCATGGAAATGATATGCCAAAAAATGATGGCAAATTGAGGGTACTGTCACACCCCAAAACTGAAGTTGAGGGCATTTGTGTGAATCAGCATAGTGTTATTTATGTCGATAAATTCCACTTTAAGAATCCCTAATTTCTCTGGGTCCAGAACTGATGCTTATAAATAGGTGCCAAAGAATGCTGGAAAAAGCAAGATTGTTTTTCATTCTTCATTTTCAAAGAGGATCAGTGACATCATGGATGATGTCTTGACTTGGAAATGAATTGGATTTAAGTGAACCAGAATTGCCCAGTCATCAGTTTCTCTCTTCCAAAGTCACTGAAGTCCAGTAGTAGGACAAAAGTCCAGATGACCATAGATGACTCAGGATGCAGAGGATGACTTGGTGTCTTTGATGTCTGATGAAGCTCTAAGTGCTCCCCAGTTCCGAATTCAGCCACCTTCATGGCCATTGTTGGAACAAATTATTCTCATCTGCCTATTCTACACATGCTGGGGTCAGACGTCCCCCAACTCACTGACAGTTTGGGGTCCAGTGATTGCCCTCAACCTGGTCTAACTGGTCTGTCAACATGGTTTTACCATGGTGGCCATTGTGTATGTTACAACTTCTTGAAGAATTATGGGTGGCAGGTGTCATCAAGGGTGGATAACTAGTCCTGACAAAGTTCAGCAAACCCTCATGCCAGAGATGCTAGTACTCCCTGAATATCCCATACACCCCAAGAAGGAAGGTGGGAGATTATCAAAGACAATGTAAATAGGAGGTAGGGAGGGGACTGGATAAGCTCTAAGATTTAGCAATCTAAATCTATGATACTAAAAAATATCTTCCTCCCTTCCATTCATCAGACACATCAATAATTTACCCCTAAATTCCATTTTGATTAAAAAAAAAAGAGGAAAAACAAGGCACAGAAATGTCAATAACTCAGCCAGGTAAAACCTAAGATTAGGAAGCAACAAATTCCAATTTTCCTTCTCACTGGCAGCATGGAAAATGCAGGAACTCATGGCTGAGGGAAATCCTAGAAATTCCTTCTCTAAGACTATAAATCTTTCAAGGACAGATATTCAGATGTTTGGTCTAGAATAACAGACCACTTGAGAAGAACTTTGGGATATGACCTAATTCAACTCTCCCATTTTACAGATGAACTGAGTGCTATATTGGAAGAAGATATCATTTTTTGGACTTTTCATTTAGCACTTTTTGAAATATCTCACACTGTAAACCCTCAGGACAGTACCTTGTATACTATATGCTCCACCAAATGCTTGATTATGAAGATGAAGAGGATGGTGAGGAAGGCACCTTAGAATAAGAAAGCCCTTGTTATTATCTGGAAGACAGGTTGTCTTAGTTACGTTGGATGAAGGGTCTATTTTTGGAGACTTGGCTACTCTGTGATACTCAATTTAATAACCTCCTAGGGGAAAGTTTTAATATTTATAGGATTTCAGTTTTAATATTTTCAAGACTTCAGAAAAGAAGTTAGTGCCTCTCCCTGGCCGGCACTAGGTAAACCCACCTCTACACCAGGCATCACGGATGCTCAAAATGTTCTCACAAGTTACTTCTCCCCCTAGATGGAGGGTATCAAGATATTTTTCAACACTTTCAAAATCTCAGTTGTTTATGGTAACTGGAGATGGCAGCACCTGGCTGGAGCGGGGAGGCTGAGTTTTATCTAACCTCTAGTTTGGTTCCTTTTTCAGGCTTATCCAAGTTCCTCAGATGCCTTTCTCCAGTCAGTTAAGCCATTGTTTGTCAAGGGAAATACACAGGAATGGCCCAGTTTTTTTGAGTTAAATGGAAACTTGGGCCTCAGAAGCAAATTCTCACTTGAAAGTCATTCTTTTGGTGCTCTGCAGACCACCAGAGGAATAGAATATAAGAACTGGAATCTGTGTGGGACTCAGGTTTGCTGAGATGAGGAAGAATCCAAGGTTTGTGAGAGCATCCTAGAGCCAGGAGCTTACCCTTTCCAAGTTTGGCTCATCCAAGTCTTCCATAATGAGGTCGGAAATTCCAGGGCATTATTTAGAGGGTCAAGTTCCTTTTCCTTCCGACAAAATGGGCTCCCCTTGTGTCCAGATGCCCTGAACTCCTCAGATCCGGATGGCCAGGGGCCACACCCCAGGAGGCGTGACGGCATGACTGCGCACATGTTTGTTATTGTAGGGTTGCTTGGGAGAATTGCTATACTCTGAACACCCTGTGAACTGTCCAATGACAGCTCTCTGGATTTTGAGATTTGGAAGACTGCGCATTCAAAGAATGATCCAGGCCAAAACCTAGTCTGTGGAACTGGTCTGTAGCCAACAAGAAGGAACACACACCTCCCTCAGTTATTAAGGATTCAACCTATTTCTTCTGAGAATCAGAAAAGAACAAATTAGTCTTTTACTGATAATAGAAAGGCAGATTTTTGAGATGGACTGGTCAACTGAGAATCATTCTTTTATTTACTCAATAAAAATTAATTAAGTAGCTACTAGTGATGAGTACGCCAGGGAATTTTTATTTTTTAAGAATGTAAATTCCTGAGGAGCAGTGATTGATTCATTCATGTTTTTGTATTTCCAGACTAACACACAATTGGTGCTTAATAATTGCTTACTATTAAGTGACTCCTCAATCAGAATGTAAGCTTGTAAGGAGAGAGAATTTCATTCATTGTATTGTCATCACAACATAGAACTTGGCACATACTAGTTGCTTCATCGATTACTTGAACAGTGCTACTCTGGGGATACTGTTAGTGACTCTAGGGGACTCTCCTACCAAAACTGGGAGGAATTCCAGATATTTTGATCTTTCAAAATTTATAAGGTTGTGATCCAGTCAGTTTGATGAGTTGGAAGGAAAATTCTTTTTTTCTCTTTTCACCTCCCCTATCCTATAGTATGAAATACCATGTTATATGTACACCAGAGAGATCTCAAATATAGCACAGTGTGACTGAATTTGTGACAGAATACCGAATTCTAAGTCACCCATGAATAAGAAGATCCAGACCAGAGTGCTTAAATCTTCAGTGGGAGCTTTTATAATGCCGATTCGAAGAACTTCAGGATTCTTTTGTTTCATTTTGTGTGTGTGTGTGTGTGTGTGTGTGTATCTATGTGTGTTTTACTATCAAGAGTATAATATGCATATATTAATACTTATGGGGCACATACTTATGGGGCACATAAAATAATACCTAATGTATGTATCCTGTTACCACTTTCCTTTCATGCTAGTGCCTAACTGAATTGTCAATCAGTATTGGACCAGTATTATCAGCTTCAATTGGTTGACATACATCAGGTGGTGTAATGATGATTGTCAGTTTAGCCAACTCACAATGGGGGAATAGGAAACTTGAGGCTGTTCTATATTCCATTTTCATATCTGATGAATAACAACAACCAAAAAAGGGAGCTTGAGAATATTTGTTGTTTGGTGGATTCTTTTTATAGTTAGAGGAAAGAGGACAAAAGAGAGCTGATTATCACTATCCTCCTCCTCCTCCCCTCCCCCTCCTCCCTTCCTCCTCCTCCCCTCCCCTCCACCTCTTCCTCCTCCTCCTCCTCCTCCTCCCCCTGGGTATTTAGACTATATGTTGTTAGCTAGGAGATGTAGAGCTAGGGGTGGAGTCAGGAAAACCTGGCTTCAAATTCTCTTTCAAACACTATAAAGGGAGATGATCCTGGGCAAGGAGTCATTTTGCCTCAGCCTCAGTTTACTCATCTATAAAATGGAGATAAAAATACCACCTATCTTGTAGGATTATTGTGAGATTCAATGGAGATAACACATATAAAGTGCTTTGAGAGTCTTAAAATGTTATAGAAATGTTAGCTATCACCAATATTAAATATTAGGTACATTTCTCCAATGCCTATCATGATGATCCTGTTATATGCATTTAAATTAATACCTAGAAGTCTTAGCATTAAAGACCAAACAACTAAATACTGCTTAATTCCCTCAGAATTCCCTCAGATAGTTATATAGATTAGCAGAGCATTTATTAGATCATCAAACCCAGTTGTCCAATTTTGCAAATAGCAAAATTAAGGCCCAGAAACTGAGATCAAATAATTTACCCAAGTTACATAACATGTTGGCAAATAATTGCAAAATTGAATGAATTGGTAATTTTAAAAAGTGAAGCTTTCCAGGTAGGCAAATACTTCCACTTTAAAATTCCTTATGCAGGACAATTCCTAGTGCAAGTGCAAATAACCCCCATCTACTGACTGATAGTAATTGAAATGTCTTTATCAGAGGAAGGGGATATTCAGTCTGTAAATTAAGCTTAGGTTAAAAATGCAAACATTCCTGGGAAAGGTGATAAAGTGATGCTCCTTCACACTAAGATGGTTGATAACAAACCCTTTAGTGAAAGCAGGAATAGTAAATTGATAACAGCTGGGGACTGGGCTGCTAGAAAAGAAGCAGAACACAAAAGAGGTATGTCTAAGCTATTGTTTCCTTCTCCCCCCTCTCTTCTCAGCATCTTCAATTTATTTGTTCTAAGACCTTAGGCAAGTCTCTTGGTCCTCACTTTCTTTATGGGGGGGGTGTGGACTATATGATCCTAAACTCTCTGCCATCTCTAAGTCCTATGGCATTGTGCTTGTGTGGTATTCATTTCTAGATTTTTGTATTTGTGGTTTTCAGTAATGATTTTTTCACTGATTGACCCAAGGACCGATTGACTGTAATGAGTTGGGGATGATGTAGAAACTGGCAACGCAGTGGAGTGAGACGATTTTCTGACTTGTGCTTTTGGAAACTTCTTGAGTGAGGATTGTGGCTGGTTTGACTGGGAAAACTGAGCACATTTTAGTGTTGTACCTACTCCCCTTAATATTGACCCTGCCCCTCCCAGATGGGGCTGTAATTAGTATCATACAATAATACCTTAGTCACTACGATGCTAAAGGTTGGACAGAAAAGGAAAAATCTAAATTTTTTTAGGAAAGAGAATTTATTTCATTTCTATTCAATTAAATTCAACTCAGTTAATTGATCAGTTATTGCTCATCTATGGTGTCCCCAGCACTGTAGGGAAAACAAAAAAGGAGAGAACAATGTGGATCCTGAGAAAATAGTTCCAATATATCGAGGGAGAGGAGTTTAGGGATGACCTCCTCATCTCCATTAGTCAACTAAGAGACATGATTAAGTTTGCATTTATTATTTTAAATTCTTCCAAGAAGAGAATCTTGATAGGCTAAACAAACAAGCTAGTAATACCCCTGAAGGCTTTAAACAACAAATGTTCAATGATAGATAAGAAATAATTAGAGGATTCTAGGATTTCTCTGAGGATATAGAGGGCAACAAGCAGATGGGGAAATAAGCTTAGAGGGAGTGTTATTCCATTGATCATGTTATCAGAGGGACTTAACTACTGGAGACATCTAGCAAGGAGAAGAAAAAGAGACAATGAGGATAACCACCCCAAGTTTAGCTATAGGAAGACAGACCCTGGATGGAAGGTGGAAGTTGAATCAGTTAGTATAGAGAAGTATTCACTGTCCATCTTATGAAGACTGAAGAAAGGGATAAATAGACAGTAATTGTTTTCTATAGATGTGTACCACTGCCATTTTTTAATATATTAGGGTCCACTCTCTCCATGGACCTTATATATGCAAAGGGACAGTAGGCCTGGGATGTTTTCTGTGTTAGTAAATGTTAGTAAATGACCCTTACTAAAAGTTAATTCACTCTCCTGACTAACAATCAATGAGAAATACACTTTTGGAGGTTCATTCATAATGGTACTAGAATTTTTAGTTCCACAAAGTTAATCCTAGAATCCTAGGTAGCAGCTTTCCTCTGGAGCTACAACTGCTAATGTCAATTCAATTTTGGTGAGTAGTCCTTGAGAAGGAGGTGAATATGATGTGGACAGGAAATAATTATAGAATAGAAAAGGTAAATTAGTGTGGCTCTGGGACTTAATAATTTTGTGACTATGAGCAAGTAATTTAAATCTTCCAAACCCTTGTTAGGGAGAGGATGATAGAAATGTAAAAACATTACAACTTAACATTTTTTGAATAACAACAATAGGTATAACCAGTTAAAATTAGCCAGTTAAATATTGCAAAATATTTTCATTGCACCCACCCAATGACATAAATATTGTAAGTATTAAAATATTACAAGTATTAACACTACATTATAAGTGGGGAAACTGAGACTGAGAAGATTTCAATACCAGGTTACATGTAAACTAATGAAACTCTTCCAAGTCCTCCATGGTTCCTAGGTCCAGCTAAGATCTACAGGAAATACTATATAGATGACCTTTGAGAAATTTTCATTTTTTTAAATATAAAAACAATTTGGAAATCTAAGACCAAATGAGAAAGGAATGGGAGAATTCATTTCTTTTAGATATTCCTAGGTTTACACCCCTATGAAGAAACTCCTTAGACCCACAAAATTCTGTCTTTAGTGTAAACCCTCCATCTTTAGTGTGAGGCTATGAAGACCCCTTTCAAAAATTCAAAAGGAAACAGAAAAGAAACACCCATCTGTTCTTTTGCAGGGCCCCCAACCTCAGAAGTCTAGGAAATCTCTTACAGATTTTGAAGTCTTCCTAACCTTCTCTGACATTTAAAAGAAAACAGAAAGGAGTGTCTGCCAGATGCAAGTGAGTCAAAAGCATTGGTCAAGTTGGTGTCCGACTGGAAGTCACTCGCCTCCTCCAAATTCCTTCCATGTTACACAGTCTTTATCCTGAAACAATGCCAGAAAATATTGATGAGTCCCTTTAAAAAAGACAATAAAGTTGCCTTCTTGTGATGAGTTCAAGGAGCCCAGTGCTAGCTGTCAAGGCAAAGGATCCAAAGTTCATGATGTGCCATTCCATCATATTAAAGTTTAGAGGGTGGGATTGCAAACTGGGAGGGGATTAGAGCCGAGATGTTGAGAAACTGACAGCCCAAAGGCCCTCTGAGCACAAGTGAAGACTCTTCTTCACTTTCTCTCTTCAACAAATACACAGCATGTGGCTTGCCCTGGTTCCAGCAGTGATTATTAAAATAAAAAACACCTTTGGCCATAAACACAAGTGAAAATTGAAATACACTCATGAAAGTTTATTATTTTTCGCTTCAATAACTTTGCCCCATGTGGAGAATTTTATTTGTCTCTGGAGGTCTTTGGTTTCAGTAATGAAAAAGCAAAGGGGTTAGTCAACTGCTAAGGATTTGAGATGGAAAGTCAGGGGAGGGATGATGTGAGCCTAAGCAAAGTGCTGTTTGTGTGTGGAGATGACACACATGAAGCCTGGAGATTGGAAATAATTCTCTTGTTTCTCCTCTGAGTATCATAGTCCTGCCTTTAGAATTCAGGGAGTTGAGCCTGCCTGCCCACCTACTCAACCTTTATACTGAGGCAGCATGGAAAGATAAGCTCCTTGGAACTGCCAGGATCCTTATGGACCTTTGTGACTGGATTTATACATGGGGAAGTTAATGGGAGTTTGGGGGGGGGGTGAGGGGAGAAGGGAGCAGGAATCCTTATTCAACTTCTTTATTCTAAAATGGCAGAGTATGTGGTGAATTGGCAGGCATAGATATAGAAATGAGAGGGGAGTTGGGAAATTGGCCCTAAGAAGAAAGGGAGAAAGGAACTAAGATAGTTGATCTAATGGGAGTTTTCACTGGAGGAAATTTAATAGAGAATTGCAGTTCATTTTTATCCATCTCAACTGATGACAGTCCAAAAGAGTGGTGCCATGGACAGAGCACTGACCTTGGAGTCAGGAGGATGGAAGTTCAAATCTAGCCTCAGACACTTAACACTTACTAGCTGTGTGACCTTGGACAAGTCATTTAATGCCTCACATCTAGGGTCATCTCCAGTCATCCTGATTCATATCTGGCTACTGGATCCAGATGGTTCTGGAGGAGAAAGTGAAGCCTGGCAACTTAGCACAGCCCCCTCTCACTAAAATCCAGTTCATGTGCTTGTCATGGCATCACCTCCCTGATGTCATGGTCTTCTTTGAAAATGAAGGACAAATATTATTAATAGGTTGATTCTGTGGTAGATTAAGGCTTATGTATCACTTTTTAAAAAATGATTCTTTTTATACCCTGGAATAGATTAGCTAATAGGAAGATTTTCCTCTGAGTTACTTGAGGTGTGTTTTATCTTTTTTCTAATTGATAATTTATTTTATTTTTCCAATGCTATGTTATGGAAGTTTTTTAACATTCATCATCCTGCATATTTATGAGTTCCACCTTCCTTCCCACCCCATTCCCTCTCTCCTTGGTGGCAAACAGTCTGGGAAGAGTCCTACAAACACAGTTATGCTTAATAGATTAACATATTAATCATTTTGTGTTGTATATGAGAAACTAGTACTAAGGGAAAAGAAAGAAAACCATGAGATAGAAAGGAAAAACATAAGAGAAGTTTGGAAATAGTGAACATAGTATCCATTTACATTCTGTAGGATTATTCCTCCCCCACCCCCTGCCCCATGAATGTGGGTAGCATTGTTCAAAAAAGGTCTCCCAGGGTTGTCCTACATCTCTGAACTGTTGAGAGGAGCTACATCCTTCCTAGTTGATCAACTCACAATGCTGCTGTTACACAGTATTCTCTTGGTTTTGCTCCACAACTCAGCCTTAGTTCATGTAATTCTTTCCATGCTTCTCTATTCATGGTTTCTTATAGAACAATAGTTCTCCATAACAGTCATTTATCATAACTTGTTCAATCATTTCCCAGTTGATAGGTATCCCCTCAATCTCCAGTTCCTTGTCATTATAAAAAGAGCTGCTATAAATGCTTTTGAACATATGAGACTTTTCCCATTTTTTATAATTTCTTTTGGATGTAGGCCTAGTATTGGTATTGTTGGGTCAAAGGATATAATCAGTTTTATTGTTCTTTGTGCATAATTTCAGATTGTGCTCTAGAATAGTTGGATTAGTTCACAAAATCAATGTCCCAATCCTCCCACAGCCTCTCCCACAGTGATCATTTTCCGTTTTTGTCATCTTGTTCAATCTGATAGGTGTGAGGTGGTACGTCAGAGTTGTTTTAGTTTGCATTTCTCTAATCAATGATTTGGAGCTTTTTTTCATATGATAATATATAGTTTTAGTTCATACATTTGAAAACTGCCTATTTTTATCCTTTGACCATTTATCAATTGGGAAATGACTTGTAATCTTAAAAATTTGATTCAATTTTCTAATATATTTTAGATTTGAGATCTTTATCAGAATCCCTAGCTGTGAAAAATATTTCCCAGCTTTCTGTTTTCCTTGCATTGGTTTTATTAGTACAAAATCTTTTAAATTTTAATATGGTTAAAAGCATCCATTTTGCAATTTCTTGTTTGGTCATAAAATTCTCCTCTTTCCTTAGATCCAGTTTTGTCTTATCTGGAGGCAGGGAGATGGACTGTTTGATTTGAGTACTTTGAGAAGATAAGATGAAAGAAAGGATAGATGGAAGGAAAGAAGGAAGGAGGAAAGGAAGGAAGGCAGGAGGAGGAGGAGGTTATTATCTCCATTGGTCTTGATGTTCAGGTTCCCTTTAGGATGTAGCTAGACAGATTGTCCTATACCAACTTTCATGACTGGTGCTCTGCGTGTTAATTTGGAAAAACATGACCAACTCCTTAAAATCTCTTTGTATATGCAGTGAGACCTGAAAATCCTTCCAATTCTGTCTTTTACAGGGGATGTTTCTCAATTTTATGGAACTACAGCACTCATTCAGCCCCCTCATCCCTGGTAAAATATGACTCACATTTCATTTCTCTCCTCTCTGAATTTCTGTTACATATGAAATGTGTTGCTGGCAACTGCCCCTCCTAGCCTAATTAAATCCAGTAGGCATTCCGGTTGACCTCATGGGTGTGAGTTAAACCGGGTTATGAAATATGAAATTATCCCAAATGCTCATGATACAGCATTTCCAGGGGACAGTGGAGGGAGATTTTAAGAAAAGAGCTTCCCGATGGAGCCTTTGGAAGGTGAGGATAATGGGGTGGTGGGGTGGAATGATCAGTTTGTTTAGAAATGGGTAATATCATCCATGAATTGTAAACTCTGTAAACAATTACGGTCCTATTAGGTGGCATCTGATAGTCACCGTTGCTCTTTGCTAATAAAATCCCTATCCTTACCTTATGGCTTCAACTCCAGAAATCCCTATCCTTACTTTATAGTTTTTACTCTAGGAATAATTCAAGTGTTTAAAAGGACATGTGGAATCATAATGTGATAGTATTCTTGATACAATAAGGATTGGGGCTTGACCTGTGATCTCATTGGTAGGTGGGGGCTGCATAAGAAAATTTTCTCTTAATGAAAGTGAGCAACTTAAAAGTCTCTGAGAGATGCCTAAAGCGTTGGGAGATTAAGGTGATGTGCCTCCAGTTACACAACTGGTCTATATCAAAAGTGGGACTTGAACTGAGTTATTCCTGGCTTCCAAATAAGCTCTGTATTCACCACTCCACACTGTCTCTCAGTGTCCTTGGCAAGTTCTTAACTTTTAGGCTGAAGGGTAGTGGAACAAAGTCAAACCAAATCACCCACAAAAACTCCTCAGACATCTTTGGAACTGCAAGGATAACACCCTATGATAGAAGAGATGAAATCTGAGCATTGTCTAACATTCATTCAAGATTTTTAGGGGGAAGTGTTTTCAGAGGACAAAATAAGGATGGGTAGAAATCTACAAATCAAAATTCCATTGGAAAAGTCAGTTCAGGAAAGAAAGAAAATTTTTGATGCTGAAATTCTGAAAACAGAGAAACGCAATTCTGTTTTATGGAGTACAATGAGAGACCAGATTTTAGAGAAGCATGGAAAGACTTGCTTGAACTGATGCTCAGTGAAGTGAGCAGAATCAAGAGAACATTGTTCATATTAACAACAGCATTGTGAGATGGCTCATTTATGATGAACACAGATCCTCTCTGCAGTTCAGTGATCAAGGAAAATCCTGAGAGAACTGTTAGGTAAAATACCATCACATTCAGAGGAAAAAAACCATGGCATCTGAATACAGAACAAAGCATATTATGTTCACTTTTTAAAACTTCTTTTATGTATTTTCCTTCTTACTCATGCTTTCTTTTCCCCCTTAGTTCTATGTACAATAGGAGGGTAAGGAAGGTACCTAGTTGAATTTGAGTCAATCAATCCAGATGAACTAAATCCAAGAGCTCTAAAACTCCATAGTACTATAACACTAATATAATATAGTCTAGTCTATGTTAAGTCTAATGACAGGTAAGTACTATAGACAAGTATAGCTTATAAGTCTATAATAATAATTATGGTTACCTATAATAAGACTAGTCATACTAATAAGAAAAAATGGCACTTATTTGACTTTAAAATTTGTGAAGAACCCTCGTTACACCACCTTATTTGATCTGTGAAATAGATACTATAGCTATTTTTGTCCCAATTTTATAAGAGAAGAAAGTGAGACCTAGAAAGGTTGAGTAATTTGTCAATGGATTCACCAGCAATATTAGAAATAAATGGGATTCACATTGAGGTCTTCTGGACTCATAATTGCAACATCCTTTTCACAACTGTACATTGAGTCAGTAATATTTGAAAACTGCAGGAAATGGGAGAAATCATGTAAAAAAGGAGAATGCCAGATAGTGTTGTGATTTTCAAAAGGGGAAGAAAACAGAGTCTAGAAAATAGAGACTATTTAGCTTGGATTTAATTCCTGGTAAAATTCTAGAAGATATTATTAAAGGGATCATGAGTGAAAATAGAGGCAAGGAAGCCATGACTGCAAAGAGAGAGAGCATGATTTCACCAAGAACAGACCATTCCAGCTTAATCTCATTTCCTTTTCTAACAAGTTTTCTAGACTTGGAGATTAAGAGAAATGTAATAGGTATGGTTTGGCCTAGGTTTTAGCAAAGAATTTGACAAACTCTCATGCTTGTGGCTTGCATGGAAAGATATGAGATAGAATACAGTATAGTTAAGTGAAATTATAGCTGATTGAATGGGTGGACCTAAAGAATAATGATTCATTTTGGAAGATGTAGTGGGGTATCCTAAAGATTTGTTTTTGGACAAATGAGTGAATGAATGAAAAATAAAACTGTTTAGAAAATACTTACTCTCTTCCAGACACTTGGAGAAGCCCTAGCAATACCAATATAGAAGCAAGATAGTCCATAACCTCAAGAAGACTATATATTAGAATGGGCAGGACATCATATATAAGAAAGTGGTGGCCAAATTGCCAAATTTTGATCTAGGAAATCACTTAGGGTAGTGCCTTGATAATAATTATTTAATTGCCGAATATCATATTATTTAACATTTTTATCAATGGTTTGGTTAAAGGCATGATTATTAGAAGGAGCAGCAAGGTGGCACAGTAGATAAAGAACCAGGTCTTAAGAGAAGAAGACTCATCTTTGGGAGTTCAGATCCTGATTCAGACATTTACTGGCTGTGTGATCCTGGGCAAGTCACTTTAACCCATTTGTCCAGTTCATCTGCAAAATGAACTGGAGAATGGAATGGCAAAGTACTTTAATATCTGTGCCAAGAAACTCCAAATCGAGTCACAGAGTCAGACAGGACTGAATGATAGCAATTCCAATGGACATTAGGTATGTAGGTGACATAAAGCTAGGAGTAATAGTAAGGACATTAGAGTGACAACTCAGGATCTAAAGAGATCAGGATAGGCTAGTGAAGAATGTAGTATTATCCTTGGTCTCAAAAATGCAACTTTATAAGTATAGAAGATAAAGGATAAGTAATTAGAAAGTCATTTGAAAAAAAATTCTTTAGCCGGAGAAAATTTGAAGAACATAAAATAGTTGTTTACATGGATCTGAAAGGATAGTGGTTGGAAGGATTATACTAGTTCTGCTTGGTCTTGGAAGACAAAAGCAAGAGTAGTGGGTAGATATTTAATATCAGAAAACACTTGCTAACAAGAGAAGTATTTCAATGTAAAATAGGTTCCCTTGAAATGTAACATAGAGTTCTTCATGGAAATACTGTGGGATCTCTTGTTGGAAATGTTTTGTTGTGGTAGTTCTTATACATGTTTGGATGGTATGAAATAGTTTCTGAAATCATGTTAACCTGTGAGATTCGGTAGTCTAATTTAATTAAATGAGGCTATTGGGGGGGGGGCAGGGATTTGATCTTTTTGTGGGCCAGAAAACTTTATTCTATTATATGGTTGCTCACTGTTCCCTTGCCTTAGCAGATGAATATTCTGGGCCACAAGGGCAAATGTAGTGGCAAACTCTGAACAAATCCAAATTGATAGACTGGCATGTGTCCAGAGGAGGGTGATAAGGATGGTAAGGGGTACTCAAAACCAGACCTCATAGGAATCAGTAGAAGTAATTGAATGAAATAGAAAATAAAAAAATTTAGGAATACCATGAGAGTTGTTTTCAAGTATTTAAGAGGCTTCCCTGTGAAAAAAAGAGATTCCATTTATTTGGTTTGAGCTCAGAGGCCAGAAGTAGAAGCAGTGGGTGGAAATTGCAAAGAAGATTGAGATTTTTGTATAAATGGAAATGATTTAGGAACAGAAACATGGGAGAATGGAATGGGTGGTGACTTGCCTCTTACTGAAGGTCTTTGCCCAAGGACCAGATGATTATTTGTTCAGGATATTTTAGGGAAGATACTTGGACAGGTAGTGGTGGAAGTAGGTGGTCTCTGAGGCCTCTCCAGCTATGAGATACTGTGAAGTTACCTCTACAATGAAGGGATAGCAACCCAAAATTCTTGACATGTTGCAGAGATGTAGTTGAATTTTTGTAGAGAACTATAGAGAATTTTTGAACTTAGGACATAAATTGAGCCTGGCAGAAAACATGCCAACTTTTTTGGTTCAGATTTTCATTCCTATGGGCATATCTGCTGTTAGGGAAGCTATTGCTGAGGGTTAGGGAAGGCTGGGACAAAGAGGAGATCACCTGTGATATAGCCTATGGGGAGCAGAAGTAGGCCATCTGGTATTTTCCTATTTTAACCAATTCTTCCCCTTCTAACTGGGGAATAAGCTCTGTTGCTTCTATACTGCTAAAGGACTTCAAGTTCTTCCAGTGTCCTCCAAATTTACCACCCTGGGGCAAAGTCCAGTTGCCCTGCTCTAGTTACAGTTCTGCCATGTGGCATCTCTCAAGTACTAGCCATCTGTATGAATGTCAGTAGAAAATTTCAGAGATGAAGAGTGGAGTAAAGAACTGTTGCTGCCATAACAGGGAAAGGAACTCCTGGTCAGTGAGATCCATGTATCCCCTGGGAAATCTAAAACAATCTTTAAAAATCTCCAATGACTATCTAAGATGCAGCTGAATATTTCCTTTTCCTTCTTTTCCCCAGACCTTCTCATGCTGTACTGTTCTTGTGGCATTCATACAGCTTTTCTTAAATCCCCCATGGGGTACAATAAGCAATGCAATTAGAGGCAATGAGCATGGTAGAGTGGAAGAAACACTGACTTTGGATGGCTCCTACCTGTGTGATCTTGGGCAAGCCATGTAACAAAGATAAAGTGCAGAAGTTGGACTAGGACCATTGAGGTTCCTTCCAAGCTCTAGACCTCAAAATCCTATAATAAAGAGCAAAAAGAACTTTTTAGATTATTCTCATTTTACATAAGCTAAAACAGAGGCCCAGGGGGGAAATCAATGACATCTCTGAGATAGCACCTTTAGGTAAGTGCCAGAAGCAGGATTCAAAACCAGGACTTCTACCTTGAAATGCATAGATTTTTATTATTTTTTAAATCTGGAAGTAGGTGAGGGGAAATCTGACTTTTCATTTGTATCATTCAGGAAAGCATCCTAAAGGAGGGCTCATAGGTAGACAGGGGATTATGGAAAGAAACAGAAAGAGAAGAAGGGAGAAAGAATGGGACAACTGAACTGGGAGCCTGGAGATCTTACTTTCTGGCCTCTTAGAGGCAGCTATAATGGATAATGTGTGAGAGTTGGAATCAAGAAGATCTGAGTTTGAATCTTGTTTCTCATACTTTGGAGTTATGCTATTCATATGCTATATGCTATTTACATATGCGATGTAAATCACTTCAATTCTACTTCAAGTATTCATACAGACTATTTGTGTCCAATCTGTGGTAGAGCTTCTGAACTCATATTATTCTTTTTTTTGTTTGTTTTTTTGTTAAGGTTAAGTGACTTGCGCAATGTCACACTACTAAGTAAGTATTAAATGTCTGGGGACAAATTTGAACTCAAGTCCTCCTGACTCTGGGGCCTATGCTCTATCCACTGTGCCACTTGGCCCCTGATCTCATAATGTTCTAATCAGTCACAGTCTGATGTACTGTACCCTAATCCCAACATAGTGATGTCATTTTGATTCTTCTCAAGATTGATAGGCAACAACCCTACCATAACAATCAACTCAGTTTTCTCATCTGTAAAAAAAAAAATAGAGTGTGGATTCCATGTCCTTTCTTGCCATAGATCATGACCCAAGGTGTCTGTGGTCTATAACATGAAATGATTGGTTTAAATATTTTGTGAGGTCTTTTCCAATTTTCAGAATCCGAATTCTATTTCAGAATTCTATTCCAGGAAGGGGTGAATATGGCTTGAGAAAAGAAGTTCCAATAAAAAGAGAACAGAGCTGAGGGATACAACGGCAAGAGAGGGGCCTTTTCCATCTTTTTCTTTAAGCCACTCTGAAAAATTCTAGGTGGCTCTAACTCTGAATTTCACAAAGGTTGCCCAACTAGTAGAGTTCGACTTGTTTTCACCCAACTTCAAAGCCTTAGAATAGACCAGAACCAGTCTCAGGGAAAATGGAAATTGCTACAGAAGAACATTTTTTTTTTTGACATAACAGACAGTTGGGGTCTCTGCTTCTTGCAACCTCCTCTGTTCCTTTTCTGCATCACATATGAGTTTTAAAAATCTTTTAAGTCTCAGTCTCCTAAGGAGTCATAAGAAGTAATTTTGTCTATCTTCCTACTATAGGGTAAGAGGCTTCAACCATCTCATCTGGGAGTTTAATGTTTAATAGCAGAGGAAAAGGCCTTCCCCCCACCCCCCCCTTGAAATTCCAGGACTTCTCTCTCTCCACTCCAAAGAATGGAATAGCTAGAAAAAGGAAGGGGGAGAAAAGAAGAAATTCCTCCCTTTACTATATAAAATGACACTTCTTTCTTCCTTTGAATGACATGGTCTTTTGCTTTTTTTCCCTCACCATGGGGACTGGGTGGAGACCTACATTCCCTCCAGGAACTCAAGGTCATGACATGCATGGCCAGCAAGCACAGCCACTCAAATGCATTTTCAATTAACATACACAAAGCATTTCCTACTGTCTCCTAAATTACAGTTCTATATTTATCCCTGCCAGCAAGCCCCTCCCTCTCTTCCATCTCTAACAACAAACCCCCCTCCCCTGCTCCCCAATGCTCCCTGCTCCCTCTTTAATCAACTGCAGAAGTGTTTCCATTCTTCTTCTTCTTTTTCCATTTTCAGAACCAACTTTGTAATAAGAATAATGTAATTGTTGTTAACATTTTGGTTTCCCTGTTCAGATAGATTTACATGACACTGAGGTTTTGTGCTATAATTCTATTTGCTTCCAGATTTTCTACCAGTGGGCATCTAATCGGCAGAGAAATATCATTTTCCCCTTAGTTTACTGTGGTCTGAGCATCAGTAGACATTTTTATGGTGATGTCTCATTCTTGGTCTCTGTCTTTGTCTCTTTCTGTGTGCGTGTATCTCTCCCTCTCTCCCCCTCCCCCTTTTCCCTGATTTTCTCTCTCTGACTCTGTCTTCATCTGTCTCCCCATTTGTCTTTCTCTTTGTCTCTGTCTCTGTGTCTCTGTTTCTGTGTCTCTGTCTCTGTCTCTGTCTCTGTCTCTCTCTCTCCCTCTCCCTCTGACTTTCTCTAACACCTCTCTGTTCTAACTCTGTTCCTTTTCAGTCTCTCTCAAACCCACAGTTCAGGGTTAATATTTGATACCTTTACTCTCCCCCCACCCCTCAGACCACCCCCCACTAACTCTGGAGGATTTGACTTGAAGTATTCTTCTATCTGGGGGACAGAATTGGAAAGCATCTAATAGTCCTGTGGTCTACAAGTCCCAGAAGTTGGCCTGAAGTACACTATTCTAATCAAGACAAGAGGTTTCAAAAGTAGGAAATTTGGTATATAACCAGAACATATTCAAGAAAAATTATTGATAAATTGACAGCAACAAAGGTGGTGAAGTGACTCGTTCATGCTTTCTGAGTATTCATTGAGAAACTCAGACTGAAAGAAGCTGTAGGGATGCTATAATCACTGACTTCAAGTATTTCCAAGATTACTAGGTGGAACTGGAATTAGACTTCTGCTTTGTCCAAGAGAGCAGAACTAGGAATGATAGATAGAAGTTGTAAAGAATCAGATTTAGGTTTGATGCTAAATACAAAAAGGAAAACAATGATTAGGTAAGGTGCAATGGGGTAAAAATTGGGAGCAAAGGCAGGGGAAATATCCTGAGGGGTGTGTGTGCGTGTGTGTGTGTGTGTGTGTTTGTGTGTGCATGTGTGGTATGTATGGTAGTGTCTATGTGGTAGATTATGGAGCTTGATTTTAATATTTTATTTTTTCCATGTAAAATCTGTTTTTAAACGTTTTTTTGTATTTTTTCAAGGCAATGGGGTTAAGTGACTTGCCAAAGATCTCACAGCTACGTAAGTATTAAGTGTTTGAGGTCAAATTTGAACTCAAATCCACCTGACTCCAGGGCTGCACTCTATCCACTATGTCCTGTAGCTGCCCCTAACCTTTTTTATAAAACAATTTTGAATTCTGTATTTTCTCCTACCATCTCCCCTCATTGAGAAGAGAAAGACAACTTGATTAAAGTATACATTTGCAATCATCCAAAACATATTTCTATATTAGTCACATTGTAAAGGAAAACAAAAAAATAAAGAAAAATAAAGTAAAAAAAAGTAAGCATCAATCTGCATTTAGATTCAGTCAGTTCCTCCCCTAAAAATAGATAACATTTTTCATCTTAATTTCTTCAGAATTGTCTTGGATTTTTGTATTGTTGAGTATAGCTCATTCACAGTTGATCACAGTACTATATTCTGATACATATGCAATGTTTTTCTGGTTCTATATACTTTACTTTGTATCAGTTAATGTTATTTTTTCCAGTTTTTTCTATCATCATTTCTTACAATAGTATTTCATCAAAATCATATACCACAACTTGTTTAGTTATTTCCCTAATTGTTGGACATTTGGACATTCTCTCAATTCCAATTCTTTGGCATTGCAAAAAGAGGTACTATAAATATGTGTGTGTGTGTTTGTTTATTTGTCTGTGTGTGTGTGTGTGTGTGTGTGTGTGTGTATGTGTAAAATATCCTTTTTTTAATTGCTTTGGGATAAAGATTTATTAGTATTGTTGCTAGGTTAAAGAGTATTGCACAGTTTTATAGTCCATTGGCTATAGCTCTAAATTGCCCTCCATACTGGTTAGATCCATTCACAGCTCTACCAACAATGCATTAGTGTCTCATTTTTCTACATAACCTCCAACATTTGTCATTTTCCTTTTTTGTCATTTGGTAGATATTTGGTGCTACCTCAACATTGTTTTTTCATATGGTTATAGATAACTTTGATTTCTTCATCTGAAAACTGTCTGTTAATATCCTTTGACCATTTAACAATTGATCAAAAACTTGTGTTTTAATAATTTTGACTCATTTCTCTATATATTTGAGAGATGAGGTCTTTATCAGAGAACATTGCTGTAAAATAACCCCTCAAGTTTTCTGTTTTCCTTCTCATAACTTTATTGATTTTGTTCATGCAAAACTTTTCAAATTTAATGTAATCAAAATGATCAGTTTATGTCTTATAATGATCTCTATCTTTTCTTTGGTCATAATTTCTTTCCTTAGTCATAGAACTGACAGGTAAGATATTCCCTCTTCTCCTAAATCATTTATGATATTACCTTTTATGACTAAACCACTTTGATCTTATCTTGGTATATGACATGAGGTGTTGGTCATTTAGGGAGTTTGAAGTAACTTTTGTTTTATTTGAAAACTAAGTTTGAAAATTTTTAAAGCAGGATCCCCCAGCAAAAAGAGATTTTGGAAAATATTATATCTACCTGCTTAATAGAACCATATAAAATCTAAGAAACTGAAGTGGTTCTTTGATATTTCTATCTCCAAAAAAAAAGTTTGTATCTAATGCCATTTAGGTTTTGGGACTATAAGGAACATTAGCAATTGCCTAGTCTAGCCATTTTATTTTACAGTTAAGGAAATAGGCTTCAAGAAAGGAAATGATTTGCCAAGGTTAACCTATGAGTAACTGGTCAGGATGTGGACCCAGGTAATCCATTGCATTTTCCACTTCATCACAAGGATGGAAGATAATTCAATTCAACAAGATTTTATTAAATACCTACTATGTTATTCAATTGTGTTAGTCTCCAAAGATACAAAGACAAAAACTAAAGAGTCTCTGTTTTTGAGGGGTTTATATTCCACTGATGAACACAAACAAGTAAATTCATATACACACATCTATGTGTGTATAAGGAAAACAAATTCATAGAAATTTTCAGTGGGCGTGTGATTTAGTGGATGGAGAGCCAGCCTTGGAATGAGATCTGGGTTCAAGAAGTGACTAACATTTTTTGTTTGTGTGAATGTGGGTGGGCAAGTCATAACTTCTCAGTGCTCTAGGCAGCTCTCTGAGATTATAAACTGCCAAGGGGCAATAATATACTTGAATAGAGGGAGCTCTCTTAGCAAGAATTCCTTACACCAATGAATTCTCAGGTCCAGTATTCAATGAAAATACAAAGTAACATGGGGAAGGGGAGGAAAGAGTATAATTCTACCACTCCCCATTGAAAGGGTCATCAGAACCGATGACTGCCAGCATTTTCCCCTCTCAAGAAGATTCTTTTTGGTAACACCTCTACTTCTTTGTTTCATTCTTAATGACTTTTTTCAAGTTCATATGACAAAGCCCTAACAACTACCACAACTATTTGCTTCTTGAGTAAATAACAACAGACATCTGGTTAGAAGAAATGAATTTCACAGTGAATAGAGCACCCTGACTCTGACTCTGGGGACCAGGTGTCTGGGTTCCATTCCTACCTCTGACAAGCATTAGCCTGTGTTACCTTAGGGAACTTAACTTTACTCTCTAGATATTAGCCTCCTCAAATAAAAAATGAATGGACTGAACTGGCTCTAAATCTACCATTCTTTGATAACTAAAGAAAAACCAATCCACTGTACCTGATTAGTCTGGAACCTCATTGTGAGAGAGAGAGATTGATCCTTTTCAGTTTGCTCTTTGATCTGAATTGGGAACTAAGGAAGCAATTCTTCCCTAAGTTTATAGAGAATTGGGAGTATGTTGCTAATTACCTGCTCTCACCTTAGCCACAGCCAAGTAATATTGAAAGTTGGTCTTTCAAATCTTCCTTCACCTCCATGAGCCACCTTTCCATGCTTTCCTTAAACTTTAACAGACAAGAAACATCATTTTGTAGGTCATTTTGTCATCTCTCTATCCTCTGAACCATTCTTCTCCCACTGTTTTATTAGTCATGGCTTCTTTACACTTTCACACACAAGAAACATCTTTTTGTAGGTTATTTTATCATCTCTCTATCCTCTGAACTATTCTTCTCCCGCTATTTTATATAAATCACTCCTGAACACTAGCTGATGTCTCATTATGTCCTCATTGCCTATTTCCTTTCACTGTGCTGTCCCACAAATAGTTTTCCTTCTATAACAGCTCTCTATTTTCCAGACTAAAGTTAGCATTTATTAAGCACCTGCTGTATAACAAACATCGGTAGGAATGCAGAATTTTAGGAATACAGAGAAAGACAAAAGCCATTTTTCTTGTTTCTACACCCTAGAACATGGCTAATGGAGCAATATATTATGTATGACTTCATATGTATAATGTTTCATATTTCTTGCCTCCTCAGTGAGTTGGGGGAGGGAAAGAATCTGAACTAAAAATAAAAGTCTACTTTAAAAATGGCAAAAGCATTGCCTACTCAAGGAATTCATAGCTTAATGGGGGAGACATTCCTCCTTCTCTTTCACCATCAGTTAGTCTTGGGTCCAACTTTTCTCTCTGCTAGCATACAATGAGCAGTAGTGAATTAGTATGTTCTCAAATCCCCCCCCATAACTCCTACCCTCCACCCATGAATATGATCATGTGATACCTTAAGGTAAAGGGGTAGTTTTAATAATGGATATTTCATTCACAGTGACAAGTTTTAAAAGAAGATATTTTTGGATTGGGTAGTGTTTTGATACAACTCTGATCATATGGCAGAAGCAATCCCTTTCTTTGCCTCAGCAAATGGCTAGACTTACCCAGGCAGTTTTGAGATGTATTGTACCTTAGGAGGGGAAAGATTGGATTGCTTTTTTTTTATTAGAAAAATAAACAGAATGAGAAGGCTCCCATCTCCTAGGTGGCTTAACTGATTGCTAGAAAACCTAATTTCTACCATATTCAATTTTTAATTTTAGGGCCAAGTTTTCCCTGGGGATTCTTGTTTCCCTCTTGTTCTTGTTGAAAATAAGTGGGAGACAATTCTGGTCCTCCCTCTGCAAATTTTCACTAGCTGCTTGATTTATCATCCTGTTGTATTTAATTGAATTCTCAGCTTGAGGAAACTGGAAAGTCGGCCGCTTCATTTTTAGTTTTCGACACTGAGACGCCTGTGTTGGAAGCTTCAGAATCTAGAGCAAGCTGTCCTGGGAGACAGAATCACTCAGGGAGTTGAGAAGTCATTGGAATCAGGAAGTCATTGGAATTTACTATAGGATATCTTCAGAGACATGAGAAATGTAATGTCCATGTTCAGAGTCAGGGCTCAAGCTTTAGCAAAACTCAGACGCAGACTCAATTTTTCTAAGAACTCTTTTACTTCCCCCTTTTTGCAGTTTCTGATTTTTCTTGGCACAAGTTAGATTCCACCTGTTCTTTTCTAAAAATCTATTTGTCTAGACTCTGGGTCCTTTTCCTGTAAAACAATAAGCCTATGAGGACCCTTCTAGCCCCAAATCTATGTAATTATGGTACCCCCCCCCTTCTGGGTTATTTCTACAATATATTGTAATACTATAATCTTAAAACTATACTTAAAAATACTATACAAGACTCTACTTATGTATTTACTATTAGCAGTTAGTAGACACTATTAACCTTTAGCAAAGACATTTACTCATATGGCATAACTATAAAACATTACCCTATAATCAATTGGCAAATATTTTTTAAGTTCCTACTATAAGCCAGACACATACTATATACTCAGGAAACAAACAAACAAAAAAAGATGCAAAAGGCAGTCCCTGCCCTCAAAGAGCTTATAATCTAAATAGGAAGACCATGGGCAAAAATATAAAAAGCAACTTATCTGTAGGATAAATAGGAAAGAATTAAGGAAGGGGAGGGTCTAAAACCTTATAAACCTGGAGTTCAATTTACCACAAATGTACACAGTGAGTGTGGAAAAACAGGTTGAAATTTAGAATATAATAGTAGTGGGGCATTCATGTGGTCAACCCAGGTAGCCAGAGTCACTCACAGCTGTGTACTGCAGGTCTGATGTGTTCTCTCTATTTACAGAATCCTTATACAGGTCCTCCCTGAGCACCCATATTTATTGGGATGTTGGCTCAGCCAAATCTTGCCACAACTGCTACTATTAACTCTTTCTTGAGACCTCCTCTAATCCTCTTCTCTACTACCAGAGTTCCTTCTTTTAGAAGCTACTTCCACCTTTGAGTGACTGAATCCAACTATTGGATGCAGTGAATTGTCCTGGTAGATGCTCCTTTCAAAGCTCCCCTCCTCATTTCCTATAGAGGTAACCTCTGTAAGTAGCTTTTGGCCTCCATCTTCCCCAAACTATCTCATTGTCTGCGGGGTTCTACTGTTTGAAATCACTGTGAGCCTGACTCATTTTGCCTCTATAAAGAGGATTCAGCAGGTGTTAATAATTCATTTACTTCTGTATTACTTCTGTTACCTATTCTTTGCTTTCTGCGAAATCAAATATGGGAGTAAGAGAGAGAGAATTCAAATTCTCTCCCTATGAATGTGAGTTCTTCAAGGGAAGCAACAGTCTTGTTTTTCCTTTGTATTTCTATCTTTGCACATTAAAAAAAAGTCTTACCTGCAATTTTAATAGTGTAAAATGTGGATACTACTTCCATCAACACAGACTAGCAGCTTTTCTGCAAGTTATGGTCTTATAATGTTTAGTCCCTTTCTGGACTCCCTCAGTCTTCCCCAGGCAACCACTGAAGGGGCAGGGGACAAGAGAGACAAGTTCTCCCTGTACACCAAGATCTCCAAAGCCTCCATTTATTGAACCAAATACCAGTGCTTAAATACCTCCCTAGTCTCTAATCGATTCCTACTCCTGTGACACTTAGTAAAAGAAGGCTCTGGCGATCAAAGACACCAGGTAATGATAGTTTACAGCTTTCCCACATACAACAGTCCCTAACATTATAGGAGTGGCTTGGACACTACAAAGTCAAAGTAATTTGTTTCCAGTTGTGTGGCACCTCAAGATTTAGCCACATCCATTGTCCTCTATCTTGCTTTGTATGTTCCCCAGTGCCATGTTGGCATATGCAATAGCCACACAAGGTTTTCTGTTGATGAAAATGATGACTGTAGTAACGAGAGTGGTTGTATGGTTGGGCATATTGCCAGCTAACTTAAATTACTTATAGAATAAAGGGGTCATTTGAATTTGTTGACTTTTGAATACATCTACTTTTGCTAGGGTTTATTGTTGTTGTTTTTGGCTTAATATTAAATCCTAATCATTTGTTGCTTTTTCTCCCCAACGGAACTAGGGAGAGCATTAGCAACAGAAAAAGAGTTGTGGTACTCTTGATTATTGAGTCCTATAAACACCACAGAGCAAACGTATCCAGTGTGCTCTATTTGACATTGGTAGCATTGAAAACAGCAATTATTTATAAAAATCATTATAATTATGAATTTTCTTCCCTCCAAATATTTCACCAGTGTTGTTCCCAGGGAGTCAGATGCAGTGGTTTGGGGGTTTGCTATCGGCTTGAATGGAGCTGAATTGGATATAGATGGGTTGAATGAAGTTAAATTGGAAAGAGAGAGGGAAAAGAAAAGAAAAAAGAAGCGATTTTTTTAAAGGGGAAAGAAGGAAAAGATAAATGAAGTTTGCCCCAAGCAAAACAGATGTTTCACCTCAAGTCCACTTTCTGTTTCCATGAGAATAAAGGGGGAGGTGGGGTGAGAACACCGGGGGAAGTTAACAATGACAATAAGCTTGGACTTTGATTCCTCCTAAGTAGACTACTTGCTGCAGGCCTGGGACTTATGACCTCCCAGTCTTCCTGCCACAGCAAATGAATCACAGACCATACATGTTCATAATTATGAGCCTGCAATAGAGAAAAGGAGACCAGAGAATGACCCAAGAATGGGCTTCTTTTGTGGTACTGTCTCTATTCATGCTTCTTATGATGATAAATAGTGATGATGATGATGATGATGATGATGGTTACTTATAAGTTTCCTTTCATTATTACTCTGATTTTTTTTTTCCTGGGATAGGGAATGAGTTCACTTGGTGTTCCTTATTTATACCTTTTTCATGTCCTTTAGAAGCAAACAGCAGGGCAGTTAAGATGACTGAGTTAAAACATGGCTAGTTAGGGACAAAACTAATAAAAATGTATCTTGAGATAGGGTTTTACAAATTACAAAGGGATTATATCATGAGTTGAGATCTGGAAGAAATTTTAGAGGTTGACAGGTTTTAATTTTTATTTATTTATTCATTTTTTTTTATCAGTCTGTCTGACTAACTGATGTCGAGACTGGGTCTCTGTGTGCTAGGGCACTCTTTGGTTTTTATCTCAGTTCTAAATTCTGATTGTCTTGGAAGTTTTAACCAGCTCCTCTTCATCAATTTGACCCTGCTTGTGTCCCTACCCATCTCCCTTCCTGCCTTAGGTAGTTTGGGGTCCCTGATGAACTCTAATTTTTCTGAAGCTCAAGAATCTTCACTAGAGAGATTTACCAGCCTGTGTCTCAGCATCAGGGGACTACAGATGAACACACCATAAATCCTAATCTTAAAGATGAGGAAACTGAGTCCAGAAAAGTTAAGTGACTTGAGTCACCCAGCTTCACCCAGGGTTACTCAGCCAGGATTCAAGTCTAGGTTCTAGAAGTCCACACCCTAAAAATACTCTGGTGCTCTCAGTACTATAAAGTAGGCAGTACGAATACTATTATCCTCATATTAGAGATAATTGAGACCCAGAGAGGTTAAGTGAATGACCCATAGTTATGTGGGTAAGAGGTACAACCCAGGACTCAAATCCAAGTCTTCTGACAAGTAAATCCAGGGCCTATTCTAGCATTGTCTGCTACGTTAGCATTAATTTGCTCCTCTCAGATTTCTTTCCTGTCATTCAGAAAGCATTTTTTCATCCTAGGTAAAGTTACACTTGTCTTAAAACATTCATGTGGAGAAACAAAGGGAAATCTGTTTTCTTGTGAAGTTTTTTTGATGTTTGTCTATTGTCTCCTCCCCACCACCCACACCAATTAGATTGTAAGCTCCTTGAAATCAAGGACTATCTTTTAGCTCTTTCTGTCTCCCCAGTATTTATGATATTTAGGAGGTGCTTAATAAATGTTGACTGCTGATTGAAAAATAAAGTCAAATTAAGTCATAAATACTTTTTCTTAACTTTCCCCAGTGATTTAATTAGAGGTAAATGAATCAGAGAGGGCACTTGTACCACTTACATACTTGGGGGAAAAACCTCTGGGCAGATCTTTTAGGGGATTTCAGTTACCATACCATAAAGTAACTACTTTATAAAATAGTGAGTCTGGATACATGACTGTAATGAAGCCCAGGATATGGTGGTTTTTCTTTCTCTCTCTTAGACTACAGAGAAGCCCAAAGATGACCTTACATTAGAGGGGTCTCCAATCAGATGTTAATTCCCCAAAATTTTGGATCTCATTTTGTCATAAGGGAGAGGAATGGAATTATATAGCATCTACTAAGTGTATTATGAATATTATCCCATTTAATCCTCACAACTACCACAAGAGAGGTAGATTCTATTATTGTTCCTATTTTACAATTGAGGAAACTGAGGCAAACAGAGATTAAATTAACTTGCCCAGGATCACATGACTAGTAAGCATCTGGGGTTGAATCTGAAC